>NC_138899.1:12792930-13222930 GCF_965194825.1 Balaenoptera physalus
TTTGTTTAATGAAGCATTCAAACTATTAAAATAATGGAGTCCACTTTTCCCCTATATAACACCATTTTACCTATATTGGAAAATAGGTAAAAAGCGCTCTAGACATCTTCCACTATTGTATTTCTGAAATTTTTCTTCTGCTGTTATTTATTTGAAGAGAAGAAGCTTTGGCAAATGGTCACAACATTTTCTCCTATTGCCTTGCTCTTGTCTTGGACATTGACAGCTTAATTACTTAATTATTCAGCTTAAATGAATATACATAAGGGAGGCAGTATATCCTAATGATAAAGGGTGCAGACCCTGAAGTTCGAGTAGTAGTTTCACCATTTACCAGATGAATTTCCACAAGTTTCTGAGCCTTAGTTTCCTCACTTGTAAAATGGGAATAATAATAGGATTTACCTCATTGTAGAGGGCAACGTAAAGGGCTGGTAAACCTGGCACATGATAAACATTCAATAAATATCAGAGGTACGACTTGTTGCTTTTGCCATGCAAGCACCGTATTTATTAAGTACCTGTCCCCAACTAACCTATAATTTAGAGCAGGAGACTAAAAATTCAGTTTTATTTTCTGTTACTTTTTTTTTTTTTTCTCATTTTGGGATAAGATCCCTTTTATTTTCTCACAGAAGGAAAACCAAAAGGCCTCCTCCTTAAATTGAAGGCCACTGGTGCTCTGCTAAGTAGCTTCCAGACAGAACATTGAGATGATCCTTGAATGTGCTTTTCACTCTCTCTCTTGCTTTCCTGCTGCCCTTGACACTCTGCTGTTTGGGCTATTCTAAGGTTAGGAGAATGTTTATAACTAAGAAGACGAAAGTCCTTTGCGCGTGGCCTTGAGCTCTCCAGAGGAAGCATGCCTCTGAAATCTAACCAATAAATAATAAATAGGCAGTGTTTGGAGCAAGAGGTGTAAGGCTCCTAGCTTCACTCAGAGGGAACATAAAGGGCTTTGCAGGGGTGGGTTACAGGTTTCTAAATGTTGAGAGAAGCACCACATTTTATAAAGCAAGTATCCTGGTACTTCCTCCTGTGTTCAATGGGATATATTGAATTACACATTTCATAGGGCTGCATAATCATGTTTTATCATAAAGGAAAAACTGAAGTTATAATAAAATATTCAAAAACACACACAAACCTTCTGCACTTTCCACTTAGTGTTGCTGTGAACCTAAAATTGCTCTAAGAAATAAAGTCTATATTTTTAAAAACCATAGAATTTCTTAACAAAGTAAATGTTTATGATTATAAACCTTGATCACAAATGATATAGTTGACATAGGGAGTTTAAGCTTCTCTCCAGATTGGTCAAACATTTGTCCCCTGCATTTAGAGGAAAGGACACACGAGCACTTATTATGTATATACCGATAATATACTTACTACATATATATGGATAATATACTTTTAACTAGTTCAAGGAAGCACCATATTTAAGTGTATTAAGCAAATGTTTCTTTATGAGAAAACTTGAGACATGGTATGAATGGTGGGAACTTCAGGAGAGATGGTAGGCAGGTAGGGGAAGATGCTTTTCTTTTTTTTAAAAAAAAAACATTTATTTATTTATTTATCTATTTTATTTTTGGCTGCGTTGGGTCTTCTTTGCTGCTTGCGGGCTTTCTCTAGTTGTGGCGAGCAGGGGGTACTCTTCGTTGCGGTGCGCGGACTTCTCATTGCAGTGTCTTCTCTTGTTGCAGAGCACAGGCTCTAGGCGCACGGGCTTCAGTAGTTGTGGCATGTGGGCTCAGTAGTTGTGGCTCACGGGCTCTAGAGCGCAGCCTCAGTAGTTGTGGCGCCCGGGCTTAGCTGCTCTGCGGCATGTGGGATCTTCCTGGACAAGGGCTCAAACCCGTGCCCCCTGCGTTGGCAGGCGGATTCTTAACCACTGCGCCACCAGGGAAGCCCGGGGAAGATGCTTTTGATCTGGGAAATTTTCTGTGCGTCTCAGTTAATAAAACCATAGAAACACTACCAAAGGGGCACTCCTGTTGCAACACCCAGGGGCACAGATGTGTTAACTTTGTGAATTTTCCTAGGATTGATTGCCTGTGCTATAACCTTAAGTTATTCCCTAATATTAATTCTTTGATCAGATACTGAGCCTTTAAACCTAGAAGTGCAGGTGTTACTGCTAATACCCATAGCCACCCTAAGAGGTGAGTATATGTATCATTTAGAGTTCCTTGTGGCAAGCAACAGAAACCAACACTGGCTAATTTAATCAAAAAGGAATTTGTCAGGTTCAAGGAACCATGGGAACAGCTAAACACACAGGCTTCAGGAAGAATGTGATCCAAGGCAATTTGGGGGATTCAGGAGCAGAAACTAATGAATCGTTTGTCCAGGGAGCCTCCAATTGCTTCTGGACCATGGTTCAAGTCCTACAAATGATGGTGGCAGTGGAGTGTCCGATGGTCCTGGCTTGAGTCTGTTTTCCCTTAGGGTACTTTGATGGACACACAATGGGGTTGGCTTTACTTTACAAAGGGATGTAAGAGAGGCTGTTAACAAAAGAAGCAAGGGGGCTTCCCTGGTGGCGCAGTGGTTGAGAATCTGCCTGCCAATGCAGGGAATAGGGTTCGAGCCCTGGTCTGGGAAGATCCCACATGCCGCGGAGCAACTGGGCCCGTGAGCCACAATTACTGAGCCTGCGCGTCTGGAGCCTGTGCTCCACAACAAGAGAGGCCGCGATAGTGAGAGGCTCGTGCACCGCGATGAAGAGTGGCCCCCGCTTGCCACAACTAGAGAAAGCCCTAGCACAGAAACGAAGACCTGACACAGCCATAAATAAATAAAATTAAAAAAAAAAAAAAAAAGAAGCAAGGAAGGGAAACTGCTCAGGCAAAGATCCAAAGTGTCTACTATAATATTCTCCTAATTTTAAAGGTGAGGAAAGAGGTCCATTATGCTCAGTTACATGTCAAGGCACATGTCTAGGCGACAAGGCTGAGATGTGCACCCGTCAGTCTCATCCGCAGGCATCTGCTCTTCCCCTCTGCCGGATTCCCCTTGTTCTGTGGCGCATAATAGCAGAAGGATGACATCCACAGCCCAGAAGGTCCACAGCCCTATGTTTATAAAACCTTCTGAACTGTTTCAGGGAAAAGTAGGGTTTCACTGGAAATGAGTCAGCAGCCCTGTCTGAACTTTCATGCCTTTCTGCTTTTCCCTCAGTTTTTATTTCCTTTGCTCCACCCCCGCAGGCCTCTTTCCCAATGTCAACAAGTTCAGAGGAATTGATAAGTCAGCCTGGCTGAGGGGAAAGCAAACAGAAAAGAACCGTCTGGTTCTGCGGCCACTGCTGGCCCAGGGAGAGTTTTCTCCTCCTGCTCGAGCTCTCTCTCCCTCTCTGAAAATAAGAGTTCCAAATAAGCTAGCTTTATGTGGTGTCACCAACCGAAACACCCAAGGCTAGATCAAGAGCAAAGTGTAATTTTGAATTTAAAATTAGAGATCTGGGCCTATTTCAGGAATTGGTAGCTGTGGGGTGGTGACCAAGAGTTCAAACATTTTTTAAAAAATAAATTTATTTATTTATTCATTTATTGGCTGCACTGGGTCTTCGTTGCTGCACGCAGGCTTTTCTCTAGTTGCGGCAAGCAGGGGCTGCTCTTTGTTGTGGTGCGTGGGCTTCTCATTGTGGTGGCTTCTCTTGTTGCGGAGCACGGGCTCTAGGCGTGTGGGCTTCAGTAGTTGTGGCACACAGGCTCAGTAGTTGTGGCGCACGGGCTTAGTTGCCCCACGGCATGTGGGATCTTCCTGGACCGGGGCTCGAACCCATGTCCCCTGCATTGGCAGGTGGATTCTCAACCACTGTGCCACGAGGGAAGTCCCGAAGCGTTCAAACTTAAGCATCAAAGATGTGAGTAGTGGCTTAGTTGACTTTTAAATTGTGCCTGGACTCATGACTCAAAAGAAAAATGCTATTTATGTCATTAAAATACTTAGCATTCACAGTTTACACTACGCTAAACATTTCTAGTGTGAGTTCGTTTACATACAGTTATTTCTGTTTAAAATTCACCTGAAACGGTTGTTTGGTTATGTAAGTTACATAGTTAAAAGCGGTACAGTGGGAGGTAGGGCTTTTATTTTTATTGTTAGAGGAGATAATGTTTACCAGGTGCCAGTGTATAAAAGCTACTCAATAAATGCTCGTTCCATTCTCTCTGTGAAATGAAGTAAACTTTAACTAATTATTGTTCCTGTACTTTAACATTCTTATTCATTTAACTTCTACTGAATACCTTCCAGGGGGTCAATCACAAGTCACTCTCCTTCAAAGTCATCAGTGCTTTCCATCACCTCCCAGGGCTTTGCTACTCAAAGTGTGGTCCGTGGACCAGCAGCAGCCTCACCTGGGAGCTTTTTAGAACCAGAGGATCTCAGGCTTCCGCTGATTCCTCCTGAATCAGAATCGGATCTCGAAGTAATTTGCATACTAAAGTCTGAGAAGCACTGACCTGCTGGCTCATGTTCCCACTTCTTATTATGAAATAGTCTTGTGCCCACTCTTCTAGTTTACCTCCTGCCACTCCCCTTCTTGGGATTTGAACTGAAATTCCCCAGACACACCAAGCTGTTTCCTGTTTCCGGGCTTCTCTCATGCTCTTCTCTTTGCCTGGGTTCTATTTTCTCTCTTTTTGTCTTGTTATTTCCTACTCTTTCTTTAAGACATGCATGCATGCATCTGCCCATTCATTCATCCTACATATATTTATTGAGTACCTACTATATGCCAAGCACTGTGCTTAGGCAGAGTTTTTGTGTGTGTGGTTTTATTTATTTTTTTAATAAATTATTTAATCGAAGTATAGTACAATATTATAGAAATTACAGGTGCACAGTACTGTGAGTCACAGTTTTTAAAGGTTAGACTCTATTTATAGTTATCATAAAATATTGGCTACATTCCCTGTGTTATACAGTATATTCTTGCAGCTTATTTTATACCTAATAGTTTGTGTCTCCCACTTCCCCACCCCTATAGTGCCTCTTCTCCCTCTCCCCACTGGTAACCACTAGTCTATTTTCTATATCTGTGAGTCTGCATCTTTTTGTTATATTCACTAGTTTGTTGTATTTTTAAGATTCTACATATAAGTGATATCATATAGTATTTGTCTTTCTCTGTCTGACTTACTTCACTTAATAATGCTGCCAAGTCCATTCATGTTGCTGCAAATGGCAAAATTTCATTCTTTTTTATGGCAGAGTAGTAGTCCATTGTGTGTGTGTGTGTGTGTGTGTGTGTGTGTGTGTACTGCATCTTCTTTATCCATTTATCTGTTGATGGTTGATGGACGCTTAGGTTGCTTCTTTATCTTGGCAATTATAAATAATGCTTTTGTTTTTTCCAGATATACACCCAAGAGTGGAATTGCTCAGTTTTCTGAGCTGAGTTCTATGCTCAGTTTTTTGAGAAACCTCCATACTATTTTCCACAGTGGCTGCACCAACTTACATTCCCACCAACAGTGCACTAGGGTTCCCTTTTCTCCACATCCTCACCAACATTCGCTATTTGTGTTCTTTTTGATGATAGCCATTCTGACAGGTGTGAGGTGATATCTCATTGTGGTTTTGATTTGCATTTCCCTGATGATTAGCAATGTTGAGCATCTTTTCATGTGCCTGTTGGCCATCTACATTTCCTCTTTGGAAAAATGTCTATTCAGTTCTTCTGCCCATTTTTAAATCAGGTTGTTTTGTTTTGTTTTGTTTTGTTTTTTGATGTTGAGTTGTATGAGCTGCTTATATATGTTGGAAATTAGCCCCTTGTCAGTCGCATCATTTTGCAAATATTTTCTCCCATTCAGTAGGTTGGCTTCTCACTTTATCAATGGTTTCCTTTGCTGTGCAAAAGCTTTAAAGTTTAATTAGGTCCTATTTGTTTATTTTTGTTTTTATTTCCTTTGCTTTAGAATATGGATCACTCCAAAATATTGCTACGATTTATGTTAAAGAGTGTTCTGCCTATATTTTCCTCTAGGAGTTTTGTGGTATCTGGTCTTACTTTTAGGTCTTTAATCTATTTTGAGTTTATTTTTGTGCATGGTGTTAGGGAGTGTTTTAATTTCATTCTTTTATATGGAGCTGTCCAGTTTTCCCAGCACCACTTATTGAAGAGGCTGTCTTTTTTCCATTGTATATCCTTATCAGGCAGCTTTTTAAAGAAACCCCTACTGAGATGGGCAGCTCTCCTCTCTGCTCGTCAATGTATCAGGTTTAACTCTATCATTGATGTATTATGCTAGGTTGACACTGTTGACATTGACCGAAGCGGGTTGGGAGCCTGTCATAGTTCTCTTCATCTCTCCTGTACCTTGCACAGTTCTGGTCCTCAGTGGATGCTCAGACAACGTTTTGTTGGATTGAACCGTTGCATTTTGAGGAACGAGTGGTGCCAGGACATAGCAGGTGAACTCTGAAGTTATTCATGACCCAGAGTGACCATACCCTTTGCCCACAGACCACACCCAGACACCTTCATGCACCATTTGCCCTTTCTAATTCACTCAAAGGCCCTGTATTGGCCAGTGGCAGTAGTGACATAATCTCACACTCATGTAGACATTGAACATATTTGGGAGCTGAGAGTGTCACGGGCAAGAAGGACTCAGCACAGAGACCTGAGAAGATGACCACTGTGGGTGGCACAAAGTGGGGTTATGGCTGCAGTCTCTTTGCCACACCTCCCCCTGCTGTAACTACATTGCTCACAATCTGAGCTGCGTGTCATCCTTTGAATTAGTGACCAGTGGAGTTTCCTGCTGATTCCCTACCCCTTGGAGAGGCATGCCTGTGGGCAGCTGCCATGGTGGTGACCATTTAAGGGGTGCCATCTTTGTTGGAGGAGGGAGATAGTTGCCCAAGAATAGTGAAAGCAAGGACTTTACCGTGATGAGTAGGAACAATGGAGGGCCATTACATAAAGGAAAAAGAATAAATGAAATAAAGAGAATAAAGAGCAGATGAGAGGTAGAAGAACCTTGTGAAAACATAGACTGTGGAGCCAGTCTACCTGGGTCCAGAACCCCAGCCCTGCCTATTAGAGCTGCATGATCTTGGGCAAATTGTTAAATTTTCCATGCTTCAGTCTCTCCATCTGTAAAGTGGGAATAATAATAGTACCTGCCTTATGAGGTACTGTTATTCATAAATACAAGTTATTATTCATAAAGACTTGAACTAGTGGCTGACACACCACATAAACAATATGTGTTATATTGCTTAGCAAATAGAGAATATTGTACTGCTTGAAAGTAAAATTCAGCATCTCATCCCCTCATTCTCTTTTCATCACCGTGCACCTTCACACTTGTAAATGCATTTGCCTACTTCATAGTATTTCCCTGGGTTTGCAATAAGGGTGTGTACATCTTTAAGCTGGTGAGCAAGGCTTTAAAAAAAAAAATGAACAAAAGGGAAACAGCTGCTTTGTTTTTGAAAAGATTTGCCAAGCTCATATAGTTAAATTTAATGTCTGGGTGTTTTAAACCCTGGAGAACAATGTAATTTGTGTCCTCACTGCTACAAAGGATGACTCTTTGGCGAGCATTTCATTTCAGTCGCCTAAAGACCTAACTTGAACAAAAGAAGCAAAAACAAACACAAATACAGTCATGGGAAAACGCTAATTAGGCTTTGGGGAAAGATTGTCCGGTCCTGTCATGTCTTAGCAGAGCAAAATAAAAATAACACTGGCACCTGCAAAGTTATTTTTCTCACCAAATATTTTAATTTTTTAAGTAATATTTTGTTAGTTATGATTCTAGGAAGTGGGAGAGTGTTGAGAGAAAGGGACCAGCTGAAGACCAATATCTGAATGTTTATTACCTGCTTCACTTTCAATCTTTCTTTTAATTCTCCCTAAATTCTGTGAAGGAGATATTTTCCCCGTTTACCATAGAACACTCAAGCTCAAAAAGGTTAAGTCACTTAACCAAGTTCATACAACACAGTGAGTTACAGAACTAGAGTTTGACTCTATGTCTGTCTGACTCTGGGGGAATAAACCCCCTTCAAAGTTGGTTTGTTCATTTTTTAATGGGAACAAAGTATTTATATCTGAATCTCTTCCATGTAGTTCCCAGGAACCAAATACCAAATGCTTGGAAGTTCAGATATATCTAACATATAATTTTTCTTCATACAAGATAGAGATTTTGCTTCACCATAGTCTCTGCATTTTGGTAGTAATCGTGGGAAAGAACTCGATGATGAGGATAACAGCTACGGAAGACAACAATCAACGGATGACCTCATCTTGGTTTGGAAGCCCCAGTTTCCACATGTTAGTACAAGGAATGCCAACGACTTGACAAAAACCAGTATCTTGTGACACAATTCAAAAGAGATGGTAATGATTAAAGCTGTCGCTCACTCGTAAGGGGGGCTGGCCATCTTGTAGTATTTCTAATTGATATAGAGAAAAACTGGGAGAGAGAAGATTCCTGAATACAGAAAGGATTAAGGAATTCTGCTACTTTCCTCCTCAAGTGCACTATTCCCATATTATTATACATTGTTTATCACCAGATTGCCCAAGGACATGTGAGAGGAGAGGAGAGAGAAAATGGATGGAAGATAAGTCACTCACAGCTGTTGATAACTAACTGGAAAGGACTTGTTTATTTGGGCTTATGCTCTGTGTAACATGTGGGTTTCCTGTTACCTTTACTCTCTAGGTCAAGAAATCTCTTACTCCAGAGAAGGCAGGGAACAATTTCATTTCTCTTCTTGACATTGAGTCAAGCAGCCAACTGAGTCTGCAAGAGCACTTCCCTTTAGTTGTTGTTACTGTTGTTGAATGTAACAATGTGTGTGTGTGTGTGTGTGTATTTAGAATGGGTCTGAGGGCACTTATGAAAAAAGATCCTGCACCCTCACTAGAATAATTCCTGGGTCAGAGGCTGAAAATCCTTCTTATATATGCTACTTTAGCACCAGTCTGGTGGGGTCAGAAAGGCTCCTGTTATTGAGAAAATTAATACAGGAAAACGTCACTAAAACGGAGTCAGAAGACCAGAAGGGAGAGCTCTCATACACTTATCACATGATGCCAACACAGCTCCCAACAGGAAGAGATGTACCTTGCACCTCCAGCAAGAAGTGACACTACTTTACTATCACCAGCAGGAGAAAGATTTTCTCCTTGCCTGGTAACAGATCAGCCATTGAGAGACTGTCACAACTCAGCCAATGAAAGGCCACTACCCTTCAAACTCCCAGTTTCCTCCAATGGACTTTTTGTTTATAACAGCCCCTTTCAACTCCCCCATTCTCCTCTATAAAAGAGTTTACTCTCCTTTGCTTTATTGGATTTGCATGTGGTTCACCATAGTTGCATGTCCTGAATTGCAGTTCTTTGCTGCTCCCACATAAACCTGTTTAGCTGGAAAAATGAGTGATGGTTTTACTGTTTTAGGTTAACAGTATACTGAAAAAGGAAGTGCTCCGAGTTCAGAAAGCCTGGGGCTGGTCTTAACGTGATTCCACTTGCTCTATGACTTTGAGCAAATTATTAGAAGCGGTAAATGAATATATTTGAAAATGACTTTTTAACTGAAAAAGCACTGTACAATATTTAAGGTTTATCAACAGATTGTGATGTGTAATAGTATATTTTGATTGGACTTTGTTTCTTTTCTGCCATCTCCTTCTTCTCCCACCAGGGCTTTTACCACACTTCCCCAAACATCCAGGAAAACAAAGAATAGTTTTCTGGTTAACTTGGATTTTCCTATGGTGAGTCCTACAAAGGTTGCATTTGGGGAATTTGAATGAAGTTGGTTGAATGTGCTTCAATCTGAGTCTCTGGAGATAAAAAATAAGAAAGATGTTTGTTTACTCTGCTGGAGAGGAATAGCACATTTACGTCATCGTCTGGGCTACCCTGCCTTCTCCTCTGTCCCTAATCAATCCTCCCAATTTCCAAAAAAGCTACCACTATCTCCTCTTTCCTCAAGCCTCCTTCCTCACCTCCTCTTTCTCATGCTTTACAGGTGCCTCACCCTCCAGCCCCTTATTGAAAATGGAATCCAGTGACACATTTCTTACCCCAACCTCCGAATTTCAAACCTACCATCTATCCTACATCCACTTCATCCTTTCCTTCTTGGCATAAATATCCAACAAAAAGGTGTCCTTTATCCAGGCTAAGTTTCTGTAGTCCATTCTTACCCACCTCATCTCAAAGAATCTCGTTATATCGATTATGCCTTCTCTCATCTTTATCCTTAACTCTCCAGTCTCCTTAATAGATCAGTCCCATCAGCATCCAATCATTGAATGCTAGCATCTTCCATCTTATAGTAAGAAAAATAAAATCACCCCACTGAGAGCACAATCGCTTGCAGTTGCTGCCTTAGCTCTCACCCTTCTTCCAGACAAACTCTTTGAAAGGGTTGCTTCTCTTCTCGCCTCCACTTCTGTGCTACCCACGCACGCCACAATGCTCTGCCATGTGGCTTCTGTTTTCAACACTGCACTAAAATCGCTCTTGCTTGGGTCACTGATGCTCTTGCTGCTGATTTCCTTAGAAGATTTCAAGTTTTTGTTTTTTTTTTGAGTCTGGTATTTTAGTATTTTATTTTATTGATTTATTTTTTATTGGAGTATAATTGCTTTACAATGTTGTGTCAGTTTCTGCTGTACAGCAAAGTGAATCAGTTATATGTGTATATATATATATATATCCACTCTTTTTAATTTAATTTTATTATTTATTTATTTATATTTGGTTGCGCAGGGTCTTAGTTGCAGCAGGTGGGCTCCTTAGTTGCTTCTCACTCCTTAGTTGCAGCACGTGGGCTCCTTAGTTGCGGCATGCGAACTCTTAGTTGTGGCATGCGTGTGGGATCTAGTTCCTGACCAGGGATCGAACCCAGGCCCCCTGCATTAGGAGCATGGAGCCTTAACCACTGTGCCACCGGGGCAGTCCCTATCCACTTGTTTTTAGATTTCCTTCCCATTTACGTCACCACAGATCATTGAGTATAGTTCTCTGTGCTATACAGTAGGTTCTCATCTTACTTGATTCTTGACAACTTCTGATGTGTTCACCCACTTCTTGAAACGTACTTTTTCCTTGTGTCTTGTGACACTACATTCTTCTTGTTTGTCTCCTATTGCTCTGGCTACCCCATCTCAGTATCCTTTGAGGACTCCCATCCCTCTGCCTGTCCCTCTCCTAAGCCCTTTACACCCCCAATCCCTGACCCACACCTCCCCAGTCTCATCCATCCCCTGAGCCTCAGTTATCATCTGAACGCTTGTAACACCAAATCCTTGTGTCTCATCCAGCTCTCTCTTCTGACCCCCCAGTCCTCTGCCTCTGACTGCTTGGTGAGCTCTACTCAACATAGCTAAACCCACACACATCATCTTTTTCTTTAAATCTGCTCACAAACACAGTGCTTTCTTGTCACCCTCAAAACAGAATCCAGGCTCTGTATGCTTTTCAAAAACCTTCAGGTCCTGTGGACCTACTTCTTCAGGCTTGGGACACTGACACTCCATGCTCCAGGCATTCTGACTAATTATGGTACCCCAGACACCTCATTGCCTCTCCCACCTCTGGACCTTTGCACAAGCCAGTCCTGCTACCTAGAACAATTTTCTCCCTAACCTGCCCCCGTTCTGTTGCTAACTCCTACTCATCTCTTACGTTTCATCTTAATCATTCTTCTAGGGGTTGATTAGAAGCCTCTTCTGTGCACATCAAACTTCCCCATAATAAACTATTTACCAAATCACATGAAATAACCAAAATTAGGGCATCCCTGGTTTTTCTTCTTGCCTCTACAACCCCCATTCTCCCCTCCTGAGGTAGCTGAGGCTTCTCCATGCTTTTGTGGCACTTAACCACAGTCTATTTCAAATATTCTTTTATATCTGTCTGTCCATTAGACCATGAGCTGCTAGAATGGTGCTAGAAATTTAAAGCAGTCAATAAATGTTTGTTGAAATGTATGGACACCAAGGGGGAAAGTGGGGTGGGTGGTGGGATGAATTGGGAGATTGGGATTGACATGTATACACTAATATGTATGAAATGGATAACTAATAAGAACCTGCTGTATAAAAAATAAATAAATTAAATAAAATTCAAATAAATAAATGTTTGTTGAATTGGACTGATCTGAAACATAATTGGTTATGGTGCCATAATATTACATTATTTACATGGCTATTTTCCCATCTAATTTACTTAGAGAGTCTCCTATTTTTAGACATTCAGGGTTTTATTGATGTTTACTATTATGAAAAAGGCTGTGATGGAGATCTCTGTGATTGAAGCTTGTTTCTATTGTTTCCGATTATTTACATGGATTTGAGTTCTAAAAGTAGAGTTATTCAGGCAAAAGTTATGATAATTTTAAAGACTTTGACATGCATTGTCAGGTTGCTTTCCAAACTTATTGCACAATTAAAATCCCCATTTATATGACTATTTTACAAATTGTATTTCAAACCTTCGTATAGCATGAATATACATCTAACAACATCACTACACCGGAAGCATTGCAATAGCTGTCTGAGTTTACCGTTTACCTTCACTAAGAATCTTGCCTCAGTGTAGAGGTCCTGAGGAGCTGGAAACTTGCAGGCCTTAAAAAGAAAATAAAAGAAAGAAAATTTAGAAGGCCCTGCATAGATAATGCAATCTACCAGGAAGACAGTTTTAGAGGCCCAAATGCAGGGCCTGGGGATTTAAAAAATTTCAATCTTTGTTCATTTCCTTCTCTGCTACCTAAACATGTAACACTGATTGTTAATAATGAATGTTAAAGGTTAGGATGTAATGCATAGATAAAGTAAAAGACTTCTTTCGGTTAATTTCATTGTCACAAGAATGACAGTGTGTCTTGAACCAATTATAAAAAGCCAATATCTCTTTTTGAGGCGTTTGTTATGAGTTACAATAGCCCTTCTCACTTGCAATCATGTTAGAATGTTGAGAAACAAAAGGTATAATATTGATGGGGAGAAAAACATATGGGTGCCCCAAGTTTGTGACTAGTGACTTGGTTCTCCTTCAGTTAGGAAGTTTCTTGTGCTTAACCCTTCAGCTGATCCAACAGCTGGCCATTTGCCTTGGGTGCCCTGGTCCCAGCCAGGCCTCACAGGCCTTTCTGTCCTGTGATGGGGGGACGCAGACCAAGTCTCCCACTGGCTTCTTTGTGGGTTCCAGCCTCATCATCTTCAGGAAGATGGAGACTTGGGGTGGGGAGGAGGGAGCGGGGTGTGAGTAAAAGAGGTTATTTAAACAGAAATAATGACCAGAAAGTAGAAAACGCAGACAGTGAAGATGAGTGTCCTCCTTGGGAAGGATGAGTAGGCCCTGAACTATGTCAGTGGTCACAAGGTTAGAAAGAGAAAGGCTAATACAGAAACTATCTGAACACAGTTCGTCTGCACCAGGCCAATTATTTTGAAATAAAATCTGTCTAATTCAATAAATATTTTTTTAGTGTCAAGACTGTACTAAGAATACAAGAATACAATCCTTACCCTCAGAAAGCTCAGTCTACTGAGAGAGACAGATTTTTAAACCAATAAAAATAGAATGCATTATTAAAATGGGCATGGAAATAACCCCAAAGTAGGAATGCTTACCTGTCACAGAGGGCCAGGGAGGAGACATAATAAGCTAGGTTTTCTCAATAGTTATTTTCTAGGTCATCAAGTGGAGGAATGGGAAAAATAAGCTTTTGCAAAGGTTTGAAGTATGTAACTAGCAGTATGTAATGTTGAAGCGTAAAATGCGAGCATGGATTATTAAGCCATGGTTAAGGTAGGAAACTTATGGATCTTGATATTTAATAGTTTATAATCAGACACAGTACCTACTGCCCTTAATGACTCATAAAATAAGATAATCCTAGAGGTGTAACAGATATGAAGTAGATCTAGTGCCCAGGGCCTTTCATATTTATTTGTTGCATAAATGCATGAACCTAGTCCAAACATCTGTTTCCAAGCTTATTCTAGTGTTTAATCACTTCAGCTATCAGGAAGTCCTTCTGAAATTTCACTTAATCATTATTTTTCTATTTTCTCTAGACTGACCTTCAGGAGAGGACCAGAAATCTGTCTCGGGTTCCCTGGGGAGTTGGTGCCAGGCTGTTCCTGGTGCCTGTCCCTGGATTCCCGGATGGAGACTTTCAGCCCAGCTCCTTGACACCTGCTAAGCCCCTCTTGCCTGCCATATGCCTCGTGCCTCCAGGCCTGCAGTTCTGCAGGGTGAATGGGCTTTCCTCTCAACAGTAACCCCTGTCAATATCAGTAGCCTCCTCTCCTTTGCTAAATTGATGCCCATGTCTCTATTTCCCATTTGCATTAAAAAAGCCACTTTGGGCTTCCCTGGTGGTGCAGTGGTTAAGAATCCAGCTGCCAATGCGGGGGACACGGGTTCAAGCCCTGGTCCGGGAAGATCCCACATGCCGCGGAGTAACTAAGCCTATGTGCCACAACTACTGAGCCTGCGCTCTAGAGCCCACGAGCCACGACTACTGAGCCCACATGCCACAACTACTGAAGCCCACATGCCTAGAGCCCGTGCTCCACAACGAGAAAAGCCACCGCAATAAGTCCGTGCACAGCAACGAAGAGTAGCCCCCGCTCTCCGCAACCAGAGAAAGCCCGCGCGCAGCAACGAAGACCCAACGCAGCCAAAATAAATAAATAAATAAAATAATAAAATAAATAAATAAAATTAAAAAGCCATTTTATCCTCTGATGTCACCTGTCATATTCTTTGCTTTTGTTGGTTATGCTTTTGCAATTTTTTCCTTTAATTGTAGTAGGTCCTTGGAAGAGAAAGGCGACAAACGTCTTCAACCTGCCATTTTTCCCTCAACTCCTTATAAACAAAATTTGTTTCCAGTCGTTGGAGGTCATGGAAAGGTTGTAAACTGTCATAAGTTCTACAGAGTCTTCATATCTTTTGGTATGTGTTGACACATGGATCTATCTGTACTAGCTGCCTGGTCAGAGGGTATCTTCCAAAGCAGGGCTATGCCTGCTTGCTTAGGGGCTGAGCTAGCAGGTTCCAGCAGATCTGGAGGGAAGGAGAAAGACTGTGCCGAGGACTGCCCTTTTGTACTGTGCCTGAGGGACCCTGAGGCTTGGGGGGTTTTACATTTCAGCCCTAAAGTCCCAGCTTGTGAACTCATTCAATACTGATCCATTTAGGGAGAAAAAAAGCAGGCATGTCTTCCACTGCCTGTCAAGTCTCTATTGCCTGAGAGACCCAGTAGCTGGACTTGCATCATTTCTTGCTGAAGAAATCCACACTCAGCAAGGACAAGAAAATAATGAATCACTTCAATGAACGTAACAGATTGAACAACTAGATTACATCGGTCCTACTGAGGCAGAATTAATGGAAAAACAGATTAGAGATTTAATAAAAATGTAATGAGAAGTCTCAAGGAGATAAGAGAATATAAAAAGATTTCTGGAAATATTTTTAAAAGTCCCCCTCAAAATTTCCAAATTTAAAGTTGAGAGATGAATTCAAGGAGAGAGCAGTTCCTGATGAAAATCAAATTGGTTATCTGAAAGATCAAGTGGAGAAAATAGTACACAGTACAGAGCAAAAATTCAAAGAAATGGATACCATAGATGAAAAGACAAAAGACATGGAAGACACTGGTAATAGGAATTACAAAGAAAGAAAAGAAGACTATATAGGAGATAAATACAGATCAAAGAACAATAGATAACGACTTCCTTGTTTGAACAAAATTTGCTTTTTCAGATTGAAAGGATTCAACTAACACCAGGAAGTATTTCTGACAATGACAGAGAAATCAGATTCATCCAAATGAATCTTCTGAAATCAAAAAAAGAAAAAGAAAGTTTAGTAAACTTTCCAATGCAAAGAAATGGCTGTTAGAGGAATAGGAGAATTAGACTAGCATCAGACTTCTTATTTGCAACACTGGAAGTTAGAAAACAGTAATGATCATTTACAAATCTTGACAGAAATTGAGTCAATGTCATCTAAATGTGAGGACAAAAGACAACCATTATTAAACAGGCTAGGACCCACTCTTTTTGAATATACACTTTTTATATTACTAGAGGAATTATTCTAACTGAATGAAATTTAATGATAACCTAGATCTCAGGATAGAAGACAAAGAGTACAAGAAACAGCAGTGAGCAATGTGCTTGTAAAATGTATAATTAAGTCTAAAAGATGACGACAAAGGCTGTGAACTGTAATATGAGTTAAATAATAATTCCCTAAACAGAAGAGACACACTGCATGTATCTGTCTGAAATAATAGCTGTCTCCCCAGGCAAAAAGCACTAATGTTTACTGAGTGATACTTAGGTTAAGATTTCAATTTTAAATGAGTCTCAACAGTTGGCATGAGAGCAATGGGAAACTCTTGGTTGGGACTGGTGGTATAGAGAGCAGATTAATAAAAATCTTGATATGGGGATTATTTAATATTACTTAATTTAAATTTATTACTACATATCTATGACTCTGTGACTTTAAAAATTAGGGAGAGGAGGAGAAGATGGCGGAAGAGTAAGACGCAGAGATCACCTTCCTCCCCACAGATACATCAGAAATACATCTACACGTGGAACTGCTCCTACAGAACACTCACTGAACGCTGGCAGAAGACCTCAGACCTCCCAAAAGGCAAGTAACTCCCCACGTACCTGGGTAGGGCAAAAGGAAAAAGAAATAACAGAGACAAAAAAATAGGGACGGGACCTGTGTACCTCTGGGAGGGAGCCGTGAAGGAGGAAAGGTTTCCACACACTAGGAAGCCCCTTCGCGGGCGGAGACTACGGGTGGTGGAGGGGGGAGCTTCGGAGCCGCGGAGGAGAGCGCAGCCACAGGGGTGCGGAGGGCAAAGCGGAGAGACTCCCGCACAGAGGCTCGGCGCCGAGCAGCACTCACCAGCCCGAGAGGCTTGTCTGCTCAGCCGCCGGGGCGGGCGGGGCTGGGAGCTGAGGCTCGGGCTTCGGTCGGATCGCAGGGAGAGGACTGGGGTTGGCGGCGTGAACACAGCCTGAAGGGCCTAGTGCGCCACGGCTAGCCGGGAGGGATTCCGGGGAAAAGTCTGCAGCTGCCGAACAGGCAAGACACTTTTTCTTGCCTCTTTGTTTCCTGGTGCGTGAGGGGAGGGGATTCAGAGCGCAGCCTAAACGAGCTCCAGAGACGGGCGCGAGCCGCGGCTGTGAGCGCGGACCCCAGAGACGGGCATGAGACGCTGTGGCTGCTGCTGCCGCCACCAGGAAGCCTGTGTGCGAGCACAGCTCACTCTCCACACCGCCCCTTCCGGGAGCCTGTGCAGCCCGCCACTGCCAGGGTCCCGTGATCCGGGGACAACTTCCCCGGGAGAACGCACGGCGCGCCTCAGGCTGCTGCAACGTCACGCCGGCCTCTGCCGCGCAGGCTCGCCCCGCCTCCGTGCCCCTCCCTTCCCCCCCCAACCCCGGCCTGAGTGAGCCAGAGCCCCGAAGCAGCTGCTCCTTTAGCCCCGGTCTGTCTGGGCGGGGAACAGACGCCCTCAGGCGACCTACATGCAGAGGCGGGTCCACATCCAAAGCTGAACCCGGGAGCTGTGCAAAGAAGAGAAAGGGAAATTTCTCCCAGCAGCCTCAGAAGCAGCGGATTAAATCTCCACAATCAACTTGATGTACCCTGCATCTGTGGAATACCTGAACAAACAACAAATCATCCCAAATTCAGGAGGTGGACTTTGGGAGCAGGATATATTATTTTTTCCCCTTTTCCTCTTCTTGTGAGTGTGTATATGTATGCTTCTGGGTGAGATTTTTGTCTGTATAGCTTTGCTTTCACCATTTGTCCTAGGGTTCTGTCCGTCCGTTTTTTTGTTGTTTTTTTTTTTTTTACTTAAAAAATTTCTTTTTCTTAATAATTTTTTTCTTATTTTTTATTTTAAAAAATTAAAAAAAATTTTTTTTTCTTAATAAATTTTTTAATAATTTTTTTCTTATTTTTTATTTTAATAGCTTTATTTTATTTTATCTTACTTTATTTTATTTTATTTTATCCTCTTTCTTTCTATTTTTTCTCCCTTTTATTCTGAGCCATGTGGATGAAAGGGTCTTGGTGCTCCAGCCAGGCATCAGGGCTGTGCCTCTGAGGTGGGAGAGCCAACATCAGGACACTGGTCCACAAGAGACCTCCCAGCTCCACGTAATACCAAATGGCGAAAATCTCTCAGAGATCTGCATCTCAACACCAAGACCCAGCTTCACTCAACGACCAGCAAGCTACAGTGCTGGACACCCTATGCCAAACAACTAGCAAGACAGGAACACAACCCCATCCATTAGCAGAGAGGCTGCCTAAAAGCATAATAAGGCCACAGACACCCCAAAACACACCACCAGACGTGGACGTGCCCACCAGAAAGACAAGATCCAACTTCATCCACCAGAACACAGGCACTAGTCTCCTCCACCAGGAAGCCTACACAACCCACTGAACCAACCTTAGCCACTGGGGACAGATACCAAAAACAACAGGAACTACGAAACTGCAGCCTGTGAAAAGGAGACCCCAAACACAGTAGGATAAGCAAAATGAGAAGACAGAAAAACACATAGCAGATGAAGGAGCAAGGTAAAAACACACCAGACCTAAAAAATGAAGAAGAAATAGGCAGTCTACCTGACAAAGAATTCAGAATAATGATAGTAAAGATGATCCAAAATCTTGGAAATAGAATAGACAAAATGCAAGAAACATTTAACAAGGACCTAGAAGAACTAAAGAGGAACCAAGCAACGATGAAAAACACAATAAATGTAATTTAAAATACTCTAGAATGGATCAATAGCAGAGTAACTGAGGCAGAAGAACGGGTAAGAGACCTGGAAGATAAAATAGTGGAAATAACTACTGCAGAGCAGAATAAAGAAAAAAGAATGAAAAGAACTGAGGACAGTCTCAGAGACCTCTGGGACAATATTAAACGCACCAACATTCGAATTATAGGGGTCCCAGAAGAAGAAGAGAAAAAGAAAGGGACTGAGAAAATATTTGAAGAGATTATAGTTGAAAACTTCCCTAATATGGGAAAGGAAATAGTTAATCAAGTCCTGGAAGCACAGAGAGTCCCATACAGGATAAATCCAAGGAGAAACATGCCAAGACACATATTAATCAAACTGTCAAAAATTAAATGTAAAGAAAACATATTAAAAGCAGCAAGGGAAAAACAACAAATAACACACAAGGGAATCCCCATAAGGTTAACAGCTGATCTTTCAGCAGAAACTCTGCAAGTCAGAAGGGAGTGGCAGGATATACTTAAAGTGATGAAGGAGAAAAACCTACAACCAAGATTACTCTACCCAGCAAGGATCTCATTCAGATTTGATGGAGAAATTAAAACCTTTACAGACAAGCAAAAGCTGAGAGAGTTCAGCACCACCAAACCAGCTTTACAACAAAGGCTAAAGGAACTTTTCTAGGCAAGAAACACAAGAGAAGGAAAACACCTACAATAACAAACCCAAAACATTTAAGAAAATGGGAATAGGAACATACATATCGATAATTACCTTAAATGTAAATGGATTAAATGCTCCCACCAAAAGACACAGACTGGCTGAATGGATACAAAAACAAGACCCATATATATGCTGTCTACAAGAGACCCACTTCAGACCTAGAGACACATACAGACTGAAAGTGAGGGGATAGAAAAAATATTCCATGCAAATGGAAATCAAAAGAAAGCTGTAGTAGCAATTCTCATATCAGACAAAATAGACTTTAAAATAAAGACTATTGCAAGAGACAAAGAAGGACACTATATAATGATCAAGGGATCAATCCAAGAAGAAAGTATAACAGTTGTAAATATTTATGCACCCAACAGAGGAGCACCTCAATACATAAGGCAAATACTAACAGCCATAAAAGGGGAAATCGACAGTAACACAATCATAGTAGGGGACTTTAACACCCCACTTTCACCAATGGACAGATCATCCAAAATGAAAATAAATAAGGAAACACAAGCTTAAAACTATACATTAAACAAGATGGACTTAATTGATATTTATAGGACATTCCACCCAAAAACAACAGAATACACATTTTTCTGAAGTGCTCATGGAACATTCTCCATGGATAATCATATCTTGTGTCACAAATCAAGCCTTGGTAAATTTTAAAAAATTGAAATTGTATCAAGTATCTTTTCCGACCACAATGCTATGAGACTAGATATCAATTACAGGAAAAGATCTGTAAAAAATACAAACACATGGAGGCTAAACAATACACTACTTAATAACGAAGTGATCACTGAAGAAATCAAAGGGGAAATCAAAAAATACCTAGAAACAAATGACAATGGGACACGACGACCCAAAACCTATGGGATGCAGCAAAAGCAGTTCTAAGAGGGAAGTTTATAGCAATACAAGCCTACCTCAAGAAACAGGAAACATCTTGAATAAACAACCTAACCTTGCACCTAAAGCAATTAGAGAAAGAAGAACAAAAAACCCCAACGTTAGCAGAAGGAAAGAAATCATAAAGATCAGATCAGAAATAAATGAAAAAGAAATGAAGGAAACAATAGCAAAGATCAATAAAACTAAAAGCTGGTTCTTTGAGAAGATAAACAAAATTGATAAACCATTAGCCAGACTCATCAAGAAAAAAAGGGAGAAGACTCAAATCAATAGAATTAGACATGAAAAAGGAGAAGTAACAACTGACACTGCAGAAATACAAATGATCATGAGAGATTACTACAAGCAACTCTATGCCAATAAAATGGACAACCTGGAAGAAATGGACAGATTCTTAGAAATTCACAAACTGCCAAGACTGAACCAGGAAGAAATAGAAAATATGAACAGACCAATCACAAGCACTGAAATTGAAACTGTGATTAAAAAACCTTCCAACAAACAAAAGCCCAGGACCAGATGGCTTCACAGGTGAATTCTATCAAACATTTAGAGAAGAGCTAACACCTATCCTTCTCACACTCTTCCAAAATATTGCAGAGGGAGGAACACTCCCCAACTCATTCTACGAGGCCACCATCACCCTGATTCCAAAACCAGACAAAGATGTCACAAAGAAAGAAAACTACAGGCCAATATCACTGATGAACATAGATGCAAAAATCCTCAACAAAATACTAGCAAACAGAATCCAACAGCACATTAAAAGGATCATACACCATGATCAAGTGGGGTTTATTCCAGGAATGCAAGGATTCTTCCATATATGCGAATCAATCAACGTGATACACCATATTAACAAACTGAAGGAGAAAAACCATATGATCATCTCAATAGATGCAGAGAAAGCTTTCGACAAAATTCAACACCCATTTATGATAAAAGCCCTGCAGAAAGTAGGCATAGAGGGAACTTTCCTCAACATAATAAAGGCCATATATGACAAACCCACAGCCAACATTGTCCTCAATGGTGAAAAACTGAAACCATTTCCTCTAAGATCAGGAACAAGACAAGGTTGCCCACTCTCACCACTATTATTCAACATAGTTTTGGAAGTGTTAGCCACAGCAATCAGAGAAGACAAAGAAATAAAAGGAATCCAAATCGGAAAAGAAGAAGTAAAGCTGTCACTATTTGCAGATGACATGATACTATACATAGAGAATCCTAAAGATGCTACCAGAAAACTACTAGAGCTAATCAATGAATTTGGTAAAGTAGCAGGATACAAAATTAATGCACAGAAGTCTCTTGCATTCCTATACACTAATGATGAAAAATCTGAAAGTGAAATTAAGAAAACACTCCCATTTACCACTGCAACAAAAAGAATAAAATACCTAGGAATAAACCTACCTAAGGAGACAAAAGGCCTGTATGCAGAAAATTATAAGACACTGATGAAAGAAATTAAAGATGCCACAAACAGATGGAGAGATGTACCATGTTCTTGGACTGGAAGAATCAACATTGTGAAAATGACTCTACTACCCAAAGCAATCTACAGATTCAATGCAATCCCTATCAAACTACCACTGGCATTTTTCGCAGAACTAGAACAAAAAATTTCACAATTTGTATGGAAACACAAAAGATCCCGAATAGCCAAAGCAATCTTGAGAAAGAAAAATGGAGCTGGAGGAATCAGGCTCCCTGACTTCAGACTATACTACAAAGCTACAGTAATCAAGACAGTTTGGTACTGGCAGAAAAACAGAAACATAGATCCATGGAACAGGATAGAAAGCCCAGAGATAAACCCATGCACATATGGTCACCTTATCTTTGATAAAGGAGGCAAGTATATACAGTGGAGAAGAGACAGCCTCTTCAATAAGTGGTGCTGGGAAAACTGGACAGTTACATGTGAAAGTATGAAATTAGAACACTCCCTAACACCATACACAAAAATAAACTCAAAATGGATTAAAGACCTAAATGTAAGGCCAGACACTATCAAACTCTTAGAGGAAAACATAGGCAGAACACTCTATGACATACATCACAGCAAGATCTTTTTGACTCAGCTCCTAGAGAAATGGAAATAAAAACAAAAATAAACAAATGGGACCTAATGAAACTTAAAAGCTTTTGCACAGCAAAGGAAAGCATAAACAAGATGAAAAGACAACCCTCAGAATGGGAGAAAATATTTGCAAATGAAGCAACTGACAAAGGATTAATCTCCAAGATTTACAAGCAGCTCATGCAGCTCAATAACAAAAAAACAAACAACCCAATGCAAAAATGGGCAGAAGACCTAAATAGACATTTCTCCAAAGAAGATATACAGATTGCCAACAAACACATGAAAGAATGCTCAACATCATTAATCATTAGAGAAATGCAAATCAAAACTACAATGAGATATCATCGCACACCGGTCAGAATGGTCATCATCAAAAAATCTAGAAACAATAAATGCTGGAGAGGGTGTGGAGAAAAGGGAACACTCTTGCACTGTTGGTGGGAATGTAAATTGATACAGCCACTTTGGAGAACAGTATGGAGGTTCCTTAAAAAACTAAAATTAGAACTACCATATGACCCAGCAATCCCACTACTGGGCATATACCCTGAGAAAACCATAATTCAGAAAGAGTCATGTACCAAAATGTTCATAGCAGCTCTATTTACAATAGCCAGGACATGGAAACAACTTAAGTGTCCACCATCGGAAGAATGGATAAAGATGTGGCACATATATACAATGGAATATTACTCAGCCATAAAGAGAAACGAAATGGAGTTATTTGTAGTGAGGTGGATGGAGTTAGAGTCTGTCATACAGAGTGAAGTAAGTCAGAAAGAGAAAAACAAATACAGTATGCTAACACATATATATGGAATCTAAGAAAAAAAAAAAAAGGTCATGAAGAACCTAGTGGCAAGACGGGAATAAAGACACAGACCTACTAGAGAATGGAGTTGAGGATTTGGGGAGGGGGAAGGGTAAGATGTGACAAAGAGAGAGAGTGGCATGGACATATATACACTACCAAACGTAAAGTAGATAGCTAGTGAGAAGCAACCACATAGCACAGGGAGATCAGCTCTGTGCTTTGTGACCACCTAGAGGTGTGGGGTGGGGAGGGCGGGAGGGAGGGAAATGCAAGAGGGAAGAGATATGGGAACACATGTATATGTAAAACTGATTCACTTTGTTATAAAGCAGAAACTAACACACCATTGTAAAGCAATTATACTCCAATAAAGATGTTAAAAAAAAAAAAATTAGGGAGC
Source organism: Balaenoptera physalus (assembly GCF_965194825.1). Classification (NCBI taxonomy): domain Eukaryota; kingdom Metazoa; phylum Chordata; class Mammalia; order Artiodactyla; family Balaenopteridae; genus Balaenoptera; species Balaenoptera physalus. The sequence continues at coordinate 12,816,688 of NC_138899.1, forward strand.
TAACAAGTAGCTGACAGAGAGAGAGAAAAACCTCCTAATTAATTTTCAGGGTTAAGGTGGAAATAAAAATTTTAAACTTTTTCAATGCAGCAAATTAAAAACAATATCGAGAGGAAGCAACAACAAAAATTGATTATAAACAGAAGGTAAAACGTAAAAATAAAACAAAATAAATATCGCAGTGAAAGTGAAGGAGTACTTTATTTTAGTAAAAAACAAGCAACTTCAGAATACTTATAACTTCTACCTGTAGGCTGTTTAAAATAAATTCAACTAAAGTAAAATAGTAAAGAAAGGTGGAAAATAATGGGACATACAAAGATATTTCAGCAAAATAGAAAACAAAAGAAAAGAAAAGGCAGCTATATTAATATAATACCGGATAAATAAGAATCTGAGGCATGATATGGGAGAGTAATAAAAGGTATAACCTACAAGGAAGAGATAATATTAATAAATTTTTATGTCTCTAAATGGCATAGCAGTAAAACATACAAGGTAAAACAAGAACTAGAATTACAAAGTGACATTATAAAATCCAAAGTCATAGCAGAGACTGTAGTATACTTTTTCAAAAATTAGGTGAAGGGTATAGATGTCTCAGATAATGCAATCAACAAACCTGATCTAAAAATAGGTCTGTAGATAATTCTGTGCCCTACTCTTCACTATATCCACCAGACAGTTGTGGAAATAAATCATTTACTTGACTACAAAGAAAACCTTAAGAAATTCCAAAAGATTTTTATTGGCCATATTCTTTGATTATAAAGCAATTTATTAGAAATTACTCATAAACACATAACAATATTAATTACTTGTACATTCATGACCAAACTTTAAATTGGTCAAACTGGGAAGAGCACTATCAAGCACATGGAAGAAGTAAACACAAGTTCTCTCTAGAGAAATGAGCCATTAATTAAGGCCTCATGAAATTTGCACACATAGGGTCTCGCCACAGACGAGCTCACAACAAAAATTCTCCAAAACGCGAGAAGAGGTTCTGCTTCTCACAATGCCTGCTCATTTGAACTCTCCCACTGAGAACTCCAGCCTGATACTGTTATGGAAACACATCAATCTTGGCCCATTGCTTGGTTGTGATCTTTTCAAGTGCCTCGAGCTACTTATGGATTGAAACATTGAGGAAATATTGCAGAGTATATAAATATCAGGGGGCTAGAAACATTGAACCAAAAAGTTAAAAGAAAAAATAAAGAGAAATATTCCAGCCAAAAGAGCAGAAGTTAATCAGGCCATTTATGCCTTTTTAGAAAATATTTTATGTCATACCTGGAGATCATTGGAGTTGCTCTTCTGATCTTGTGAGAGAGCAAGGATCCTTCCTACTCTCTGTGACCAATTTGAGAGCATGACTTTATGGAACCCTGGCTTCAGTTTTTTGTTTTACTTTTTTTCCCCTTGATTTGGCCTGATGGGGGCTCTGCTCCTGCTGCATGCTTGTATTTATTCTGTTTCAGGTGTCTGCCATGACAAGCAATCAGAGATGCAGTGGGCTGCCCCCTCTAGGAGCTGATATTTATATACTTTTTGGTGGATCAGCCTGACTTATCCTCAAATATTTCCAGGCATTTTAGAACATCTGAACTAAGCAAATGTGCAAAGATTCACTTATCTGAATAGGCCTTAGGCTAGAGGTATAGAAAGCTAATTGACCAAGTCTTTTTTTTTTTTTTTTTTTTGGCTGCATTTGGTCTTCGCTGCTACTTGCGGGCTTTCTCTAGTTGCGGCGAGCAGGGCCTGCTCTTCCTTGTAGAGGGGGCTACTCTTTGTTGCAGTATGTGGGCTTCTCGTTGTGACGGCCTCTCTTGTTGCAGAGCACGGGCTCTAGGCACGTGAGCTTCAGTAGTTGTGGCACGTGGGCTCAGTAGTTGTGGCTCGTGGGTTCTAGAGTGCAGGCTCAGTAGTTGTGGCACATGGGCTTAGTTGCCCCACAGCATGTGGGAGCTTCCCGGACCAGGGTTCAAACCCTTGTCCCCGGCATTGGCAGGCGTATTCTTAAGCACTGCGCCACCAGGGAAGTCCCGACCAAGTCTTTTAAAGACTCCAGAGGCACAGAACTCACCTGAAAGGGTCCTAGATTCAGCTGATTGGTCATCACGATTAGCTCATATTTCTAAGTGTCAATTATTGAAATTACATTCTGCTTAGTGTATGTGTTACCAAAACTCCCCAGACCTACCTTTATACTGAAAATGGATTCTTCTCAATAGAAGGGGCAGGGTTTTCAGCATAACTAGGTTGATCTCAGTCCAATAATCACAGACAAAGAAAGAACATATATACATTACATGATAAATGTGACAGTAACAAAAGTAGTTGTATCCATTAGGGACTGAATGTATCCCCTCCCAAATTCGTATGTTGAAGCCCTAACCCCCAATGTGATGGTGTATGGAGATGGGCCTTTGGGAGGCAATTAGGGTTAGGGTAGGTCATGAAGATGGTCCCTCATGATGGAATTAGTAGCCTCAGAAGAGCACATGAACTAACGAAAGGCCATGTGAAGACATAGCGAGAAGTCAGGCACCTGCAACCCCAGGAGAGAGCTCTCACCAGGAACTGAATCAATTGGCACCTTGATCTCAGACTCCCAAGCCTCCAAAACTGTGAGAAAATAAATTTCCGTTGTTTATGCCATCCAGTCGATGGTATTTTTTATGGTGGCCTGAGATGACTAAGACAATCCCTGATGTAAAATGATGGTAATAAGGGGTAAATGCCCACTATATGTTGGGCTTAACATAACCTTCATAATATCCTCCTAAGTGCTAACACAACATTGTAAAGCAACCATACTCCAATAAAAAGTAATTTAAAAAAAGATTGAACATAATATCCTCCTAAGAGAGTGTGGAAACTTGAGATTAGAACAATAAATACTGGCGTCCATAGAGGTTAAATGATTTGCACAAAATCAATAGGAAAAAGCAACTTAAAATGCCCTTATTTCCAGTGCATTTCTTATAGTGCACCTTATTTGATTTATGAATAAAGAATACATATATAATTTTAAATTTAAAAGCTTCTACTAAAATATCTCAAAGAACTAGACAGAAGGTTGAATAGTAGTTCAAACAGAAGACAGAAGTTTAAATAGTTTGCATCGGTTTCTCCTACTGGATCCAGAAACCGGGGGGCTGCCAGAGTCCAAATCGAATCACTAATCATCAAATTCAGAGTCAGGATTGGCCCCCTAGAAAGCCTAAATGATGGGTCTTAATTTGGGGATATTTTCAATTTTAAGGAGAATTGGGTTTACTTAATTAATCAGATTGCATTTAATTAATCAGATTACAGTTTGCAAAAAGCTTTCCATGCACTGTCACATTTAATCTGTACAACAGTTGATATGATAATAACAATCTCCATATTATAAAAGAGAAAAACTGAGGCTCAGAGAAGTTAAATGATTTTCCCTAGCTCACTTAGCTGGTCTATAACAGAATCCAAACATTGATCCAAAGTCTTTGATGAGAAAACTCACGCTCTTTGTACGGAGTTTAGGGACACCAGGAGAAAGAGATGGGCTCCCTCATAGGTTCAATTGTTTGCATGGTTGATCTCATTATTTCCTGACCCTTGACTCAGAGCCAGGCAACGGATGGTGACTGAAAACCAAGATTCTCTGATTCATAAACACCATGCTGTTATAGTCACTGAGTACTTAATAAGCTTGGATGGGAATAATGACAGAAGAAATAGGGCAGTCAGCCATGTGCATAATACACTGTTGGGAACAGCTTAGAATGGGATCATCAACCGCAAGACATATAGGGTATAAAAATGAGATAGAGGAACATGTTATCTCATCAAACAATTGAATATGCTTGACTTCTGAGGAATCAGAGTAAACTAAATGGAGTAAGAAGCTCAGATAGGTTAGTCCAAGCTGCAACAGAAAAAATGAGATGGACTTAATGTGAAATGCAAGGTGAAGCTCCGCTAGCTGCAAGTAACCAGGATTTCAGGTGAATGGTGTGTACTAAAAAAATTAAAGCCTTGACTGAAGCCGGGGTTGTTACTTAAAATACCATGAAACTATTTGGAGCGACTCAAAAGTTAATCGATTTCACCTGACAATGCATGGCACCCTAATGAGGAATGCTCGACCACAGGTGAACTCCATGCATCTAAACAATGGGGATTTGATTTAGGGAGAAACCCATGGAACCTAAATGAAAGTTGTAGAAACTAAAAAAGGCATGGATTTATAAAATAAATCATGCATGGAAATAAAATAAAGAGATGATACTGAGATGCCACAAGACCAAGTGATGACAGAGGTGTAAGGAGGAGGGCAGAAGGACTTGTTTTCAGCATAGAAGACTTTTGTCCGGTGTAAATGATAAAAATTTTAAAAGAGAAAAGAAAAACACAAATTTGTTTATTTTTAAAATTTTTATTTATTTATTTATTTAGTTGCACCACGTCTTAATTGCGGCAGTTGGGCTCCTTAGTTGCATCTTCTGGGCTCCTTAGTTGTGGCATGTAGTTGCAGCATGCATGTGGGATCTAGTTCCCTCACCAGGGATCGAACCCGGGCCCCCTGCATCAGGAGCACGGAGTCTTATCCACTGCACCACCTGGGAAGTCCCCAAAACAAAAATTTAAGGCAATTTCTGAGTGAGAGATGTTAACATTTTTTGAAGAAGAAATGCTGCCTGGAGTTGTCAAAGAATGAAGAAAAAAATATTTAGTACAACATGTTGAGGATGTGAAGCTTTCTACTGACCTTTCACTGTGAGAAAAAGGAAGCACACATTGTCAACATGCTAATCATTGCCTAAATTGGGTCTAGTTTGGCTGATATTAATATGACACTAGCTTTCTTTCAGTTAATGTTTATCTGATGTATCTTTTCCCATCTGTTTGTATTCAATCTGAATCATTTAAGTATTTCAGTGTACCTCTGTAAAAAGCATACAACTACATTTTGTAAACCCAACCTGATCATCTTTTGCTTCGTAACTAAATAATTAGGTCCATTTACATTTGTTATAACTACTGGGTTTATAAATTAGGTTTATTTTTGCCAGTTTGTTTTGTGCGTGTGTGTGTGTGTGTGTGTGTGTGTGTGTGTGTGTGTGTGTGTGCTTGTCCCTATTCTGTTTCATTGCTTCCTTTTCTCACTTTCTTTTAGGCTGATTTTTTTTTTCTCATTCTGTCTTATTCCTCTTCTATTTTAGAAGTTACATACACTGTAGTCTAAAGTAAATCAGTATTTTTATACTTCTCCCCAAAAAGAAGAAATTTAGACTATTATTTACTTCCAACTTATATGTTATTGCCCCGTATTTTAGTTCTACCATGTTTTTCTAACTTCACGAGATATTTTAATTATGTTTTACTCAGTCAGTATTAGCTCTGGTTTACCCATGTTTGCCATGTCCTTTGTTCTTTAATCCTTATACCTCAGACTTTCCATCTGGGATCACTTTGTTCTGCCCGAAAATATCCTCTAGAATTTCCCTTACTGGGTATCTAAATGTGGCAAACTCTCAGATTTTGCCCTCACTCTTGAGCGCTGTTGTTGCTGAGGTGTGCTGTTCGAATTTGACCTTTATTTTCTCTCAGTACGTTACCTGTTGTTTCCAGGTTTCCATTGTTGCTGTTGAGAAGTGAGCTGTCAAATGAAGCCTCACTCCTTGGAAGGCTAAGTCTTCTCTCTAAGGAAGTTTTTAGCATCTTCTCATGGTTATTCAGTTTTCATGTTGCTGTGGCTAGGAATGGATTTCTTTATATTTATCCTGCTTTATGTCGATCTTTTTGAATCTCTAGATGGATGTTCTCAAACCTTCTCAACTCTTCTCTTGTCAAATATTGTTTCTGATTCTTTTTCCTTCTGGTACTCACATTGGACCTGTGTTAATTTTTTTCATCCTACCATCCATGATTCTTAAAAACTCTTGCCTATTTCCCATCTCCTTATCTCTCTATGCTTCATTCTGTGTAATTTATTCAGCTCTATTTTCTAATTCAGTATTCCTTTTTTGGCCAAATTTTACCTTCTGTCTCTGGGATGAAGGTAGTTCTTCGAGAAAAGAACTATATTTGGTTCTGCCAGGCAACTGGTACAACTACATTCTGGGATCACTTTAAACTACATTTTTGACGGTGGTTTTTGGGCAACATAGGTTGTATGAATTGGGGTTGGAAACCGTGTGAAGACTGGCATGTGGCCGCTAATTTTAGGGAGACTTTCCCCTTCTACTCAGTGACAAGGCTCCAGCCAGTATTTGTCTTCACTGCCCCTGGGGAGAGGGGCAGAGAGTAAGCTTACTTCTAGGGTATGCCTTTAGAGGATAGCCTTTGATGTCCAGAGTTTATGGAGGAGTTTTCCTTTAAGTCACACTTAGAAGGGTCCCGGTCCTTGCCGCCTCTTTTCCAAACCCTGCAAGACCTTGAACACCAAGGCTCAAGTTCATGGCAAATATGCTCAATGCAAAACCTGTCTCTGCTTTTGTTCTTGGCTGCCTGTCTTTACTTAGTTTTTAATCAGAATTCTTTACATTTTGCCAGCTTGTGAATGTAGTCAATTTTTATTTGTTTCTTTATTTTCATTTTATCCACTGTATTTAGTTGTTTTAAATGGAAACTAGTCAAACTGGATGTCTAATCCATCATAGTTTCTTCAAATCTACAAGACCAATAAGAAGATAATACAACAAAGGGGACATGATAGCTGCTGCTGTGGGAAATTTCAGAAACCCACCAGAATGGGCAATGGATGGGGCTAAGGCAGAGTGAAGCCCCCTCTTCACAATAACAGCCATTGCTAGGGAAGCCAGCAGCACCAAAGGAAGGTTCTGGGGAGATTACCGATGAATCTGTCAACAGGTTATGCTTTCTGATTGACATGTGTTTATAATACCTGCAAGACCTGTCTCTAAATAAGTGGGGTTTATTATTTTATTCAGCAATCATTTAATAAGTATCCACACCACTCCCAACTCCAGACACTTAGTGACACAGGATAAATTTTCTGAATTAGCAGAGCTCTGAAAATAAAACCTGCCAAGTGTGCAGCCTTGATTAGTTGATCGCCCATGTCATGGATGCCAAGCTTTTAAAAAATGCAGTGAAATTTGATAGAGTCTTAAATTATTACTCAATCCATAAGAAGGACTAAATTTGTAATAAGATTACATCAATCTTTTGATTTTCATTTTCCAAAATATGAGGGATTTTTCACCATCCCCACAACTGAGAGATCACACTGATCCCATTTACTCTCTGCTTTAGACACAAGTAATAGACAAACTTCCTCCAACAAATGGATGTCACAGTATTGTTTTTAGCAATGTTGATTGAACAGATTTGCCTGGATTCAACGTGTTTTTTGTCCAAATTATCATAAGAAGTGGAACTCCTGGTTTTGATGGTGAGCTCAGGAAACATTAAAAATTTCCTGGATGCTGTTGTGGGTTTCTCAGCTGGATCTTAAATCCAGTTATAGAGTGTGTCAGGCTATAGTGATTTCCGGGTTCTATCTGGTCTGTAGGAACTGGCATCTTTTTGTTCATCTATCCCCATATGTGACATTTCCTCATGCCATCTATCTGGGGATTTTCTTTTCAAAAGTAATAACAATGCTTCAACTTTTAGGGACCTCACAAATGCTTCTGCCAAGTGCCAACAGATTTGAATGTATGGATTAAGGTTTGTATGTTTTGCTTCTTTCCTCCTTCTCTCCTTTCCAGCCTCTCCCTTCTTCTTTCCTCTACTTTATTCTTTCTTGTCCTTTTTTTCCTGTTGCTATTAGAAAGCTAATGACCCTTTTGGGAGTTCCTGGAGCTTTTAACTTCTTTCTCCTACTGAATTTTTATCTTATACCCTCTCCTCATTAAATTGTTTACTATTTTGCATATAAGAAAAATATTTCTATCTAATTTTCTTTTTTAATTCAGTAAGACTGTGGCCATTGTGTTTACAAGATAACTACTTTGGCTAATTTGGTTAACGATTTTAGACAGTCTTTAAAAAATTATTATTCGTGGAGCTCAGTTGGCCAGTTGCTTTATATTGGGTATATGTGACCATAGAAAGTGTAGGGAGAGAACTATGTGTTAATTTTATTATTTAGTCTACCTGAACTGTTGTTCTCTATTAATTTTTACTTGGTTTGATTTAAATAGATTTTTTGTTTTGTTTCATTGTGAGTCCTCTCTTAGGTTTTCCCCCCTTCCTGTCTCTCCTTACCACATTGTTCAGACTCTAGGTCTATGCTGTCTAATTAATTAAATTTAAATTAATTAAATGTGAAGTTCATTTCATGGGTCACACTAGCCACATCTCAAGTGCCCCATAACTACAGTAGGCTCACGGCTCCCATACTGGATGGCGCACATTATCAATGCAGAAAGTTCTACTGCAAAGCCCAGTTCTATATTCCACCCCAGTTCTCCCTTTCACTACAGAAGGCAAAGTTTCAGTGCCTAAAAGGAGTAAACCTTTCCTGTGTACCCGCTGGATATTTTCTTCTCAGATCCAAGGCATAACGTACTGTCCTGTTTCAGTCTTTGTCTGAGACAGCTTCATGCAAACCCCTTAAAGGGGGCAACACAGACATTACCTCACACACTCTATTTCAGTGTAAAAAAGCAAGAAGAGAGATTATGATGCAGAAGGTCTAGAGAAGAGCTTCCATTTATAAGTCAGATCCCTGGTGGTTACAAATCAGATCAGTGCTGGAAGAGCAGAGGATCAATTCAATAGTCACAGTTCTAAGCCTTTCTTATAAGGAGCATCCTGGAAGGTGCTGGCTGGAGGGCCCATTCTGTACGTTTGGCAGCTTATATTCTGTATGATTTGCACTTTTCATCTAACAGATCATGGTGGAATTTCAAACTTAAGTATGGGAGCTCTATTAGTTTCCTTGGGCTGCCACAACAAATCACCACAAACTAGGTGGCTTCCAACAATAGAAATTTATTCTCCGACAGTTCTGTGGGACAGAAGTCCAAAATCAAGGTGTTGGTAGGGTTTCCTCTGAAGTCTCCGGGGGCAGATCTTTCCTTGCCTCTTCCAGCTTCTGGAAATGTTATCACCAGCATCAAAATTGAAAAATTAGACTTTGGATTTTTGGAGGGCACGCTTGACACCCTGACTGATGAGACTCTGAGAGCAGGGCTTCCGGGCACTAGGGGGATTGACAGTCACAAACTTTGTGGTATGAGAGCAGGAGGTGAGACGCCAACTTGCTTGGTGAGGAGTAAAAAGCCTGTGTTTCAGACTGATCACCTTCATGCTCTGGCTCTATGAACTCTTACTAGGTGTTAAATAGGGAAATAGTATTTCCTTAGTTAAAAAATGCAGGCAATTTGGTTATGTGTCAAAATTGTATGAAAATCTTGAATAAGGAGGAAAAAAAAAATCCTCTTATAGGCCAAAGAGGATTCACTTTTGGTAAAGACATTCTACAGAAAAAGACAATAAATAGATTATCCTTGTCCGCTTGATTATTAAAAGAAACATAAGTCATGAAGAACAGTCACTAGACTCTTGACTGATTAGTCATCTGTGGTGTGGGTGATGATTCCCCTGAGGAAATCATAATTTCATTAAAGCTCATCAGAAACGGCTTAAACATTTGATCAGTAAAATCCTAATTTCTTTCCAGAACGAGGCTATAAATTACATCAGACAGACCAAGTTCAGGACAATGTTTTTCTATCATAACTTCATAGAGTTGTTGTGAAGATAAGCAAGATATTACAGGGAAGATGTCTTTGTCCAGTACCTGGTCCATAGAAAGACTCTGATTAATGTTCGTTGTTCTGTTGTTGTTGTTTTAGAAGGACCTTCCCTTCACTTCACACCTCTCCCAACTTTGAATGGGCTCTGATTGGTCTGGGCAGGGGCCCTGCTGAAGAGTCAGATGCTGATTCACCTGATTACTTGTTGGTTGCTACAGAAAGAGACTCTAGGTACAAGGTCTTTGTTAAGCAGGGTCTCCTTAATACGATTGTTGACACTTTTGGATATTTAAAGGTAAATCTAAAGCTTTACTTTGAAGGGATAGGAAATTTAATGTAATAATGGAACAAGAATTTGATGGTTGAAGACTGGTAGTTAGAAAATGGAAAAGGAGGTGTTGGAAGAAGCAAGAGAGGCAAGGAGATGGCAGTAAGCTCAGATCTAAGGGTTTATGTGAGAAACATCGTATTCTGGGAAATGGCCTCTTAATTCTTAGTACAATGATGTCCAATATTGCATTTAAAATCTTTGCCGGTCCTATGGTTTTCTTGGGCAGCAATCCCTTTCTGTTACTACAAGACTTAAAATCTGCCTCACTTATTCCAAATTATGGCTACCTGAGGCTGTGGCTTGTAGCCTCCTGAGCTAGTTAACTTGTCTATGTTTGGCCCTGGAGAGCTCACCCTGTAGTATGACAAACACTTTCTACAGGAAGCACTAAGGAACATGCTTGAAGACGTCTCCATTTGGGGACTGGGTGTTGTGGGCTCCTGGGACATACCCCCTTTGGTGCTGGTCTTTTTTTTTTTTTTAGCACTTTTTTTTTGGCTGCGTTGGGTCTTTGTTGCTGTGCACCAGCTTCCTCTGGTTGCGGCGAGCAGTCTTCTCATTGCGGTGGCTTCTCTTGTTGCGGAGCACGGGCTCTAGGCACGTGGGCTTCAGTAGTTGTGGCTCACGGGCTCAGTAGCTGTGGCACACGAGCTCTAGAGCACAGGTTCAGTAGTTGTGGTGCACGGGCTTAGTTGCTCTGCAGCATGTGGGATCTTCCCGGACCAGGGCTCGAACCCGTGTCCGCTGCACTGGCAGGCGGATTCTTAACCACTGCGCCACCAGGGAAGCCCCTTGGTGCTGGTCTTGAATGAACCACAGTTTTCTGAGATCCAATGTGGGAGAACTATGTCTCTTTGTTTTTTTTAAATTTTTATTTATTATTTATTTATTATGTTTATTTTTGGCTGTGTTGGGTCTTCGTTTCTGTGCGAGGGCTTTCTCTAGTTGCGGCAAGTGGGGGCCACTCTTCATCGCGGTGCGCGGGCCTCTCACTATCGCGGCCTCTCTTGTTGCGGAGCACAGGCTCCAGACACGCAGGCTCAGTAGTTGTGGCTCACGGGCCCAGTTGCTCCGCGGCATGTGGGATCCTCCCAGACCAGGGCTCGAACCCGTGTCCCCTGCATTAGCAGGCAGACTCCCAACCACTGCGCCACCAGGGAAGCCCTCTTTGTTTTTTAATAAAAGAATTCTTTTTAAAATAAAATCAAGGAGTGAAGCATTGATCACATAATATTGTGAAAGTCTCTAATCTTTCCATCATCCTCAATTTCAGTTCCTAGTGGAAACTGACGGGTATCCCTTCAAATATTTCTATGTCTCTATAAACATATTTCTTTTATACATAACTGATGTATATTTTATATACAAATAAAATTATTTGCAAATGCTTTCACAATGGCTTTTTTTTTTTTTTGCTTTATCTCATTGATACAAATGCAGCATATTATCAGCATACAATCTTGAAATTTATTTTCCTTTGTTTTACTGGTCAATACAAAAAGCATGTATTTTGGGGCTTACATTTCTTGACTGAATCTAGGAGTGAAAACCAAACTAAGATTGGGAGACAACCAAACTGAATACAATGGAAATAAAAGCATGAACTGAATGTTTTAAGGTCCTAGGGAGTGGGTGAGGCTAGGGTGGGTCAAGGCTTGAAGGACGAGTTAGCATTCCTTGAATAGCAAAGAATTGGGGAGGAAAAGGAATCAGTGGGAACAAAGGCTTGGAAGCCCATTGATGTGGCTCAGAATTTAGAGGTGAAAATTACAGGTTCTACAAGGTGCATCATTCTGCCTGGGATTCACAAGGTTCACTCTTGGGTAGGCATTAACATTTACTAGGTGACCTAACGACATCCTCATGTAATGGAAGGTTTGCTTAACGTTTTGCTTAACAGTGTTAAGTTTTCTGTTTGTTCCTAAACTCTGTCTTCAGTACGTATTATGGTGAAGGGAGCACAGGCAGGAAATGGACTCAGGGAAGATTTCATTGCAGGTATTTTTAATCTTTGCCAGTAACTCTGGAACAAATCTCCTGTTAAGAAAAGCCCCAAAGGGAGATGTATAGGAGATTGTACATTGAAGTAAGTTACAATGCCCTTCTTTAATTCCAAAACAAGTATTGGGCTTTCACTGACCTAAACCACTTTTCTCTGGAATTTTGCCCTAGGCTGAAAGCCACGGGGAAATTCTCTACCAGGCAATCCACTTAAGAACTGGGTCTTCTCTTTAAAACCTGCCCTCACCTGTCCCACTGCTAAATAAATGACTTCCTGCTCTCTTGTATTCACAGTTAATTTTTATTCCTTTTAACGTTATTTTGTCTGGGGTTATACTTTTCCTACAGTGGGATATTTAGGGGGACCTATTATAAAGTAAATTTGAATTTCATGAAATTACTGATTGTTGACCATTTTTTTTACCTACAAAAAAGGCAGTTTCAATATAAAACTTGAACTATGTTGTTTCTTGTTAGTAAAGTTGGGGTTCATCAGTATTTTGTTTCTTACTAATTTTCTCACTTTTAACTTCACGGTGAGTCAAAATGAATTTTCATAAGCCTCAAAACATCTCCCAATTCAGTGCCTTTTCTCCTTTTGACTGTTATCATACAAGTTCAGGCCCCCTTATCTTTTACCCTGACAGTATGAAGTGTGTTTCTACTTGGCTTCCAGTCTCCTGGCCAGTTTTTCTCAGTGTTATCTCCTAAAACACAATCCTTGACGACCTATCAATTTAAGACCAGGCATGGGAGGCTCCCACAAGATAATCCAGCCTCCTCTTCTTCCCTCTGTCCCTCTTCCTTTGCCCACACCTTATATCTTGAGTTCACTCTGAATTCATTTTTGGTTACTCCCATTTTGCCACTGAGCTTGCTTTGCCTGGTGTCACAGCTGCTTCTGTAGCAATCTTTTCATCCCCCAGACTCTCCCCGCTCTCTGAAGGCGGGGAGAGTCCGCCTGAGGCTCTGACACAGCTGCAGCGTCCAGCGTGCACCACGCGTGGCTGTTGAGGCTTTGGACAGCACGAGCCTGGGGTGGCTGTTCTTAGAGACTAGGTTGTGAGTGGCTTCCGCAGGAGCCGCGTAGTGACACAGCCGTGGTTAGCACGGTGGCTTATGTAGAGCAGATTCTCCAAAGGTACTCACAGAATTCAGCTGACTCTCAGTTTAGATCTGGCCATGAAAAGTGCTTCCGAAGCACTGAAATCTCCCACCTTCTAACCTGGAGTCCCACTCTGACCTTACATAGAAACAGACAAGCCTGGGAAGGAAAGAGATGCTGACCACGACATCACCACCTGGCCCAGCAAGCTCCCGGATCTGCAGCCAAGTCTGGTGACAAAGTCTCCAAGATTGGAGGATGTCGCTCCACCTCCCTCCCCCACCCCTCCCCCCCAGGCTTAGGCTCCTCAAAACAGAGGGCTTCCCTGACACCACCCTCTGTACTGGTTATCGGTCCTGCAGACATTTTGCACCATTTTCTGCCTCACAGGGCTGCCCCTAACGACAAGGTGAAGCCAAGAATTTCAGCATATGTTTCCCTGGCATATTCTGATGGCTGACAGGCCAGGTATAAATTAGTTGATTATATATATATTGGGATCTTAGTTCCCCAGTCAGGGATTGAACCCGTGCCTCCTGCATTGGGTATGTGGAGTCTTAACCACTGGACCACCAGGGAAGTCCCGAGTTGGTTATATTTTTTGACTGGGCATTTCATCCCCTCAAAATAAAGAATAAATCCTGTAAAATGATCCAACCCCCAGAGTGTTCTAACTGGAAATTTTTCTCCGTGACCATCAGCCACTTCTAGTTTATCTTTATCGAATCTCTATTTCCTTTTGCTGGGGTGCTTTATATACAACCAGGAAGCAAACTGTTACTGACTTGGAGAGTTTGATGGGGCTTGCATCCCATGGCCAGCCCCACAGGGAGCTCTTGGAGCTGTTCTCAGGAGCAAACCATGCGTTTGAGCCTAGGAGAAATGAAAAAATAATGGGGTCTGATTGGCTTTCGGAGACGCTTCTTACACGTGAAGAGGGGGTCCTGAACAAGGCAATGGCTGAGGTTTACTGAGCATATAAGAAAACTGGCCGCCATGGATCAAAGCACGCAGCACAAAGGAAAGTGTCTCGTGCTGCTGTGACGTGTCACATTGGCAGAAACGTCCATGTTGAGCTGCCCAACGATTTGCTAAAGAGGGAAACGCAGGGAGGAACACAAATAAAAAACAATCGATTTAGGAATGCACACCAAGTATAAAGTTTCCTGTGGGAAAAATAAGCAAATATTTAAAACATCAGAAAGAAAATGCCATGGGGAATTTTCCACTCTTCTTAAATACAGTATGTCTTGGCACAAGTACAAGAAGAGGACTGCAGTTATTACTGCTCCCAAGCAGGGCAAATGTAGCCCAAACGGTCAACACAGGCACCAGGTCACACCCCAACTGTTTAATGGGTCGACTGAAGGGGTGATTTTGTTGATCTCCATCTTTAAAAATCTTGAGAACAGTTTTAGGTAACTTGTATTCAAATTTGGAGTGAAGACGAGGAGAAATGAGGACTGGCGCAAAACTAGGTATAAAAAGATTCTTTCCTGCCTAGAGTGTGGGAAAGGGCAGCAACTTGTAGGAGAACAGCAGGGCCCATGATGTTACTTGGAGGGCTCCGGAGGCCGCTCTGTGGGACCAGCTGACCTGAGGAAACTTGATGGCAGAGGCTGCAGGAAATCCTGACCTTACTGGTGTTAACTTCTGGACTGCGTCCCAGGCCTGGGAAACCCGTGCTCCTGCCCTCCCACTGTGGAGACATGTCGACTCCAAGGCTGACAGAGGAGGTGGGCAAGAGGCCCATGCAGTTGCAGGGAAGGGACTTAGGAACCAAATCTTCAACCAGCCCCCTATAGACTGTAAGAACCAGTTCTTCTCCATCCTGCTGAAAAGTGCCCCCAGGAACACCGTGGAGGCTTCTGCAGCCCTTCTCCAATCCCACCTCCACCCTCATTCAGCACATCACCTGGGGTTCCTGGATGGGAGAGTAGGTCGTAGAGCATCTTTCCACCCTCTGAGAGATGGAAGTTTGGGTTTTGTTTCAGCTGACACCGAGAGCTCCTCTCATAGCCCAGGGCTGGCCAGATGGTGGTTAGAGGTTTATGGTATGTCCCTGCCTCTGCACAATGCTCCTCAAAGTGGTTTTGTGAACAATCCAATCTAATTGGCAAAATCCAGTAAGTTTTCAAGAAGATCATTTCTCACGATTTTCAGTGTCTTCAGAGTCTGCGTCGAACTCACAGCCTGTACCCGGGTCCTGCTTCCTTGCAGAACTTAGCCCTGCTGGGTGGGCCTTGGCAAGCACACAGGAGTATTTTCATTGTGGCCATCTGAGCACTCTGATCGGAATTTCTGAAGTACTGGGTCCTTCTGTCTGGCACTGGAAGAAGCCTAATAGAGTGAAGGGAGTGTGAAAGGATAGTTTCCTGGCTCACATGGGTTTCTGGACCTGATAAGAAAATGTCTGCGTCAGTGTGGCTGGTCTATCTCCAAATAGCCAGCATCAGTCAACTTCTGTGTTCTGTTTCCTGATTTTCTGGGTGAACCAAGGTATTACTTTCACTTGGCCCAGTGTGTTATATCAAAGGTGCACATAAAGAAGTTCATGGCTGGGATAAATTGCCACTGTAACAGCGCTAACAATTTCAAACCCTAGCAAAGCTGAGTCTTCAATAAATGACTTTTTCCCCTTTCCTCCCTGAAGTGAGGATCAGATAGCCAACTACTTTTCGTAGTGCAATGATGATGCTTCTTCTTATAAGGTTGAATGTTAAGAAAGGAATTTACCCACCACATGAGGCAAAGGGTATATCGAATTTCAGATTATCGATAGCTATTTCAAACACATCAAAAGATAGTCTACTTGACATTTCCCCATCCGCAGCCTAGCACTCTCTATCACCTTTCCTTGTTTTATTCTTCTCCATAGAACTTATCACCATTTGACATACTGTTTGTTTTATTGTTGTAAACAAATATTTTTGCCTCTCTCCTCTCTTACACACACACATGAAAGAGTGAATGAATGAATGCCTTAGAAGACAGTGTTTCCTCTGAAATGAAGCTGTTGACCTTCTTTCCCAACCCACACACTTGGAAGCTAGATCAATTGACTTGCAGTGAGGTCTCACCGTTTTTACAGCAAGATCCGAGAAAGACCCAGCAAATAGCTCAGGGGCACAGTACAGCCTGAAGGTTACAACCGTTGAGAGACTTTTGGTCAGCTCTGGGGTCAGTCTTCTTCATATACAGGAAACATGCCTGGAGAACAGAGACTGGATGAGAAATGAGTTCACACTGTACACAATTGCCAAGTGCCCCTTTCCTCCTCTTCCTCACACAGTTCAAATCAGACTTTTCAAATGAAGCAAGGGAGACAGATAAAGAAAAAAATCCCAAACAAAGCCAGTTATGGATGAATACTATAAAATTCCACAGTAAGTAAATGTTCCCTGTCTCTTTAAGGGGAAGTTTCTGTGCAGAATGATGGTGTTGTGTCTAACTTCCTCCCTAAATGCGTATATACTCTGCACACATTTGTTGGACCCCATTCTGTCCTAAGTCCTGTGCTATGAACAGGATGCAGCTAAGAATTGGATACAAAAAACAGATGTATTTGCTGCCTTTTCCCAGTTTGAGTCCAGTGGTAAATATTAACAGGCAGTCACCCCAAACCCGCTGGTGATGTTACCATACATCACATTCTACTCTTAAAACTGACTCTAACTCGGGGCTCGCAAATGTTATTGTCAAGGGCCAAATAGTAAATCAATATTTTAAGATTTGTGGACCATACAGTCTCTGTCACAACCACTCAGCTCTGCTGTTGAGCACAGAAACTGACAAGGCGTTAATGAATGACCATGGCAGTGTCCCAATAAAACTTTATTTATAAAAACAGACACAAGCTGGATGTGGCCCTTAGGGTATTGTTTGCTGGATCCTGCTCTCATTGCTTTGTTGCATTATAGTCAGATTCTAGAGATGTGATTCAAATAAAACTATGGTCTTGGTCTCAAATTTCCATAGAGTTTGTATACAGAAATTTATAAAAATACAGGTTGGTCAAAGAGTACAGACTTTCAGTTTTAAGATGAGTAAGTTCTGGGGATCTAATGTACAGCGTGGTGATTCTAGTTAATAATACTGTAGTATATACTTGAAAGTTGCTGAGAGTGTAGATTTTAAATGTCCTCACCATAGAAAAGAAATGGCAGGTATGTGATGTGATGAAGGTGTTAGCTAATGCTAAAGTGCTAATCATTTTGCAATATATAAATGTATCAAATCAACACGTTGTATATCTTAAACTTACACAATGTTATATGTCAATTATATCTCAACAAAGCCGGAAAAAATTAAATGAAAAATTTTCTTTTAGTTTTCAGAGTTTATAATTGTCGTCTGTGGAAAGTTTAGTCTAATAAAAGCTACCGAAACGTTTTTAAAAAGAAAAGAAAATATGAGTTTATAAAAGTACTTGCTGTTCATCTACAGCTTTTCAGCGAGCACTTCTGTCGGGATAAAGGATACAGGTTATACCACAGCTTTGCCTCTGTGACGATAACTGTCAGATCTGTCTGGTTATCCCTGGGTCCCAATGGAGATGACTTTGTTCTGTTTCCAGATGTTTCCTACATATCATTTAGAGTAATAAACAGAGACCAGAACAAAATGACCCTCTGACCCCTAGCCACAGGCCGAGATGCCATGGCTATTTTATGACTCTCAGCTTGTTATTATGGCAAAGAGAGAACAAGGCCATTTTGTCACAGCTGTCTGTTCCTGGGTCGTTTGTCCTGCCATGCCTATCTCCTGTGCTGCGTCTCTTCCTCACCTTCTATCACTGGGGTGGGCTCTGCCTCAGCTTCAGTCTAGTAAGCATCTAGTTGAGCCCCGTATCAGATGTTTGCTGTTTCCCTCTCCAGATCCACCCTCCCTCTTCTCCATTCCCTGTTCTCTGCCCTAGAAACCTGCCTTGTATGGACTTTATCAAAGGACTCTCCATCCCCCTTGCTTCCTTTTGGGTCCAGCCAAGGAGGATTCCTGGCGAGAGATCTGAAGGAGGGAAGAGAGTGAAGATGGAGTATCTACTCCCCTGATTCTCTTCCTGTAAGCTCACCTCAGGCTGGCCACATCCCTTAATTAAAGGCCTGTGCTCCTCTCAAAGCAAACAACCGCCTAGAGCCTTCTAGATGCTGTAGCCACTCCCTCTCCTTGTTCCCTGGGTCTAGGGCAGGGCCCAGCTCCACTGCTGCTGCTCTATCAGGTTCCTGCACTATCCCTGTGCTTCCCCACATCCCACCTTCACCTTTGTACCACAGTCACTTTACAAATAAGCCCTTCCTGGAGTATCCTAATTTGATGGTGCCATCTGTTCCTGTGGGGACCCTGATTGATGCAACAGATTTGGGCTCTTGGCTGCACCATTACTGTACCCTCTGGCAGGGAGCAGAAAGGCTGTGGAGGGACTTTAGAAGCTTCTTAGAAAACCTCCCTCCAATAAGCATCTGTGGATGAAAAATGTTGCTTGCCATATCAGCAAACAAAGGATGCTGTGGCCATCAAGCCAGCAGCCACTATGCTGCCCCCGATGGTGAGCATGAGGGAACTCAGGATGGGAAAGAATGGGGTACTGACCCTAGATAGCAAAGGTGCATATCAAAGGAATGATTTCAATGAGCCCAGACTCATGCATCTCCCCATACATAGATAAGCGCTAAATTCACGCACTTGAGATGTCTGGTTTTCTTTAATTAACAGTAATCTTTTGATGTTCCAACTACCTGGTCTTTGTTGCAAAAACTCCTACATATCCTGGCTCCTCCCTTACCTCTTCAGATAAGTCCCTCCGAGCTGTCTGAGAGGCTGTGTCCTGGGCTTGAAGTCCTCAGAAAGTCTGCCCAATATTGGGCTGTCCAAAAATTTCGTTCGGGTTTTTCCATAACAACTTACGGAAAAACCCAAATGAACTTTTTGGCCAACCCAATAAACCATAATTCTCAGGCATTCTGTGGCGGTCCAGTGGTTAGGACGCTATGCTTTCACTGCCGGGGCCTGGGTTCAATCCTTGGTTGAAGAACTAAGATTCTGCAAGCTGCAGCCAAAAAGAAACCAAAAACATAATTCTTAAATTTTAGGTTGTATATTTTTCTTTCAGTTGACACATCCCTAATTATTAAATCATCCAAACATTGGATCCTCTTGAATGCAGTTTTTTCCAGCAAGAGAAGTCAAGCACAAGCCTCAAACGAGATGTCATAGAGATCTGTAGGGTTGACTCATGGTTAGCCAGTCTACAGGGCTGTGAACGTGACCATGTATGAAAAAGCCCCAGGAGCTTCTACTCATGAGGCCGAGTTTATGAGCCTCAGCAACTCAACGCCACTGAATCTTAGAGCCAAATTGTTCTCAAGCAGCTTTGTAGACCCCAGTCAGTGGAGAAGGTAGATCCTAGAACAGTTTCTGAAAACAACTTACAGAGTTCAGTTTACTGGGAAGAACTTAGCACCAAGTACCCTTTAAAGAGGTAGTCTATGTGGTAATTAAGGTGATTAAGGACAGACTCTGGACTTAGCTCTGTATGATGTGACCTTCAGAACACACCAGTGATGTGATCGTAAGCAACATGGCTTAAGCATTGTGGGTCTCTCTTTCCTCATCTCTAACATCGGGTCTGCTGTGAGAATTCCATTGGCTAACATTTGTAAAATGTTTAGAACAGTGCCTGGTACATAGTAAAGTATGATAGGCATTAGCTATTATGGCTATTGAAGGAGACATTCTCCTTGTTATCTTTTGTGTTGGAATCTGCTTGGTTACGCTTGGAAGACCCCTCACCCCAGATGCACCTTTAAAAAAAATAAATAAAAGGACCCATTATAAGGCACAATGACCTGCTATGCTTTGCAGAGATTTTTGTATTGGGCCATAATATCCTAGTTTAATTCAACTCTCAGTCAGCGAGAGTAGAATGTGCCCATCTTCACCGTGTGTCTCGCATCACGCTAGCTATGAGAGACTGCAGCTCTGAACAAGAAAAACCCAGTCCCCACCTTCATAAAAGTGCTACAGAAATCTATAGCTCAGGCTGGGAGTCAGATGTCCTCACAACTACATTTAATTTAAAATCAAGCCACTTGAAAAAATTCAGCTGTAAGCTTGGCTTTCTCTCAGCTCCCTGAGCACAAGGCAGAGAGCTGCAGTCAAGCTGTGAGTTACTCAGACTTTTCCCATCAAGACCTTTAAGTTCTTTCTGTAGATTCCCTTGACATGAGAGTAAATAGAAAATCACATGTCCTTACGCCAAGGGGGGAAAGTGGTGGGGCAGTGGGGTGGTGGTGGTGGGATGAATTGGGAGATTGGGATTGACATATATACACTAATATGTATAAAATAGATAACTAATAAGAACCTGCTGTATAAAAAAATAAATAAAATTCAAAAAAAAATCACATGTCCTTAGCACCTCTGTTCTGGAAGAGTCTTCTGGCAGCACAAATGGATTTTCAATATACAGGGTTTGAAATCAGGAGAAAAGGGCTTCTGACTGCTTTTTCTACAATGAACCTGTCCCGTTTTTGTAATGAGAACTAAAGATGTTTTAATTTTTAAAAAGTTTACCGTTGCAATAGAGAGTATCCTTGTGAAGTACATCATAAATTAGACACACAAGTTAACACTAATCATGTTCAAATAGTGTCTAAAACAAGTAAGAAAATTCTCAAGTGTTTATGCTTCTTTTTCAACTTTAAGTTGAGAATTGGGAGCCCCAGGATGAAGGGGTAGACTGTTGAAGGCCATATAGGTAGGTACATATAAGAAGTAAGAATATCTCTAAGAAAGTGAAAGGATGTCAGCAAAAATAATTTGTTTATAAATCAAGTCATAAGCCATGCAGAAAATACAGTTAAAATTGCATGACAACATTTCTCACTTGCTTGGTTTGGGAACACCTTGTAGAAAAGTTGAAGTCAACACTTGTAATCTAACTAACCTTGATCCATTTCCCTTCCACCCTTGTTTTCTAGCAGAAGTGAAAGTTCCTGCTTCTACCAAAGGGACTGATAGTGGGTCATGCTTAGCTTACCTGGAACTCCGGGACTACTCTTCTCCCTCTTGTCCAAGGTCTGGAGAGCAGAGACTGTATTCTACTTAATCTTTATATCCAAAGGGCCTAACTTAGTATCTTTACATAGTCAATGCCAAATAAACATTTGATGGATAAATAGGTGGATGGATGAATGGATGGATGGATGGATTGATGGATGGATGGGGGTGATATAATTTGGGGATAAGTAAAAGAGTTAAGGTTACTAAGAGAATGCTTCCTCTTTTATTTGAAATAGAGAGAGTACAGGAAAAGGAAGAAGTTTGCTGTACCATTTTTGGCCCTGTGAAACATCTATGGGTCTTAGGCAGTTGTAAACTTCTGGCTTCAGTATCCTCATGGATAAAACTGAGGGTTTGGAAGAGCTGATCTCTAGGTTACCTTCAAGTCTTAAGGTAACTAAGTATGATACTAAGTATAATGCTTAAGGATAAAGAAAAGTAGAATTTACCAAGATTTAACAATGCCTTAAAAATGTGAGAATGCTCTGTCATCAGCAAGAGGGCAACTGGGTGATGTGTTTTTTTAAAATGTTTCATTTTCTGATACATTCTTCCACTCTTTAAAGTGATATATACCATTTCTGTTTTAAAATAAAGTGAATTCAGATTGATTTATTTTTAGCAGATAATTCTTGAGATACTTGTCCAGCATGTTGCAAAAATTAGGCTGGAAGTTATTCTTTTAATGTTTGGAGCTGAATTCTAAGAGAGGTTGGAAATGGCTTCTGAGAAATCATTCAGCTAGGGCAGGGAACAACGGTGGGTTGAATAATTAGCAACTACCTTTTTTACTGAATTGAACTTGGATCTGCTTACCTGATGCTCAGCAAAGCCGATCTATTGACATCCAGTTGTGATGAAGGAAAGTGTAGAATTTATTGCAGGGTCCCAAGCAAGGAGAATGGGCAACTTCATGCTCAAACGACATGAACTCCCTGAAGGCTTTCAAGGAAGGGGTTTTAAGGGCAAGATTAGGGGTGTGGGTTGCAGGGTACCTGATCAGCTTGTGTGCAATTCTTTGATTGGCTGATGGTGAGGTAACAGGGTGATGTGCTGGGAATCTCAATCATCCACCTTCTGGGTCCAACCTGTCTGGGGTCTACATGCCAGTGGTTTGCATGTAGTTAACTTCTTCCACCTGGTGTGGACTTTAGTATCTGCAAAATAACGCAAGGATATGGCTCAGGATATTATCTATAGCCCTTGAGGAGGAACTAAAAGTCCTTGACCTTGTTTTATAGCTAAACTATGATTATTTTGTCTTGTTGACTGCTTTCCTTTGTTTCTACATCTTCTCACTTCTCTGATTAAACTTGCTCTTTGGAACTCAGGGAAGACCTAGGTGGCTACAGTTTATTTCCATAGCCTCTTTTCCCAATCAATAATAAGCGGGGGACATCAAGGCATCTGTCATTGGGAAAGCCCCGCAGAGTCCTGCTCAGTTTCACTCTAATAAACAAGGTCTCTCAAATCTCGTTCAACACTTGGATGTTTTGGTTTTATGGTCACCACCTTCTACCACTGAGCCAATGTTTTCATTGTCCAGCCCCACTGTTTTGCAAACTCAACAGCTCTTTCTGACAGAACCAAATGCTATCTCTTTTCTTCTCCCAATATGATTAACTCACACAACCTTGGACAAAAACATACATCCACATGCCAGCAGTCAATGCTTTAGCTTCTCTTCTATCAACATTGTCCCTCTGCCCAGGGCCAAAAAAATCAGAAAGATGAGTGCCAAACAGAAATGTGCTTTTCTTTCTTTTTTTCTTTAATTTTTTTAATTTTTAATTTAAAAAAAAATAAATTGTATTTATTTATTTTTGGCTGTGTTGGGTCTTTGTTGCTGCACACAGGCTTTCTCTAGTTGCAGCAAGTGGGTGCTACTCTTCCTTGCAGTGCGCAGGCTTCTCATTGCAGTGACTTCTCTTGTTTCAGAGCACAGGCTCTAGGCACACGGGCTTCAGTAGTTGTAGCACGTGGGCTCAGTAGTCGTGGCTCGTGGGCTCTAGAGCACAGCCTCACTAGTTGTGGTACATAGGCTTAGTTGCTCCACGGCATGTGGGAATCTTCCCGGACCAGGGCTTGAACCTGCGTCCCCTGTGTTGGCAGGCGGGTTCTTAACCACTGCGCCACCAGGGAAACCCCGAAATGTGCTTTTCATATTGAATCTCCTGCTTAAAATTAATTTCTTTATAGACTTTTAAATATTTTATTTGTATTAATTATTTTCTTTTATTTCCTCTTGAGTTCTCTCTCTAGCTGCTTTTTATTTTTTTCAAATACTTTAAAGACAATGGGGTTGAATTTAAAATATGTTCTGCTATGTTCCATTTATTTGTCTAGGCCCTGGTAATTTCTGACTTTCAAAAGGTCAATGTGTACATTTACAATACTAATAACCAAAATAGAAATGCCAGAGTATTTAATTTTTATTCACTTTCCAAGCCAACTCTCTAAACATAGCCATTTTTAATATCTAAGTCCTCTATGTATATCCACACAAAATCTGCCCCAATTTGCTCCTGGTGCAATACAAGAGACTCCCAATGTATTGTAATTTATCTTTTTCCATAGCTATAATTATAACACTTGTTGTCACAAACTCCTATTCAAAGAGTACGTAAAAAGTAGACAGAAAGCCGTAAAGTGAAAATAATCAGGCTTTTATTTACTGTCTATATAAATGATGTTTAAATGGACAACCTGAGGCACTGTAAGATCTTGAGCTAAGGTTTGAATCTACAGAGATTCAGATACATCTATGATTCCCAGTCTATGATTATGTTCAGAGCAGTTTCAGATGAAGTGTATTTTATTAAAATGTTGTAGTTATTAGGGAATGTGTAAGCTGTCTTTGGTACTTATTGTAATATCAGTGAATCAGAATATTCAAATTACCAGAAAATTCAATTTCTTAGAGAACAAACATATGGACACCAAGGGGGGAAAGTGGCAGGGGGAGGGTGGTGGTGGTGGGATGAATTGGGAGATTGGGATTGACATGTATGCACTGATGTGTATAAAATTGATGACTAATAAGAACCTGCCGTATAAATAAATAAATAAAATAAAATTCAAAAAAACACAAAAAACAAAAAGCAATTTCTAACTCTCCTTGATATAAAGGAGAAAAGGGGAGGAGCAAGGTAGGGTGGGGCTGTCCCCCCAAGAAACCAAACTAGCGAATCTAGCTTCAAACACACCCTCTGGTCTGTTATTCCAATTTTAGCCATTTGTTTCTGCTAACTCTGTCCTAAACTTAGTTTTTTCTGTGCTGCTATAAGAGTATGCTCTTATCTTCTAAATACAACACATTTTAAAATTGCACATTGTTTTCTATTTTTTATTTAAAATTTTGTCCCCTAACTTTAGTTCTCTGGGGCAGAGCCTGGATTTTTAATCCTAGCCACAGGTGTGTAAGGAATTATCTCAAAACAACTCTTAAAATTGTCCCCATTGTTTAGTTTCGATTACTGAAGCTGGTAGAGGTGAAATAATTTGGACAAAGTCAAGACCTACAGATAGCAAGTGAGTAAATTAGAATTTTCACCAAGATTTGCCATGTTCCAAGGGCTGTGTTCATTTCCTTAGTAGTACAGAATATAGGTACTCTGTAATTTTCATTATATAGAGAATCTCCATTAACAAGAATCCAAATACCTGTGATCCTCATTTTTTAAAATGAATTTCTTTTTTAAGAGAAAGAGAAAAATTACAAGAAGGGTAACTCTATTAATAGCAATTAAAATATAAGCATATATATATATACAATTCCAGGGAGTATTCTGTACTTCTCCTAAAACATATGAGGTGTCTAGGGACTTCCCTGGTGGTCCAATGCGTAAGACTCCATGCTCCCAATGCAGGGGACCTGGGTTCGATCCCTGGTCGGGGAACTAGATCCTGCATGCATGCTGCAACTAAGGGTCTGCATGCTGCAACTAAGAAGTCTGCATGCTGCAACTAAGAAGTGTGCATGCTGCAACTAAAAAAAAAAAATCTCACATGCCGCAGCGAAGATCCCACGTGCTGCAGCTAAGACCTGATGCAGCCAAAATTAAAAAAATAAATTAAAATAACAAAACAAAACAAAAAAAACATGAGGTCTAATATTCTACTCTTTAATATTATAAATATTATAGAATGATTAATGTTTTCAGAGATAACTCCAAGGTTTTTAAATAACTCAAATCAATGCCAAAATATTAATTGTTAATTAAACAATACTAACACAGGGAAGTAGACTTACACATTTTATTCCATTTAAAGAAAGTTTAAATCTTATACTTTAATTTCTTGATTTACAGCAGCTTAACTGTTCTCTTAGATATGCTTTTTTGGGGATTGACATATACACACTGCTATATTTAAAATAGATAACAAGGACCTACTGTATATTGAACTCTGCTCAATATTCTGTAATAACCGAAATGGGAAAAGAAGTTGAAAATGAATAGATACATGTGTATGTGTAACTGAATCACTTTGCTGTACACCTGAAACTAACACAACATTGTTAATCAACTATACTCCAACATAAAATAAAAATTGTTTAAAAGTGACACGTATTTCTAAGTGCTTATTGTAGAATATTTAGAAAACACAGAAAAACATAAAGAAATTCAACATATGCATTCTTTATTCTGCTGTGAGCATTTTACCATGTCATTTGTAATCTTTACTTGCATAAATATACATAACCTAAAATATTCTCATATGAGTATATCCCATATTACTTTATAGTTTCTCTGTTGAATATTTGAATTGTTATGTATGATGAGGTAATTAATATATTTGTGTTAGATTCCTAGAAATACAATTACTGGGTCAAAGGGTAGAAACATGTTTGAAGCTCTTGAGAAGTATTGTTAGATTACTCTCCAGTAACTTCACACCATTTTTCACTCCAGGACCCACCTTATCACGCCAGTACCAGCAGTGGGTATTACTATAGCCCGTAAAGATTCGCAATATGGTTTCATTCTAATTATTTGCTTTATCAGGTTTGAAAAATGACCCTCTTTTGATTCATGGAACACGTTTCCCTAAAGGTTCTGTTGTCTGTATAATAACAGTAAAAATGTAGCAGGTATTGTGCTAAGAGGTAAAATTATCTCTTAATTCTAATCACACCTTATATAATAATTTATATTAAATATAAATTATATATAAATATAGACTATATAATGTAATATATAATATAATGACTATATATTTATACATAAATAAATTATATATATAACTATAATGATTTTCTAGATGAAGAAATTGTCTGTCTTAGAAAAGTTTAGCCCCTTGGGACTTCCCTGGCGGTCTAGGGGTTAAGACTCTGCACTTCCACTGCAGGGGGCGTGGGTTCGATCCCTGGTTGGGGAACTAAGATCCCACATGCCAAGTGGGCAGTCAGGAAGAAAAGAAAAGAAAAGAAAAGAAAAGTTTAGCCCCTTGCCTAAGATAACCCAGCTAGTAGTAGTTTGTACAGCTTCAATCAGGTCTGACTCTGAAGCGTATATAAAATTTTATTTATTTATTTTTCATCACACACTTTAAGATCAGGCACCCAAGATCCACCCCACCAACATTTCTCTACATTATTAAAATGTTCTGATCTCTTCCTTTCCATTTATTTTTAAGATGAACTGTATACAATCATTTTATCAGTTCCCTCAAAATTGGCAGTTTGACTGATGTTGAATTAAGGGTATACAGTAAATTCAAGAAAAATAGCATCTTAATAGTACTGGATCTTCCAGTAGCACCATGTCCTTAGGTGTCTTATTTAATTTTGTGGTTCCCTCCAATGTAGCTTCTTCACCTCTCTTGTTAAGGTGTTTTCATTTGCTTGTTTGCTTTTTTTTTTTCCCAAAATGAACAGCAGCTTTTCTGTACTATATTTTAATTGAGTGTAGTTAGCACTGATTTGTGTACATTTATTTGTGTTCCTTTTTAGTTATAATAGTTTTCTATTTGATTTTCTAAGGTTTTCCAAATAAACAATTGTGTATCTGCAATATTTTCTTCTCTTAATTTCTTAATTTCTATTTCTTATCTCTATCTTTTCCTTGTTTCAATGAATTAGGCAAAACTTCTAGAACAGTGTTAAATATTGATGACATGGTAATTATATGGAACATCACTTTTGTCCTTTACAATACTGAAATTATTTCTAGTATTTTGCCTTTAAGTTAATGTAGATGTGTGTGTGAGGGTGTGTGTGTATGTTTTAAGCTGTAGTAAAATATAGGAATAATGCAGTTAGTAGAAATCCTACCTTGACTTTCGCATTTTGTCAATTTTCAGTTTTCAGTATTTTTATGGGCTATTTAATGGGGACTTGGAAACAGGTACATGGACTCCAAAACTTGCTGCTACTTTAACTCTGAAATTGAACACATACTTTTTAGGAGGATTTTCAACAAATGATGCAATATATTAATGCCTAATTAACTTTATTTTTTTTAGTAAATAAATTTATTTATTTATTTATTTATATTTTTGGCTGCGTTTGGTCTTCGTTGCTGAGTGTGGGCTTTCTCTAATTGTGGCGAGCGGGGGCTACTCTTCGTTGTGGTGCGCAGGCTTCTCATTGTGGTGGCTTCTCTTGTTGCAGAGCACGGCTCTAGGCACGTGGGCTTCAGTAGTTGTGGTACACAGGCTCAGTAGTTGTGGCTTGCGGGCCCTAGAGAGCGCGCTCAGTAGTTGTGGCACATGGGCTTAATTGCTCTGCGGCATGTGGAATCTTCCCGGACCACCAGGGCTCGAACCCACGTCCCCTGTATTGGCAGGCGGATTCTTAACAACTGTGCCACCAGGGAAGCCCCCCTAGTTAACTTTAAAATTTGATTCATTTCCTTAAGCATCTCAGTCTTCTGAGGTAAGATTATAATCAGCTTTTCCTAATAAGATTTATCCCACACGCCATTATTTTCCATTACACATGTTCTTTTCACCTCCCACTAGAATGTATAGTTTTCCAGACTAGGACTAGAGAAAGTCAAACTTGGAGTCAATAAGGAAAAAATCCCTTGAGATGAAAGTCTACCATCCATCCCACTTCAGTGCCCTAGAAGCCAGTGATTTCTGCTGAGGACCAAAAGCACTTGGTTCTGGCTGTTCTCATATCCTGAACTCAGAATCAGGTAGGAAGAGCTCAGCTTTCAGAAGTACAGGACCATCTGGCATACATTGTGAATAATAACTTCACCCCCCCCCTTTTTTTTTTCTAATTTTTCTACTTTGTATTCTGTTTTCCCTTATTTCCCAGTCAATTTTGAGGTACGATTTTCCAAGGTATAGAAAGGAGAGAAAAATACTTTTAATGACAGTTCAATTCTCAGTATGAGTGTTTCTGGCTTTGCAAATTTTTGTTGGCCAGTTTAATCACATAACTGCCTTCTCTCTGCCATTTGGTACACACTTGAATCACATAAGCTCACAGAATGCAACATCAATGTGAATGTTAGCTTAATTCAAACATAAGCAATCAAAATTTTCAGAAAAGCACCTCATGCAATGAATTCCCAAAGTAAGTGAAAATGACTTTACAGTATTTACTGTATTGTTATTACTAACACTGCTTTTATCTGTGCTATTTTTTTCTTTTTTTGGCAGGTACACTGTACCTATTTTGAAAAAAAATTTAACCAAAATTTGGTTTGGAAGAAAACTTTCCCCTTCATAACACAATACACGAATCAGTCAGAATTGTTGCTACATTACTCTCTTTTTATTGTTCTTGTTTTAATGTGACCATGGAAACATGGATAGTAGCTAATAAACCCTTGATGATACTCAGGCTGCTTTTGATTTTACTGTCCTCCTGAATCTATCGTTAATGTTGGGTTAATTGCAGCACTTAATTTACCAGATGGTAACAGTAGGTTTGTGCCATATAATTTTTTTATTCAGACCTGTAATGGTGTCCTGTATATAATAGATGCTTCGTGTTTGCTGAATGAATGACAGTGAGAATAAAGGAATGAAAGAATGGTGAATAAAACCAATCAGGCTAAAGCTTAAACATGAGCCCTGGCAAGGCTGTTGAATGGAAAGGAATTCCACTGTGGGCAACTCAGAATCCTTGTTAGAAAACACTTGTTCAAAAGAGAACTCAATTTTCCCTTAATAGTGAAGGTGCCAGGACACAGCTGTAGGCTTCTGGAATTCCTGGGAACAGACATTATTTAAACTGAATCCCTGATGAGGGTCTCTGATGAGGTGGCCTAAAGGATTCCAGGCACCTAAATTTTATCCCATGTGCCAAATGTTTTTCCTCAGTCTCTAAAGATTATAAGAAAGGAGGTTGAGAAAAACCTGTTACAAGGGAAGGGAAACCAAGAACTCAAAATCCAAGCGCCATCTCTTATGCGCAGGACTGGCTATATAATTTGAGAGGAGTCCAGTGCCTAAATGTGAAGTCCCTCAGTCAAAGTTATTAAAATTATTAACTTCAAGATTGTGAGAACAGAGCATTAAGCCATACATGGGGTCCTCCTTAAGTGCAAGGCTGTTTATGATGACACAGTTTGCACACCCATAAACTAGCTTTGCATATGTTTTAAGTCTCTTGTTGTTTCTGAGCAAAGAAAATTGAATAGATCTAATGCAAGCAATTTTTATTCTAATGTAGTGCTATTGAATAGAAATTTCTGTGATGATTGAAATGGTCTATATCTATGCTAATACATAGCCACTAACTACCTAAGGCTATTGAGCACTTAAAATGTGGCTGGTGGGACTTGAAATTCTAGTAATACCACTGAAGAATTATATTTCAATTTTACTGAATATTTAATTTTATCTAACATAAATTTAAATAGCTACATGTGAATGTGGCTAGTGGCTGTCATTTTGGACATACAAGTTTAATGAATAAACCAACCTACAGACAATAAAGAAAATAGCTCCATATAGAACTCATAGCAGTTTTTGTAGCAATGAAATTTGTAACAATTTGTAACAATGAAAAGCAAACAATGCCTTTTATGTTAACTGCTCTGAGCCACTGACAACAGATAAGTTTGCCTGTTATCCTAATGGAAAGTTGCAGAATATCTTCTAAACTCATAAATAGAACAAGAAATTTCTTTAAGATACAGAACTGTGAAATTTGGAGGAGATCCCTGCCTCTCAAATTTCCTAAGGATAGAGAGTTTCCATGGCAACGAAAAATCTATCCAAATGTAATTAAAAGTGAATGACTAGGGTATCTGTATCATTCAGTTCTAGTACATTTTACCTTTAATTACACTTTTCTAAGCTACTGATGTGCTAATATGTCAGACGATATTTGTTCAGGACTGAGGCTGACAAAGCTTTGTAGGAAGAAAAAAAGAGGACACAGTCATCCTGAAGGAACTCTGCAGATAGAATAAAACAAAAAGAAAAGATGTGTTCTTTTGCTCCTCTTCGGAATTCCTTCAAGTAAGAATGAGAGGGCCAGCCATTATTTTAGGGTTTTCCACTTCTTACTATCATATTTCTCCATCTCAGACTCCTGCCAGGACTTACCCTTGAAAAGACTCTCCCTTGAGTCCCAAGAAGCATCTGTCCTTGATCCCCTGCTGGTTTCAGTATCCTAGCCAATCCTGCCCCTGGCCCTGGGGCTTCTTTCCTGTCCTTCCCACCTGGCCCCAGGCCATGGCCATGGGTGGCTTTGGGAGGTCCTAGAGGTCACAATCACTATTGTCCTGCTTTAAAGTAAATGTTGAGAAATCAGTTTTGTTATGTATGATTGAGGGGAAAAAAAGTTTGTAATTAAAAAAAAAATTACACAGTGAATACTAGAGGTATGAGTGAATGAGAAGAGCTTCTTGTATCTTTGTTTTGTTTTAGTTACAAATCACAGGTCCCTGATTGGGGAATGAAAACACCGGAAATTGCTGAAGTGAGATAATTTATTGCTAGAAAAAACAACAAGAGCAACCACCAGACCAAAATCATTCTCAAAAGGAAATAATGTGAATGCTTTAAATAGCAACTGTGTTTAGGATGTGGAGAAAATCCAGCCACACAGGGCATGGAAGATATGGTGACAAATGAGGCCGAAGGAAAGAATGAAGGAAGGAAGGAAGCATGTGATGAAGTTCTGAGCTGGTTTAAAGGGGACAACTGATGTCTATCCTAAATCTTCCACTCTGGTTTCCCAGGTAAACTCCAAAATTACTTACATGCTCTCGTTTGGCCACAGGGCAACAGTACCCTGGGTTTTCTTTAGTTTGTGTTGTTCAGCCATTAAGGTGGGGGAAAAAAAACCAAAAAACCCCCCCAGAAGTCCAGCTCTTTGGGCAGCAAGTCTTAAGAGTATCACTTACGTTAATGGAAAAACCTTAACTAATTCACTGATTCTCAGCAGGAAAGGAGTGGGGTACGAGCCACAGTGGAAGGAGGTTCCTGAACTTCCAGATCAGGGGAAAGACTGGCTTTTTCTACAGAGCCCAAAACATCGATTTTGATGTACTCCCTTACGGGTGGGACCCCATTTTCCTTCTTCTGAGGCATTCCATAGGCAATACAATTTTGTCTGTGGAACCACATTGCACATGGGAAAGATGAGGAGGCTTTCCCACGTGCAAAGAGTGGAAAAAATGTTTCCACTCTTAAAAATGTCTCTTTAGTTTCCTTAAATCTAGAAAACCCCCCTCTCCCCATTTCTGTCTTTTGAGACAAACCTTTTTGCAGCATTCAAAGTTATTTTTGTGGAATGCCTGTGATGTGGATTTGTCTGATTTCTTCCCCATGATTAGAGGCAGGGTAGATGTTTTTGGCAAGGATACCACAGAGGTGAAGCACATGGGGTGCTTCTCCTGTGTCACAGCAGAGAACCATTATGGACTTGAGTCTCATTGTGGGTGGTACTAAGTTTGATCACCTGGTTCAGTTGGTGTCAGCCAGATCTTTCCACTGAAAAGCTACGTCTTCCACTTAGCAATTAAGAAGTAATTTGGGGAATGCTGTATTGAGACCATGAGAAAATTTCATTTCCCCATAACCTTTTTACCCAATGGTCTTAACATTGATTGATGATCTTTGCCTGAATCTACTTTTACGCGGGGGATTGCAAAATGATGATTTCCTGATTCTCTGTCTTTCTACATTCATTAACTAGTATCCTTCTATGAAAAATGGCTAGTCCCCTTCCCCCCTGATTTTTAGAGGTATTTTTAAATATCACTATGGACTCCTGGATTCAGATTTTTTTGACTTCTTTTTTGTTGGACGTCATACCTTTTGTCTTGAGAGATATTTACTAAACCGGTCACCTGTGGAACACCAGTCCTGTGAAATGCTCTGGGGATAAAGCATTCTATGGTCAAATAATTTGGGGATAGAAAGTATCCACCGTCTCTCTTGAAGTTATCTAATGTATATTAGGATATTGAAGAACACAAGGAGTTCTACAGTAAAGAACCTGCTTAACTTTGTTTAACCAGGCGTTTCTCAAACTTATTTGATCACGGAATCCCTTTTTATTTTTTCAACACAGACATAGTGCTTGGTGACATACATTTAGGGAAACACTGGCCAAGAGCCAAACTTGTCAATTAAATGTTTCAATAATAATGTGAAACAAAGACTAACTAATAACAGTAGCTGTATTTCTCTTGGCTCAACAATTTCTGTATGCTTAAAGTAACTATTCTACGTTAAGGTCAAATCAGCCTACCATTGAGGGCCTGGCGGTCAAGAACAACCCTGAAGTAAGGAAAGTTTTCTTCAAAAGAATACAAAAAAATTAATCATAAAAGAGAAGATTGGTACATTGACTTCATTAAAATTAAAGCGTTCTGTTTATCAAAAGACTCCAACGAGTGTGAGAAGGCCAACTTTGTACTGGGATAGGATATTTACAAATATACATCCAGAAAATATAAAGCACTAATATTTATATACAAGAAAAAGACAAACAACCCGTTTAAACAATGGGCAAAAGACATGAACAGGTACATCACAGAAGAGGATAACCAATGGCCAATAAGCATATGAATGTTATTGACCTTAGAGAAATGCAAAGTAAAATCCACAATGGCATACCACTACACACCCACCAGAATGACTAAAATGAAAAACGCTGACGGCACTAGGTATGCATGTGGGTGTGTGGAGTAGGTAGACACTGTGAGGCACTGCCCGGATCTCCTTTCAATGAGATGATTCTCGCCCCGGATGCTTAAGAGTGCTGACAGCCTCCATCTCCAATCCTTCTGCGATTGCCTCAACTGCATCTCATCCAAAGTCACCATGACTGATGGAGGGCACAAAGGGCTAGCCCACTTGCCCAACTCAGGATCATTCTGAGGGGCCATTTCTAACACCCCCGACCCCAGGTTGTTATTGGCCCTGCACTGCAGCTCAATTTCACTCTCCCTTTGTCCAATTTTACTTCCTACCGCTCCCTTCCACAGGAGTTGGTCCCAAGGGCAGTCTGTAATAAACATCCTGCACACTAAGCTCTGTTGCAGAGTCTGCTGACCAAGTAGCCCATCCTGTGACGTGTGCAACTTGCTTGTCCTGGTGTGAACTGGTACAACCACTTGAGAAAACTGTCTCCTGTGACCTCGCAATCCTACTTCTAGGTATTTACCTGGGAGAAATGAGCCCTGTGTCTGTCCACCACCAAAAGCCATCGACGGGAATGTCCATAGCAGCTTTTTTTCACAATAGATTCGAAGTGGGAACCATGCAAATGTCCATCAACTGTAGATTGTATAAACAATTGAAGTATGTTCATGCACAGGAATGCTGTATAGTGATAAGAAAGAACAAGCTACTGTTATACGTAACAGCATGGCTGAACCTCACAGACATAATGCTGAGCAAAAACATCTAGACACAAGAGAGCGCATACTGTATGATTTAATTTATATGAAGCTCAGGAACTGACGAAACTAACCCATGGTGATGGATGTGAGAACGGTGGTTCCTTATGGGGTTCCTTGTGGGCTGTGGGTATTGAGAAGGAGCATGGAGCAGCCCTCTGGAGCGACAGAAAAGGTCTATATCTTGATGTGGTTGGTGGCTACATATGTAAAAGTTCCCTGAGGTATAAAACACTTAGTTTTGGGCATTTTACTATATGTGTGTTATAAGTCAGTTAAAAAAAAAAAAAAGCAACCTCAAACTGTAGTAAATTCCTTATTAATCCAATGTAGATTAACTGGTTTGTAGACTAAATCTGGTTAAGGTGCTACAGTCACCTGTGATAGTGTCACTTTCTAGGGAAGGTTGGCTGGAGTGGGTTTCGTAATAAGGTCGTCCTGATTAGTGCATTGACTCTTCTGCAGCAGGAAGAGCCAAGCTTTAGGGCTTGGTGATCTGAGGGGGGAGGAGAGGAACGCTCCAGGTTTCATGCTCCTGATTTAATCGACAGCTCCTCCCACTCAGATATCTACCACCAGATCTTATCAGCTGTCTCTTAATCACCAAGGCTCTCTGGGAGAAAATCTCTCTAGGGAGGAAAATAATCTCTTTTCATGGGCTGTTAGGATAGTCTGCAAACCAAACCAGTTAACCTGCAGCCAGGTAAATCCAGTAATTGACAATAAATCAACCATCACTGGACATTTAAACTGCTTTGTTATTGAACCAATTTTACAAAGAAGAAAAAAGGAATCAGATATTTGCTATTTTTAAATTAATTTCATTAATATGTCTTCATTAGCCTTGACCAAGAGAGGTTAAAGAGGTAACTTAAAGGACTTCCCTGGTGGCGCAGTGGTTAACAGTCCACCTGCCAATGCAGGGGACACATGTTCGAGCCCTGGTCCGGGAAGATCCCACACGCTGTGGAGCAACTAAGCCTGTGTGCCACAACTACCGAGCCTGTGCTCTAGAGCCCGTGAGCCACAACTACTGAAGCCCGCACGCCTAGAGCCCGTGCTCAGTAACAAGAGAAGCCACCACAATGAGAAGCCCGAGCACCGCAACGAAGAGTGGCTCCCGCTCGTCACAACTAGAGAAAGCCCGCGCACAGCAACGAAGACCCAACGCAGCCAAAAATAAATAAATAAATAACTAAATTTATTTTTTAAAAAAAGAGGCAACTTAAAGACGTAACCTTCCCACCTCTCACTGCGAACAGCAGAGTAACTTCCAGGATCCACCAATGGAAGCATATTCTGTTGAAATGCTAGTTTATCATCTAATGAAGGCCAATCAATTTCCTTTGAATACTGTACTGGTGCTAGATGGATATTTGCTTTGATCAGGGAAACTGAATTTAATTTATGCCTATTTAATGTTTAATACTTAAACATAAGTAGCCCTTGCCTTTTTAGTTAACACTGTAGTTAATAAGGACTTCCTACATGTCTGTGGCACACTGGACATTTTTTTCTAGATACAGTGGTATACATGATTGTAAGGGAGGGATTAAAGTCAAGATAAATGGGGGAAAAAGGGTATATAGTGAAATCCTTAGACTGTAAATTATAATTCTCTAAATAGGGAGATAGTATGTAATAAAGTCCACAATATTGTGTGGGAGGCAGACTTCTAAGATGGCACCCAATGATCCCTGCTTGCTGGTATTCAACCCTGTATTAGTCAGGGTTCTCCAGAGAAACAGACCAATGGGATCTATCTATCTATCTATCTATCTACCTACCTACCTACCTATCCACCTATCTCTCTTTCTGTCACCTATTTATATATGGAGGGAGATTTATTATATGGAATTGGCTCATGAGATTATGGAGGCTGGCAAGTCCCAAGACCTGCAGGGTGAGTCAGCAATCTGGAGACCCAGAAGAGCCAATAATGTAGGGCCAGTCTGAGGCTCGAGAACCAGGCGTGCCAGTGATAGAGTTCCAGTCTGAAGGCTGGCAGACTCCAGGAAGAGCCAATGTCTCAGTCTGAGTCTGAATGCCGGAAAAGGCTAATGTCCTAGTTCAAGGGCTGTTAGGCGAGAATTCACTCTTACTTGGAGAAAGGCCAGCTTTTTTGTACTATTCAGGTCTTCAGTGCATTAGAGGAGGCCCACCCACATTAGGGAGGGCAATCTTGCTTTATTCAATCTTTCCGTGTAAATGTTGATCTCATCCAAAAATACACTCATAGAAACACCCAGAATAATGTTTGGCCAAATATCTGGGCACCCATGGCCCAGTCAAGTCGACACAAAACTCTTGGTAAATTTCCTCCTCTTGAGCGTAGGCTGAACCTAGTGATTTGCTTTTAACTAAGAACAAGGCAAAAGTGGAGATGTATCACTTCTGGGATTAAAATACAGGACCGTAACTTCCGTCTTGCTTACACTCCACTCTTGCTTTCTCACTTGCCTGCTAGGATGAAGTCAGTTGCCACGTTGTGAGCTGCTCTATGCCAAGGCCCATGTGTGCAGCCTTCGGCCCAGCCAGCAAGGAAGCGAGGTCCTCAGTCTGATAGCCCTAGAGAAACTGAATCCTGCCAACAACTACTGAGGGAGCTTGGGAGTGAGTCTACCTCGAGTCCACCCTTAAGATGACTGAAAGCCCAGCCCCACAGCTTGATTGCAGCCTAGTGAGTGACCAGAGTCATGCTTGGATTCTTGACCCACAGAAACTGTGAGATAATAAATATTTGCTGCTTTAAGCCTCTAACTTTTGGGGTCATTTGTTACAAGCAATAGATAACTAATACAGAGTGTGTAAATGAACTGAAAGGTAGTGAGTGATGATGCAAACAAAATAAACTGAGGGAAAAGGTATTCAAACTCTACTTACAGAAAGGTGTTGGGGGACTTCCCTGGTGGCACAGTGGTTAAGACTCCACACTCCCAATGCAGGAGGCCCGGGTTCGATCCCTGGTCAGGGAACTAGATCCCACATGCGTGAAGCAACTAAGAATTCATGTGCTGCAACTAGGGAGCCCGCTGGCTGCAACTAAGGAGCACACATACCGCAACTAAGGAGGCAGCAAGTTGCAACAAAGGAGACTGCTGGCTGCAACTAAGGAGCACATGTGCCACAACTAAGGAGCCAGCGAGCCACAACAAACGGGCACGTGAGCCGCAACTAAGGAGCCCACCTGCCGCAACTAAGACCCAGTGCAACCAAATAAATAAATTAAAAAAAAAAAAAGAAAGAAAGAAAGGTGCTGTGGACTCTGGTGGAGGAAAGGCTGTCCTCCCACCTGTATTTGTACTCACTTCCATCTCCATTCCTCTCCCAGGATGAGGCCAGCTGCTGGAGGATGGGCGGATTAAGCTCACTTTGGCCACAATAGCTGGCTTCCCAGATGGCCCCCCGCAGGAGAAAGGCCAGGGTCTCCCTGCCCTTCTTTCTTCTCCCTTGTGAAATGAGATGAGACTGGAGGCAGCTCCCCCAGGAGGGTCCTCTGCCAGTGAGCCTTCCCCCATTCTGCTACCAGGACTGGGGAGATGGCCTAGGGAAGCACCTTGCCAGACTCCAGATAAAACTTGCTTCTTCTCTGTTGGTTCTTCACACCAGCTGAGGCGCTCTGGCCTTTCTTTGCATTGCAGAGGCAAGACTCAGGATGTGGATTCAGGCTCCAAGACAGAAGTAGACAGAGGTCTTTGGATTGCTTCTCATTCTAGGCTCCTCTGGCAACCTGAGTCTGGGGGGGTGCAGTCAGTACGCTAGTGTTTTGCACTGCAGCTTTTTTTTTTTTTAATTTTTATTTATTTATTTTTGATTTATGGCTGTGTTGGGTCTTCGTTTCTGTGCGAGGGCTTTCTCTAGTTGTGGCAAGTGGGGGCCACTCTTCATCGCGGTGCGCGGGCCTCTCATTATCGCGGCCTCTCCTGTTGCGGAGCACAGGCTCCAGACGCGCAGGCTCAGTAATTGTGGCTCACGGGCCTAGTTGCTCTGCAGCATGTGGGATCTTCCCAGACCAGGGCTCGAACCCGTGTCCCCTGCATTGGCAGGCAGATTCTCAACCACTGCGCCACCAGGGAAGCCCTGCACTGCAGCTTTCAAATGAAAGCTCCGGCAAGTAATTGCCATTCTCTCGCTCTGGTATTTTAGGGTGTGTGTGTGTCTGTGTGTGTGTGTGTGTGTGTGTGTGTGAGAGAGAGAGAGATTGTGTGAGGGTGGGTACACATGAGCTTATACCTCCCTCAGGGATGACATGGATTCAGGGATTCCTGGATGTTTCGGCCAATGCTTTCTTAATGGTACCCCAACTCATCATTTTCGGATGTGGACCCAAGTCAAGGAGACTGTGCATCACGATGCAGTGGGGTGGGTACTGTGATGTGGGGAGCCGGGTCCAGGCTGCTGTGAGTCAGCCTAGGAGTAGACATATACACTGGCCAGCAGAGGCTTTACGGAGAAAACTGTCACTAGTTTAGACATTTTTCTTTGGTTTTATCTTTCTGCCTTCTTCTTAGCTCTCTCAAAAAGGTAAGCTCTGAGGGCCAAGGTTAACTATGGGTCTAAGCAAAATACACAGAGACCACAGTGCCTCTTCTCTCTCTCAAGACTAGACTTGCCAGCTTCACAATTGATCCAGGCCCCTCACCTGGACGGAGTCCCCACAGCAGGGTTTATAAGGTAAATATCTAACAGTAGTATTTCCCAAATTTTGCTCCAGATATTATATGAAGAAAGTATCCTGCAGTCAGGTTAGATTTAGAAACACCAGCAGAATTTTTCTGAGCCTTTTCCAAGAAGTGAGATCTATTATGCAGAGTTTTCCAAACTCACTTGATTCTAGAATCATTTCCTACAAAATATCTCATGGTATAAGACTGCCTCAGAGCTCTTGGGTAAAAAGTACCCAAAGAAATAAGTGATGCCCATTGTGCCATAACATCTCATTGGCAGATCTCCCCCTGGAACCTGGACTCAGAGCCTAGCCTATGACTTTCTCACTTTCTTACCACACAGATGTGACGAAGGACTAAATAAATGAAGCCCCTGGTTGCTTTCACACTTTTTTATTTCCTAACTCAGATTTTGTGACTATCTTCACAGAAATGCTATTGCCTTTTCACTAATAGTAGAGCATTGCTTGGTGTTAGTAGTTTCCCACTAAACAATGATTTCTTTCAATCGCTCTAAGTATATGTGAATCACTCATTTTGTTGAAGCGTCTCAGAAAATAACTTTCTAATCCTGACGTTTTTAATCATAAATGTCACTAAAACCTAAAAGTGTCTAATATTTAACTGTAGCCATAGACCTAGCATTGACTCTTCTGTGTAGTGTCTGATCTATACATCCCTCTGCCCCCCTTAGTTTTGCAATGGCCCTGAATTAGCTCAGTGCCCCCACTTCCCACCCTCCAGGGGCATGGCTCTTGCAGACCCTGTAGTTAGCCTGAACACTTCCTTGGGAAGTAGACACTTGCTCTAATAGCAGAGTCCCAGAGCCCTGCTGTACTGCCATCCATCCCCACCCACCACAGAGACTCCTCAAATTCCCAGGATGAAACAGCTAAGGTCTGTTGCACTGGCTTTAGAAACAAAGAACGGCGCCAGCTGCAGTCTCTGTGGGCTGTGTGCCCAGGACTTTGGCTCCTTTTGGCTTACTGAGCACGGGCATGTAAGAGTAGGAAAGGTATAGATTACTTAATTCTTGCCAGTAGGCTAATTCTTATCTGCCTTGAGGTAAACGGAAAGGCAAGGAGAGGACTATTGCTAGAGGCTGAATGTTTATGTCCCCTCAAATTTCATTATGTTGAAACCTAATCCTTAACGTGATGGTATTAGGTGGGGAGGTCTTTGGGAGGTGATTAGGTCATGAGGGTGGGCTGCTCATGAACAGGGTTAGTGCCCTGATGAATGAGACCTCAGAGGGATGCCTTCTCCCTTCTGCCAAGTGAGGACACGGAGAAGTCAGCCGTCTGCAACCTGGAAGAGGGCCCGCTCCAGACATCAAATCTGCCAGAGCCTTGGTCTTGGACTCTGAGGTCTCCAGAAGTGTGAGAAATAGTTGTTTGTTGTATAAGCCACCCAGTCGATGGTATTTTGTCATAGCAGCTTAAAGGAAGCAAGATAATTAAATTGTCTTTTTTATCAGGGATTATGTGTATGTGCCTATCTGTACGGCTGCACCATGCCAGATGTGAGTAATCCTCAAGGAGTAACAGGTGAATGAGGCTGGAACGAGTGGATACCATTTATAAAAAGACATAACGGTGGGGAAAAGGTGATTTAAAGTTAGAAGAGTCTGCATCTCAACTCTGCCACTTTTATTAGTTGAGTGACCATGGGTGATTCATTTTTAGTACTTAGAGCCAGTTTTCTTATAAGCAACATAGAATTATTTATCCTTCTCACTACCTGTGTATGTGTATCTGTATATGCAGAGAAATATGTCTAGAATGGTTTACATCAAATGTTAACATGGTTGTTTA
Source organism: Balaenoptera physalus (assembly GCF_965194825.1). Taxonomy (NCBI): domain Eukaryota; kingdom Metazoa; phylum Chordata; class Mammalia; order Artiodactyla; family Balaenopteridae; genus Balaenoptera; species Balaenoptera physalus. The sequence continues at coordinate 12,857,210 of NC_138899.1, forward strand.
GGGAATTTGGAAATTGGGTGGCTTTTCCCTTTATATTTTGTGCTTTTCACTAATATTTTATCTTTTTTAAGGTAAAAGTGTAAAGCATACCCCAAATACTGTCAATATAAAATTGTAATCATATGATAAAATGAAATCTTTCATATTTTTGAGTTTTTGAAATGGGAGAGTCTTATAAAAATTCCCATAAATCCAACCAAGTATCATTCCTTCAGTTTCTTTTTTCCTAACTTGTGTGTATAAATAGGTCTTCATATTTAATCTTTCCAGCAGACAGTCTTCTACCTTTTTCTCCATTAATCTTGGAGGAATCTTTAGAAGGTAATATGAAGACTACTGTTTTAAGAAAATATTGAAAGAAATAACAAACCACCTTACCTGGAAGAGCAGCAGATCTTTTAAAGCCTAATACTTCAAAGGGAAAAACAAAAACAAAAAGCAGGGGAAAAAAGTTAATATGGAAAAATGTAAAACCAGTTTAAATTATCCATTTAACAAATGAAGTACCACTATGTTTTATTCCTAGTTACATGGAAACATAGATATTTTGAATTAAAAAACAAATAAGAGGTTAGCAGCTTTTTAAGGGAGTTTGTGACAATTTTCTCTGCTTCACAGGTCCAGAGGTCAGATGGGTTCCCAACTGGTGGCAGCTTATTCCTTCAGCTATTTATATTTTTATTCTTGAACCTCTAACAATCAATAAATGGTACAACTTGTGAGAATTTCAAAATACTATTTTCCAGTTGCAAAGAAATTCTCCCAATTGAAATTAGAATTTGATAGGCTTAAAGACTTTACAAATGCTTCAAATGAGATTATGAAGCCAACCAGTAGATATTTATTTATTTTACTAAAATATAGGCATGTTTTCCTTTAAATATTTGAGATTCTGTCTACAGTGCCTCTGTTATATTCATTCAAATTATTCTTATATTCCAAAACAATGAGGCTTCTAAACTGGTGGAATGTTGCCAGGAAATTTCAACAGAGTTTGAAGGCAACATGACCAAAAGGCACAGTTTAAATTGGCTTAGGGAATGAATGGGCTCCTTATCAGAGCAGCTGAAGGCTGTATATAATTAACAGCATCTGTCAACATTAACAGGGCCGTATATAGAATAAGCAGGCCCTACAGCCCTACTAAACAGCAACCTCCAGCTTCTGGTACCTTAAAATCCACAAGACCTAAACAAAAAGACAGCCCCAAGCCATGACTAGAAGGACACTGATACATTTTAGTGATACTAGCAGGGCTACAAAGCAACAGCTAATTAATGTTAATTATCTAGAACAATTCTGTGAACCAAGAGCACTGAGATTTCAAATTAGCCAGCTATCATCAAAAAATATAAAATACCATTTATGAAGATAACTTTATATTTGAAATTACTGATTTAAAAATCTTTCTCATGTTATTTTAATTTTTAAATGGTGTGAAAATGATCTACTAAGTCCCTTTTTACATGATGAATTTAATTCAATTTAATTCAGCTTGACTATTTCTGTAAGAAGAGTATTAAATTCATTCTACGGCAATTTTTAGGGTTTTTTTTTGAAAAAAATACATTAAATACGTTTCACTCATGAACATGTACAAAACAACAAGAACCAAAAAAAACCCAAACCCAGAGGAAATTTCATTAAATAAATTTATTTGTTAAAATAATTTAACTCCAAATACAACTGTTGAATTTGCATTGAGTTATAACTACAATTCATGTTTTAATTGAAATGTCAAGGTTTAACAACTGACATTGTTACAAAACAATAAACTGTGGTTCAATTTTAAATGGTCAGTTGTATTAGAGCTCAACAGTTAACTGTGAACTATATTTATCTCTGGGAAATCCCAAATCAATAAGGATAAGTCTGTTTCCAAAACCCACTGCAGTCATTCTTGACACCCTGATCAAGATTTAAGAGATGCACAATGACATGTTAAAAAAAAAAAAAAAAAAGACCCCCATAGTCTTTAACATTTGATTGGCTAAGGAGACAATTAAAGCTTACCCAAGCGCTAACACAAGGCTAATGAGAACAAAAAACTACAAAACAAACAAAAAACCAATGGCAACAAGCAAAATAAGCACTTTCATATTCATACATATAGACAATACCCCCAGCGGGCAACTCCTGAAAACAAACAGCAGACACCCTTAGGCAACATTTCTTTATACAGAAGAGTAAATATCAGTAGTTTTACCACAGAAAAGTGATGGCAACTGGGCAACTGTAGCAGAGTCAAAATTTCAGTCCTAATTCTACAAACCAAAGGAGAAAATCATCAAAGCACCTTTCAATAGTTTAAGGAAGATTTTATGTAATACTTTTGATCAGATGCTGGCTTGTTTTGTATAAGTTGAACAAAATGAAAGGCATCAGTTACCATCACTATCACAGCTTAAAAGAACCAAAAAAAAAAGTTGCAATATAGAACGAAAAAACTTAAAAAATGCTGCCTTTGTATAAAAGTAAAACGAGATGAAACAGAAAAAAAAAGAAAACCTTATCATAGTAGCTAAAGAAAAAGTGGGTCTTTGGATCAAACCATAACATTTTTAAGGCATGTTAGAAAAACTTTCACTTATCTAGTTGCTAGTCTGATCAGGGCATAAAATAAATAGTGACCCAAGGTCACCAACTTTTAGCCACTATTATTTCATGTGCCAACAAATTTCATCTTCCTGTTGTTAAGCTTTGTATTAACATCTCAACAAACACATTCATTCAAGCTGAGTTATATCCATACCAGATGAAATACCAATAGTAAGAGCACACAAGCGTTTCCACATTTCTGCATATCTTTGATGCTTTGTCACTAAATATTCAGGGCTGTGTGGAAACACTGATCAGGCAGCCAAATCAGTTATTAACAACTTTACAGTAAAAAACCACCTTATTGTCTGAAAAACACGTCTAACTAAAACCCCAATTTTTAGATAACCTTTTCCACCTTATATCTTGCCATACCTTTCATATTATTTAACTTATTTTTCTTGTCTGCATAGCAATCCACAATGTAAAACTGTAGAATCTTTATAGATGTTTTTAATATGTAATCTGTTGCCATAAATTGCTACCAAATATGGAATTCTAAAAAACAGAATCATTCTTAGAAGTTACAGGCTTCAAAACTCAAACAGTGCACTAACAAATATTTCTAATTCAGTTGATAAAATCATCCTTCTTGAATCTTTGATTTCTCTACGTGATTGAGTCAAATCACCTTTTACGTGATGAAATTTATTTCAATAAAACTGGTTAGAACTTTCTGTCCTATCAACAAGGTGCTTCATAATTGGGGATCATAAAAAAAAACTATATTGAAGAACGCAAATATTCACAATTCAAAGACTTGTGACAACCACGGCCTGGTTTTACCCACAGATCTCTGTTTTCTCATCTATGAAAAGGACTATCCACCTTTTTTCTCTCCTCTAACCTTAATGTCAGGTTACTAAACACTTGGGGGGCTACCTATGATTTCAATAATGTATAAAAACAAATAATTTAAAAGAAAAAAATGGTTTTGATACACTATATTCTGCAGTACAGATTCTCATTATAGGCAATTATCTCTGACTTGTGCCAAATTCGTAGGAACAATAAACACACATGCACACGCAAACATACACTCTTCGCTCAGTTACACGCATAAGACCCGAGCTTACTTGCACAAGAGTGTGAAACCAACAAAATGTCGGGCGTTATGTAGATCACAGGCTCAGTGATACTGCAGTTCTGAAGGCCAAATTTATCTCCAGAGCATCAGCTCAAGATACTGTCTTCAGCATTTATAACTCTGAAGTTAGTTGAAAACCCTTCTGCACTTGATTGTAAAACTTATGAATAGGTTTTTCATGTGCCTTTAGTCATGCAAATGATAAATACTTTACGGCTATGAAAACCAAAAATGTCAGAACTTGAGCACCTTTTCAAAACAAAATATTCACTCTAGCTTTATTTGCCACTTCAGTAATCAGGGCAAAATTGTTATAAGAAAATCTTTATATAATTCTCCAGGAAAATTAAAGGGTTTTTTTTTTTTTTTTTTTTTGTCTCTTACCTTCCACTCTATAATTTATGTTCTACTTTTAAGCCCAAATTATTTCACATGTTTATTCAATGTTTTAAATGCCTGCGATAAAGCTCTGCTATAGAAAACTTGATTTCGAAAGCAGGTTAGCCAAGAATCACACCACAACCATAGCCCTTAAAGGCAAGAAGGAATTTGCTGCTTTAACGAACGTAAAAATGCAAGATATCTGTACTGTCCTGTGAGGTTTCTGCAAACGGGAACGTGTGGATGCAACATGGCTTCGTTTTCCTTACATGATGGTACTAGTTAATCTACTAGAACACTTCTCGTTAGTAAGGCTACACAATCTCTTTCCGTCACAGTTGCTTCCTTCTTGTTCAGTAAAGTAATAAAGACCATCCCTGCTTAGTTAACAGAGGGTGGGTTTGGGGTTTTAGTTCGGCTCAAACCCTTGTAAGAGTCTCCACTTTCTGGGCAGAGCAGGTGATGACACATTCTAACACTAGGCTGTATTTTTACACAACCTGTTGTGACTTTTGCTCTATCAAGGACTGACGTGTGAGTTAGTTCCGTGTCACAAATTAGGATAACATCTACAATTAAGCATCGATATTGAAAAACAAATATGTCAGCTGAGCAAAGAATCTCTCCCTGTAATGCTGTTGGCAGGCCAGCTGTTGCTATCTTACTTGACGTGATACATTGGTTAGAAGCACTATAGCAGTTCCTGAAATTCAGTACTCTTGTAGGAAAATATTTCTCCTTTACTTAATTTTTTTTTTTTTTAACAGAAGACAAAATATTTTAATTGTAAGTGGTCACAGGAATTCTTCTGGTTTCTTGCCCATGATTATTTTTAACATACACCATAGTTGCTTCTGTCAACTCAGTGACAATGCCATGACAGCTTTCAAAGGAGAACACCCTGTAGATCGACTTGGCTACGCCTGAAGCTGCAGGTGCCTAGAGAAGACTGAGGACAACGGTGAAGACTGGAGTTACTGAACCCACATGTTACTCAGAGACATCAACTGACCATCACTGCTCCACTCTGAACAAGGACTGCCATTTCACTGGAGAGTCACACCACACATCCTGCAAGCTCCACTGTCGAGCAGACGAGGCTGGTATCGCCTACGATTCAGGGCAGCCACGTGTGAGCGCTACTGGATGTTACACGCGGAACAGCACGGGTCACCCTTGTCGGGCTGAGCGGCATAGTTCATTTGCCTCACAATTTCTGCAAAGAGTTCGTCCACCATTGTTTTACTCTTGGCAGATGTCTCCATGAAGGGGCAGGCCCACTCTTCTGCAAGGGCTCTGCCTTCATTGGAGGACACTTCTCTCTCACTTTCCAGGTCTACTTTGTTCCCGACCAAGATGACTGGCACTTTCTCATACCTACGAGAGAATAAACAAAACACACAGATGTTGGAGAAGTTAGCACGAAGTTAAACAGGTAAAGTGTATTTTCTCTTTTTTCACTATATTCTACTACAAATATTCTTTTTAGTTACATGAAAAATTATTTGCTCCAGTTGGTCTGACATTTGCCAGAAGGCATTTAGAAGCAGCTCTCATAGTAGGTCATAAATGGGTTTTTCAAAATGATGTTTTAAATTAATCAATTATACATCTTCTAAAATCAATGTACCTTTCCAGATATACTTGGAAAATTATTCTCAGAATCTCAGAATAAATCCCTTTATACAGATTAATTTAAACTTTTTTCATTATAAGAGATGCTTACAAAAATTCAGACAATGAGGTAATAGCTCTTGTGACTAAACGAATAATTTATAATTTTATATAATTTCAGCATTTTACTATGTTCTAGAAGTATACAAAACTGATCATGTTCTAATAGTTCCTAAATAAGAAAAAACTAGTAGAACTCATTAGGATGAAACCCACCAAACACAACTACACTCTATCCCTTTACACAAACAGTTATAGATTAGCCTGTTGAAAGACAATCACGGTTCTTTTCGGCCTGACAAGGACTTAAACATTCCAATCGTTAGCTTTATTTGATGTTACCACTTCTTTTCCTTCCTAACTAGAATCAGTGTGCTACAGACTAAATGTGTGTCCCACCAAAATTCATATGTTGAAACCTAATCCCCAAAGTGATGGTGATGGTATTTAGGTCGGGCCTTTGGGAAGTGATTAGATCATGAATGGAATTTGTGCCCTTATAAAAGAGACCCCAGAGAGCTCCTTTGCCCCTACAGCCAAGTAAAGACATAGTGAAAAGATGACAGTGTATGAACTAGGGAAGTGGGCCCACACCAGACACTGAATCTTCCAGAGCCTTGATCTTGGACTCCCCAGCCTCCAGAACTGGGAGGAATAAATTTCTGTTGTTTAAGCCATGCAGTCTATTGTATTTTTGTTACAGGAGTCAGATGGACTCAGGTAAGGTGTCTATAAGTAAAGATGTTTGGAAAAAGCTAAACTAATAGACAACAGATAATATGAAAAGAACATAGAGATTCTAAATCGTTTTGGTACTAAAGATGATTCTCTCTACAATGGTTATTCATGGTGTAAAAATACATGGTGCTACTGTGTATATTTATTTACTATTTGTGTTTATGTTTGTTCTAAGCAATGTTGCTAATACATTTGTACTTTATACATCATTTTAAAAGCTTTTTGTGATTTTAGGATAAATCAATACCTGTGTCTGTGTGTTTGTACTTACCCCCAAGCAGAATGCATCTCTAATTTATAAAGGAAGCAAACTGCAAACCTGCACACAAGTGATAACAAATGTGACTAGATACAGCTAATCAGTTAGAAGAGAAAGCTACACATAGTCAGGATTTACTAAGGCAGGATTTGTACAGCATTTTTATCATTCAGGAAACTGAGTAACAGGCTGGCAGCTAATGTTAGTGACAGTACTTCCACAACTTCATCATCCTGGCAAGATGGTTCATCTCTACTCACCCTAATTTATAAAGCAAACTATATTCCCAACAGAGTCTCTCTTTTTTTCTTTGGCACAAGATCAAACTGAGAATGGTCTCAACAAGAGGTCACACTCCAGGCAGTGTGCCCCTTAGAAATCTGAAACACACAAGCAACTTAAAAATGAGTGGGGATAGTGGGGATAACAATATCAAAGGTAAATCTAAGATTTGGATATTATCATTTTGCAGGAAATGGATCTGGACAATTCCAATTTTTATCAAAGGACTTTCCATGCATTTACTGTATTTCAGCGGTGCCTAGGCTTTCTGATCTCAGATCATACTGAGAGCTTTGAACATATGACACAGGAGTTTTTCACATCTTCTAGGACCCTCACATACAAACAATTACGTGTACCCCTTGGCCTCTGGGAGGACAATGGCAGTGAGAATGAAGCTGCATTACAAACACTATAAATCAGCTGCTTTGCGTACAAGCCCTCTTGGCCTGCTGTACAGAGAAGCTTGGCAAGGAGCTGACATGGCCAGTCCTGTCAGGACAAGGTCAGTTTCTAATCTGTTTTACTTGCAAAGGTATAACTGCATTTTGTTTTTCTTATAAGAGGCTATACATCACTGTGTGTTTAAAACACTCTGTCTAGAAGTGAAGTAACATAAACATTAATAAAATTAAGTAAAATTTATTGATTAAAGTTAAAATTAATTTCAATCTCTGTTTACAATACTTAATAAAAAGGAAAGTGATAAGGCATCCCTTTCTATTATTAATCAAGTGATAACTATTTTAAGGAATACTTTTTAGTTTAAATACACAGCATAATATCATGCTTTATACATAAAGAAATATTTCTTACACTTTTAATTAAAAACTACAAATATGTGGATTTTCAAAACGTGTAAAAAAACCAAATCATTAACCATTGTATGATACACTGAATCAAGAATCTGAATAAATCTAACAGGTTCTCAAAAGGGTAATAACTAGAACACTGCAAACACAGGTCCACATGCAACAGTATTTAATGATTGTTAAACCAAAATGTGCACTTAGTCAGTATCAGAGACCTTGTCCATTATATCACACACTGAATTCAGTGGTCTTTCCTAAAACCAAGATGCTAAAGATGCTAGAGAAATCCAGCTTAATATTCTCAGAAGAGTTTAAAAGACTGAATATGAGGTTTAAGAAAAAAAGGTATTATGTACATTTCAGAACACCAGACGGTGATCAATTTTGTGGCTCTTTCAGTTAACATGAATATGAGAGACAGGATTTGGAGGCTCAGCTTCCAGTCGGGCCACTGAGAGGCTGCAAGACTGAGCAAATCAGTTACTCTACTCGCCTATATTTCATTTACTCATCAGTAAAGCAGGAGTAACAATATCTGTTCCCACTTAACACACAAGGTTGCTGTAACGGTCACATGAGAGAATCTAGAAAAAACCAAGTGCCGGGGCTTCCCTGGTGGCGCAGTGGTTGAGAATCTGTCTGCCAATGCAGGGGACACGGGTTCGAGCCCTGGTCTGGGAAGATCCCACATGCCGCGGAGCAACTAGGCCCCTGAGCCACAACTACTGAGCCTGCGCGTCTGGAGCCTGTGCTCCGCAACAAGAGGGGCCGCGATAGTGAGGGGCCCGCGCACCGCGATGAAGAGTGGCCCCCGCTTGCCACAACTAGAGAAAGTCCTCGCACAGAAACGAAGACCCAACACAGCCATAAATAAATAAATATTAAAAAAAAAAAAACAAAACCAAGCGCCGGATAAATGAAGGGTGGTGTTCTTTCCCCTCCTGCCCGCTGATATGAGACCACGGCCTCAGGAAGTGTGAAGAAGGAGGGGGAACTGATGGAGGGGGGCGAGGAGTGGGAGGGGCGAGGAGTGGGAGGGGCGAGGAGTGGGAGGGGCGAGGAGTGGGAGGGGCGAGGAGTGGGAGGGGCGAGGAGTGGGAGGGGCGAGGAGTGGGAGGGAGGGCGCGCCAATCTGGAAGGTGAGGACGAGGGGCAGAGGCAGGCCTGGAGCCACAGGGATAAAGCAGCCCCCTGACAGCGGCCTTTTCTGTTCTACCCCGCGCCCTCCCTAGGCTGAGCATCATAACAACAGGCAACAGGACAAGCGGAAGAGCCTTCTCCAAATGTGGGTACCTGCGGGGAAGGGAATCTGAAACGGCGCTGGCTTGGGATGACAGAATTGGTTCTCTGTGTGGAGGGAAGATCTGGAGAAACCTGGATCCTCTTTCAGGAAGATGAGTGAGAAAGAAAAGGGAAAGCAGCAAAGGATGAGGCTGACAGAATACAGTGAGGGTGTGAGGAAACTGGTCCTGCTCTCCACTGTGGCTACACGGTATATTAAGAAACAAACAAACCCAAAACACCCAGACCAGGACTCCAGTTCCAGAACTGCCCCTCGCCAGTGCTGTGAATTTAGAAAATTAACTTCATCTCTATGTTCCGTGGTTTCTTGGACTATAAAATGAGCTGGACTAGCTAATTTCTAAGGGGTTCTTAAGCCCTGAAGTTGAAAGTCAGCACAGACACAGCAGGTCACTCCCAAGACAACACGTATCACTTACTGAGTGACTGCTGAGAGCCCAGCACTGCTCTAAGAACAGCACCCAGCAGGCTGAGCTTCACAAGAGATGCGGATGGACGCCTCAGGAGTAAGCCCAGCATGCAGGGGTAACCTCGTCAGGTTCAGTGGGGCGAAGTCCCCAGGCAGCAGAGCTCTCCGACTTGGCGAGTGGAGCGGCTGCTCAGTGCACTCCGCCTGCCAGGAAGCTGGAGATGCACTCGGGGCCCCGGCAGCGCCATCCTGACAACACTGTTCAAACACAGAAACGTGGGATGCTTTTAGCTATGCACGTGCTGAAGGCTCTACGGAAAACTGCCTGCCGCTGCATAAATAACTAGTGATAAACAATCAATGTGTTGTATATTTATTCATCCATTTAACACGTTTATTTGATAAGGGCCTACTATGCGCTAGATACTATTCTAGGCACTTATAATACATCAGTGAATAAAACAAAGAGCTCTGCCCTAGAGTCTAGCAGAGGAGACGGTCATCGATAATACACCTAAGTAAATACGTAAATTATTGGTTTACTAAATGGTGTTAAGTGCAATGGAGAAAAACTGCAGAACAGGGTGGGGGCTGGGAGCACAGGTGCTACTTTAAACCAGATGAGCAGGGTAGGCCTTGTTGGGATGGTGGCATGTGAGCAGAGGTGTAAGGGAGTTTGCCAAGCAGGTATCTGGGGAAGAGCATGCCAGGTAGGACACAGGCCAGCCAGTGTGAAAGCTGGTGGGAGTGTGTGTGATGGCTGGGGGCCCATCTGTATAGCCTCCTGCCACTCCTGCAGCCACAAACCCTGCAGCATAGGAAACCTGTTCATTTCAGGCTAAACAGAACTTTGGAACCTGGGTGGCAAAAGTGGCCTCAGAAGACAAACACGTGACATCTATGACAGGGCCAACTAGATTATCTAGGAAGACTAGGTACTTGGTTGGCAGGTGACGGCAGTACTTTGATTTCATGCTCTATATTTATTAACAGTTTCGTGAGTTGTCTTCATTTTTTCCCTTTTCTAAACACATCACTTGGGAACAAAGGTGAAGATGCAAAATTCCGAAAATATTTATGTATTGTTGTTAACATTATTAAGAGCAGAGTACCACCCTGTTCACATCTTCAACATCAGCTTGTTTCTCATCAACTTCAGCATAACTTCCTTGATGTTTCCTTTGACAGCAGGATCATACAGTGGCTTCTGCATCTCACTGTTATTTTTGTTTATATTATGAGAACTCTTGTTGTTTTTTTTTAAAATAAAATTTATTTATTTATTTATTTATTATTATTATTATTATTATTATTTTTTGGCTGTGTTGGGTCTTCGTTTCTGTGCGAGGGCTTTCTCCAGTTGCGGCAAGTGGGGGGCCACTCTTCATCATGGTGCGCAGGCCTCTCACTGTCGCAGCCTCTCTTGTTGCGGAGCACAGGCTCCAGACGCGCAGGCTCAGTAGTTGTGGTTCATGGGCCCAGTTGCTCCGCAGCATGTGGGATCTTCCCAGACCAGGGCTCGAACCTGTGTCCCCTGCATTGGCAGGCAGATTCTCAACCACTACGCCACCAGGGAAGCCCAGAACTCTTGTTTTATTAACATGAATGTTCGTGTTGTTTACTGTATCATGAGCATGATTACATAATATATTCATAAATAAAATTAGTTCTTTTGAGCAGCTCTGCTTAATGCATTGAATGAAACATCAGAAATACTAGCTTGAGTATCACTTAGCTGTAGAATGTTGATGGCTTCTCAGTGAAGGCAGCTTTGTAGATATGAATAGTTCAAAGCATTTGATGTTTGTCAACAGTCTTTATGTAACTGTCTTGATATGGGTATATGTGTATGTATATTTTATTCTGGTTGTGTCTAAACTCGGCTGATCACCAAAATAGCTTGAGAATTAAAAATACTGATTCCCAGGCCCAACTCCAGAGCTACTGAATCTGAATTTGTGGGATCAGGACTCAAGACCCTATTAAAAAATACCTATCTATATCTATAAGTTCTGAAGACTAATTGTGAGGTTCAGCAGGGTTTAGGAATCACGGACCTGATCTACTACGTTGTGACCCCAAACAATACTGTATGTGTATAGTTCATGGTTTTATACTGTGGCAAGTCCAGGATCAATTCCTTCTTCCCTGCATTTATTCACCAATGATAAGTTGTAGACAGATACCACTACACTCAGTTCCTTTAACTTCCTTTTCAGGGTGTTACATTGTAGCATATTAAAAGAAGGCTATGCTTCAAATGAATTTTACCAGGCTGCTGTCTTCTCAGTCACTTTTTCAGAAATGAGAATCGGAAAGATTTTTACTTACAAGGTCCCCTTGTTCAACCTTCCACCCGTTGTTAAAAATCTCACTTACCAAGAGGGTCTCAAGGCAAAATGTCAGAACACCTGATGCTTTAATCATTTCCATGACAACCTTACCAAATGGTTATATTTCAACATCTTTAGTGATGTGGAAATCATATCTCAGGCAACCCATTTTGTCCTTCCTGTCAGTTCTGTTAAATGTTAGTGTTAAAAAGTCAGTGCTAAAAAGTTTATCCCTATCTAATGAGCTGTGATCTGTAACACCTTGTCCCTCCTTTTACGCTTGAGAACATAGAAATCTTTTCTCCAAAATGAAAATAGCTTTTCTTCTCCATCTCCCTGGTCAAATAAGTAACACATAATGATTTAAAAAAACCCATGGCAATATTTAAATAGGTAAAGATGAAATTGAAAAACATTCTTAATCTCACCTCCATAAGAATAATTGCTATAACTATTTTGGTGTATATCGTTTCACTATTTTCCTATACATATCTATATAAATGTAAATTTTTATGAAAGGAGATTATACCAGCTTCGATTTTCACTTATCATGGACTTTGTATATCAATAAGTGATATACATCATGTTAATGGCTAAACAGTATTCCATTTTATAGAGTCTCTACAATAAACATACCGTAATTTAATGACTCCTTCTCCATTTGTGCATGGAGAGTTCCCCTCTACTCATTTTTTTCACTAACAAACAGCAATCTGATGAACTACACCTAGAGGTATAACTTCTTTCTCAAAGGTATGCATAATGTGTGTGTGTGTGTGTGTGTGTGTGTGTGTGTGTGTGTGTGTGTATGGCATACCATTTAAACCAGAAAAATCACATTTCTAGATTAGATAACCAGATTGCCGTGCACACATACATGCAGTCTCAACTGACATCCAGAAATTTACACTACAGCCAACAGTGCTTAAGAGTGTCTGTTTCCCCACCCTTGGGATTGATATTTTTAATCTTTCAGTAAAGTATTATGGCAGTTCTGGAGAAAGAGAATGGTTTTTGGCTAGGAGTTGAAGGCTCCTACCACAGCCTGCCAGCATAAAACATCAATACTTCTCGTAAGGATGGAAAACATAAGCTAAATAAGGCTTCCGTCTTCCTCTAAACTGATTTGTTTTGAGGTGACTAAATATTTCATCTTAAAAGAGCACTTCTGGTAATTTAGCTCAAGTAATGAAAGGAAACCACAATTCTATGCTGCAACTTTCTCTTGGTTTCAGACTGCATACTGAAGAACAGAGAGAAATTTGTAAATGTAATGTAAAAATTAAGTTAGGAGCGTAATAACGCTAAAAAGATACTCAAAGCTATCACGGATACTCCAAACCGATGTAGATAAAAATAATCTGTTTTAATAGAAATTAAGAGCTGACACTGTATCAGAAGAACAGTTTGATGGTGAGGGACCAATTGATCATGACAATGCAACTCAGGCATTTTGAATGTTGTATTAAAAAACCATTTGAGGGAGAAAATATTTGCAAAAGACATCTGATAAAGGATTGTTATCCAAAATATACAAAGAAGTCTTAAAACTCAACAAGAAACAAACAACCCAATTAAAAAAATGGGCAAAAGACCTTAATAGACATCTCAATGAAGAAGATATACAGATGGCAAATAAGCATGTGAAAAGATGCTGCACATCATATTTTGTCAGAGAAATTCAAATTAAAACAGAGATACCACTATACACCTACTAGAATGGACAAAATCTAGAACACTGACAACACCAAATGATAGTTAGGAGCAACAGGAACTCTCATTCATTCCTGGTGGGAATGCAAAATGGTGTAGCCACTTGGAGGACAGTTTAGTGGTTTCTTAGAAAACTACACATACTCTTATCATACAATCCAGCAATCCTTGGTATTTACCCCCAAAAGTGAATAATTATGAATATATAAAACCTGCATATGGATGTACCTAGCAGCTTTATTCATAATTGCCAAAACTTGGAAGCAACCAAGTTATCCTTCAGTAGGTGAATGGATAAACTGTGGTATCCAGACAATGAAATATCATTCAGTGTTAACAAGAAATGACCTATCAAGCCATGAAAAGACAGGCAGGAAACTTAAAGGCACATTAAGTGAAGGAAAGCAATCTGAAATGGCTACATATTGTATGGTTTCAATTATATGACATTTTGGAAAAGGCAAAACTATGGAGACAGTTAAAAGATCAGTGGTTGCCAGGAGTTGGTGGGGGTGGGGAGGAAGGGGTGAAGAGGTGGAGCACAGAGGATCTTCAGGGCAGTGAAAATACTCTTTATGATACCACCATGATGAATACATGCTATTAAACATTTGCCCAAATCCACACAACGTACAACACCAAGAGTGTACTAAGGTGAACTACTGACTTTGGATGATTATGATGTGTCGATGTAGGTTCATCAGTTTAACCAATGTACCAGTCTGGTGGGGGATATTGCTTATAGGAAAGGCTATGCACGGGTAGGCTCAGGGGCTATAAAGGAAATCTCCGCATCACCTCGATTTTGCTGTGAACCTTAAACTACTCTGAAGAAATAGTCTTCTTTTTTTATTCTGTTATTTTATTTTTTATTTATTTATTTTTTTGGCTGCGTTGGGTCTTTGTTGCGGCACGTGGGCTTTTCTCTGGTTGCGGCAAGTGGGGGCTACTCTTTGTTGCAGTGCGTGGGCTTCTCACTGCGGTGGCTTCTCTTGTTGCGGAGTGTGGGCTCTAGGCTTGCGGGCTTCAGTAGTTGCAGCACGTGGGCTCAGTAGTTGTGGCACGCGGGCTCTAGAGCGTAGGCTCAGTAGTTGTGGCGCACGGGCTTAGTTGCTCCACGGCATGTGGGATCTTCCCGGAGCAGGGATCGAACCCGTGTCGCCTGCATTGGCAGGCGGATTCTTAACCACTGCATTACCAGGGAAGTCCAAGAAATAAAGTCTTTTAAAAAGAGCTACTTGAGGACTAGGGTAGCCAAGTTGGCTTAAGTCCACTGAAGTCTTTATATCCCACTAATCACAGGTAAAAACTCAGGACAAAATACAAACAGCAACTACCAAACAACTCTGAAAAGTAAAGAAAAGCAGGCAGATTGGGGAGGAGGGCCAATTCTTAGAGAGAAGACCCTTACGGAGGTTGAATTTCCTAGTTTTTCCTCTTTTCTTTTGTGGCCTTGAGCTGAGGGTGGGCACTCAGTGGCATGCACACAGCCAGAACTCTGAGAGAAATTCTGTCTTTCTACCCAGAAGATCAGGGTAAAAGGATCTCTGTGAGCTGGAGTATGCGTGTGGGTGGGGAAACCTCCCTTTTTTCTTTTCTTTTTTTTTTTAAGGGTTTTTTTTTTTTAAATAAATTTATTTACTTTATATTTGGTTGCGTTGGGTCTTCATTGTTGCACGCGGGCTTTCTCTAGCTGTGGCGAGTAGGGACTACTCTTCATTGCAGTGTGCATGCTTCTCATTGCAGTGGCGTCTCTTTGTTGCAGAGCATGGGCTCTAGGCGTGCGGGCTTCAGTCATTGTGGCACACGGGCTCAGTAGTTGTGGCTCACAGGCTCAGTAGTTGTGGCTCGCGGGCTCTAGAGCGCAGGCTCAGTAGTGGTGCTCAGGCTTAGTTGCTCTGCGGCATGTGGGATCTTCCTGGACCAGGGCTCAAACCTGTGTCCCCTGCATTGGCAGGCGGATTCTTAACCACTGAGCCACCAGGGAAGCCGAAACCTCCCTTTTTTCTTGTTTTTCCTTTCACAACTCACCTACAGTGGGCCCCTAGCAGAGCTGGGGTAGTGGGCAATGCCAACAGCTAAGACTTCATTAAAAATTTCTGGTTAGAGCAACTGAAAAAAGGGCTCCTTAAGGTCCAAAGAGAATGAGAAAAATCTTTAGTTTTTTTCCTTCTTTTTTCTCTGCCCACTATGCTAGGAAGATGACCTCAACTGTGAGAACTGTGTAGCAATGCAGAAGGATATCAACCAACTTTATCTAATTAATATTTATAGAACACTCTACACCATAAAAGCAGAATACGTATTCTTGTCAAGTGCGCCTGCAATATTCACTAAGACAGACCATATTTTTGGCTATAAAAACTGTAACAAATGTAAAAGAGCTGAAATGATACAAAATATATTCTCGGACCATAGTGGAATTAAACTAGAAATCAGTAACAAAAAGATATCAAGAAAAATCTCCAGATATTTAGAAACTGAACCATATACTTCAAAATAATCCATGGGTCAAAGAAGACATCATTAAAAAATAAGAAAACACTTATTTGAATAAAAATGAAAATAGAACATATCAAAATATGTGGGATGTAGTTAAAGCACAGCACAGAGAGAAATTATAGCATTAAATGTTTACACTTGAAAAGAAGAAAGGTCTTAAATCAATGATCTCTGCTACCACCTTAAGAAACTAGATAAAGCACAAAATAAATCCAAATTAAGCAGAAGGATGAAATAATAAAGAAAAAAAATAAAAGAAATTTAAAACAGAAAAACAATATAGAAAATCAACAAAAATTAAAAATCTAGTTCTCTTAAAAGACCAATAAAACTGATAAACTTCTAGCCAGATTGATCAAGAAAAAAAGATGACACAAATTAACAATACCAGAAAGGGGAAACTTACTACACACCCTACAGACATGAAAGAGAATATGCTCCTGAAATAAAAACTTAGATGGAATGCACCAATTCCTTGAAAAAATTTACTTATATGATGTCATTCACGCTCCTCTTCTCAGGGGGTGACAACAGCTCTCCACTACTGATCATATTATACCTAAACCCCTCTGTTTAGCTTCTTCAGGTTTCCAAACTCTAGCCCTTCATATCTAATTCAACTTCATCTCCTACAACTTTCCAAAGAGAATCTTCTGTTCTAAATTCTGTTTCCTTGTTCATGATGGTCCTCTAATGATAGAAGTCCCTACCAATCACAATTCTAACTACCATTCGAAATTTAGGTCAAATTTCATCTCTTTTAAAATCTTCCTTTTATAAATAGCTCATTTGTCTGAACTCTTATTTATATTTTATATCATTAAGAATTTGGGGTTCATAGGTTTTCATTAATTTATTTCTTGAGTATCTACTAGGCATTGTGTGAAGGACTGGAGATATAAGACAAATAAAATCCTTGGAGTTTACGCTCAAGTTGAAGGTAACACTATAAACAAACAACCAATGTAACTAAAGACTGTGATAACTGTTTCAAAGAAAATCAATATTGATTAATGTACAGTAACTTGGGCAGGCCAATATTACATGAGGTGATCAAAGAAGGCATCTCTGGGAGATGAATTCTAAGCAGAAACTTGAAGACTGAGAGTTGAGTCAGCCATGGGAGAAAACCAGGAATCAAACATTTTAGCCAGAAGAAAATATAAAGGATAGGTTGTAGAAGAGTGCTAGGCTTATTCAGGGAACAAAAAGGAGACTGGAACGATTACAGCGTAAAGAGCAAGGGGGAAGAAAAGCATGAGGGATGATTGAAGAAGGACCTATGGCCACTATTGTAAGAATAAGAGAAAGTCACTGAAGGTCTTTTAACAAAAAAAATTAGGTGGTCTATGTGTTAAGAGATCAGTGTGGTTAATGTACAGAAAATGTTCTTTAGGGGCACAATAGTAGCAGGAAGACAGGAGATGACTGTACTGTTCCAGGCAAAAGTCAACAATGACTTGAATTGGGATGATGGCAATGACAGTATTAAGAAATAAAACTTAAAATATATTTCGGAGGCAGCACCAACAAAGACATGATAATGGACTGGTTGAAGAAGACAGGCAGGTAGTGGTCTGACAAAAAAAAGAAATCAGTAAGATTCATAGGTAAACTATTGCTTTTACAAGTATAGTTTTATCTCATGACTAAGAACCTAAGACCCCAAGGGGAACTACCATATGCCTCCTATCACCCTGTTTCTAATACACTTGTACTGTGATCATGTTTAAAATTATCTTGGTTATCAAATCACTACTTCTTACAAAGAAACTTTTAGTATACCATGGAGTTCTTAATAAACATTAAAAACAATCCCCTCTTAGCTTTAAATTCGATGATGATTTTCCTGTAGAAGTGGCTACTTCCTTTTCCTATATAAGTTTAATTTTCTAAATATCCTACTCACTTCATGTTTACCTTAATATTATTCCAGGATTTCTACCTATCCTTTACTGATTACCTGGGAGTCTTTTTAAAGATGTATGTTGTTTCCAGATACGAACTTTTCTTTTACTATGTAAGATAAAAATCATTTGCCACTCAAATTTCACCTTGTTGAAGGTCTTTCTACATACTCTCAAATTACTACCAATAGAAAAAGAGTAAGATTTCTGCCTTCTACTTCTACCATACACTTGGATATTCTGATTATTTCTAAAAGTTTGTGAATGATAATTACCCAACACTACAGATGTATTTTTAGCTCTTTCTGAATTATTAATCAAGTCTTTAAAAATCTTAGAAAAATATTACGTCAATCAACAAGAAGCTTCACATACTTTTTTGATTGGAGGGACAGTATAAATAAATAAAATCTCCAACACTGTCCCCTCTTCTTAGGCCCTCCTAAGAAAGAAAAAGTTAAACTTCTCCATATGGCCTTTTCAGCATTATGCTCTCCTCAGACCATTAAAAAAATTAAGTCTGGAAAATTCTACTGTTTCACGGGGTGGGGCAAAAGGGAAGAGGAGGGCGAACTGGTAAAAGCAGTCATTGTTCTGGCCTCAACTAGGGAAAAGGTGAATGGTACCCAATTTGTCCAAAGGCAATTGAAGATGACTCAACCAATTCCTTGAAAAGTACAAACTATCACAACTCATCTCATATGAAATAGATCATTTAAATACCAATTTATCAATTATTATCCTATGCAATATGGTTTTAGTGTCAAGTGAAGAACTCTTTGTCTCGCCCTAGATCATGAAGATTTTCTCTAAAAGCTTTATAGTTTTGCATTTTACGTTTAAGCCAGATCAATTTTAAGTTAGTTTTTGTTAAGATGTGAGGTTTAGGTTATACATGCCTAACTGCTCCAGCTTTTTGTTGAAAAATTATCAAATACCAGAAATAAATCTAATCAAAGATTTAAAAGACTTTTACAATGAAAATTACAAAACAGTGCTTAGAGAAATTAAAGAAGACCTAAATAAATGGAGGAATGTACTAGTCACTGGTTGGAAGACTCAACATTAACACATCAATTCTCCACAAATTGATTTATGGATTCCATGTAAACCCAATCAAAATGACAGCAGGTTTTTGATAATTTTGTGCATGTGGGGTAACTGACAGATGATTTTTGGAAATGCAAAGAATTCTACGGAAAAGCAAAATAACTAGAATAGCCAAAGCAAATCTGTAGAAATAAAACAAAGCTTGAGTATTAGATACCAGATATCAAGACTTATAAAGCTATAATAATTAAGACAGTGTGGTTTACACATAAGAAGAAATAGAAAAATGGAACAGAATAGAGGGTCTAGAAACAGACCTACACATATAGATTTGCCTGATTTATGACAAAGGTGCATCTACAATTCATTGGGGAAACGGTCTTTTAAATAAATAGCACTAGGTCAACTGGATAGCCATATGTGGATAAAAACCAAAAACCAAAAACCAAAAACCGAAAAAACCTTGAACCACCCCCCCATCTCACACCACTAACACAAATTACAGATGAATCATAGAATGAAAGTCAATATACCTTCTAGAAAGAAATACGGAGGATGAATCTTCATAACCTTAGAGTGGACAAAGATATATTAATTAGGACACAAAAAAGAACCATAAAAGATTAATAAAGTAGACTTCATTAAAATTAAGAATTTATGCTCATTAAAAGAAACTATTAAGCAAGTCAAAAGGTAAGGTAAGATTGGGAAAAGGTACCTGCAATACATATATCTGACAAAGGACTTCTATCCAAAATGTGTAAAGAATTTCTACAAAATGTAAGAAGACAATACAATTTTTAAGTGGACAAAACACTTGAGCAGGTATTTTTTAAAAGAAGATATGCAAATAGTCATTAAGCATACAAAGAGGTGTTCATCATTATACACCAGGGAAATAAAAACTAAAATCAAAATGAGGTACCACTAAAATCTTATCAGATAAGCTAAAATTTTAAAAGACTGACTATATCAAATGTTGACCAGGATGTGGAACAACTGAAACTATTATTGGGGGAAGAGTAAATCAGTACAACTACTTTGGAAAATCATTTGGCAGTACAGTTGACCCTTTAACAACTTGGGGGTTAATCTGCATATAGCTTATAGTTGGCCCTCCGTATCCATGGTTCCTCCACAACTAACTAGGGCTTCAACAAACCATGGACTGTGTAGCACTGCAGTATTTACTTTTGAAAAATATCTGCATATGAGTGAACCTGCACAGTTCAAATCCATGTTGTTCAAGGGTCAACTGTATTTACTAATGCTGAGCCTATGCATTTATGACCCAATAATTCTACTCTGAGGTATACACCAAGGGACAGTGTACATATACGCACCAAAAGATATGTACTAGAATGTTCACAGTAGTGTTACTCATGATAGCCCTGATCTAGAAACTACCCAAATACTTATCAACAGAATAAATAATGAAATCATACAAGAGGACTACATACAAGGGGACTACTGTACCTCAGTGAAGAATCAGCTACTGCTACAAGCAACATGGATGAATCTGACAAAGAGGATGTTGAACGATAAAGGCCAGAAGCTTAATAACAGACAAAACTAATCTGTGCTGGTCTTTGAGCATGGAAGTGACAGGGATGAAACATGAGGGAACCTGCTGCGTTGCTTGAAATGTTTGTCTCACATCTTCATCCAGGACTTGGCTACCTGGAGTACGTATCTAGCTGTCTAATCTTAATTTGTGTATTTCACTACATAAAAGTTATACATCAATAAAAAAATAAATTGAAACAAAAAAAATCAATAAATGAGATAATTATCTAAATGATTTCCTCATTGAAATAGGAATGGTAAAATAACCTTCAAGACAAACTGAGTGAGCATGTTGGTTATGGGTTGCAAGTCACACAAAGTGCACTGTAAAGTCGATCAGTTAGTATATTATTCAGCTGAATACTGCTAATCCATTTTAAATTTCTGTCCACGTCCTACGCTGTTTATTTTATATTCAAAACTGGCTAAAGACTGAAAGCATAAGGAGTACTATACTAAAGTATATGTTTTTGGAAACAAAAACGATAATAACTCTGAACATTTTCTTCACCATCAGATCTATAAATTGCATCCATCTGACCACAATTCTTTTCAGGCGTATCAAGATGCCACAGTATGCCAGAGAACTTCAAATATCCATGTTAGAAACAGAAAATATAATCATGACCACATTCAATCTGGCTTTTTATTTATTAGAAATGAAGATAATCTGCCCCAGTAATGTGTCATATGTGAGGAAGTGTTTGCAACTGGAAGCCTTAAACCTTGTTATTTAGAAACTAACTGCAAAAATATCTGAATAAACCAGTTGATTCCCCTTTTTTTTTTTTTAAAGCACAATATCCAAGATATCCAAAATAAGGCAGAGGAAAGCAGTTGTTGGTCCACATTTGATACTTTTAACGTGTAGTTAAATTTCAATCTGCATTTTAATGTATATTCAGTCATCAAATAATCTGTCAACAAAGTATGCATCTTCTTACATAATTTAAATAGCAGGGAAAATTCAAGTTTGGACACCTATTCGAAAAACACATCACATAGCTTTCATCTATCTAAGGAACAAAGGTCTTCAGACATAAAACATGCTTTTTATCTTTAGTGAGAGTCAAAATCTAAAAACCTCTGCATTAAAAAACAGGTCCAACTATTGTACTTGAAAAGACTAAATTGAGTCAATTGCTCAGGAAAACGCAAGTTATTTGAACTGTTATCTAAATTTATATCAAATTATAGGATATATCTTCTCAGCATCCCCTCATTTCAAATTCTTGGCAAAAATGTTGATGAATGAAGAAAATTCATATATATCTGATACACAGTTAAAGTTCAGTTACAAGTACTTCTTAAAAGTTACCTCTGACTGAAGAAGATTTAAAGATGCATCAAAGCTAGAAAGAGCTAAGACTTTTTAGAAACTTTTAAATTATGAACAGAAGAGTATTTTTCCTGGGGTATTTTCCTACTGTTGTAGTAAGATCTTAAAATATTTATTTCCAAATCACTAAATACAAACAGCACCAAACAAAACTAAAAACACAAAAACACACTGAATCTCTAGAAAATGCAGGTTATCAGACCAGCAGAATTAGCTTTTCTTCTCTCCAGCAACAAGCAGCTCAGGGGACGAGCGTATCAATTATGCATGACAGGTTGTAACTGGTTGGTTCAACTGGCATAAGTTTGACTGGGGATGTCTAATAAAAAGGTTTTTTTCATTTGAAGTGGGAGAAGTAACAGGTGACAGATGGCAAAGGCAAAACAAAACAATGAAGAAAGGAGCTGGAAACTATCATTATTGGCAGAGATTATGGTGCCCAACAGCAGCCAATGGAGAACAATGAGCTACCGATATTTTGACAGGATTCAAGTCAACAGCGAATTAAAAGAAGTTAGAAACAGTTATAAGAAGTCACTGTGAGAGTGAGGGAGAAAGGGTGGTAAGCAAAAGTCTTCACTAGGCTCTAAAGTAATCAGGTTTGGGATGAGAGACTGTAACAATAGGTCTGGAACAGTAGTGATTACAGGGGACAAGCAGGGTGAGAATTATTGGATGTGAGAAAATCTGTCGCTTCATTTTCATTCCCACTACAAAACCCCTTTCATTTCCAAAACAAGTCATACCTGAGCTATGCAACAGCCTCCTAACTGGCCCCACCTCCAAGTTCTCACCCCTCTATTCTGTCCTATATGCCACTTCCACAGTAGTTACCTTAAAGCCCTGCACACGGTTGTCTCCCCATCCCCCCAAACCACTACCTAAGAAAAATATGTGATGGCTCTACAACCACTTGATAAAGGCTATCTCTACGTTAACAGTCAAGGTCAACCACAATGTGGTCACTGGCTAAAATCATGACGGACTGCACCGCAAGGGGGAGAGAACTGGATGTCGATTTAGTGGACCTGGAAAAAGTCTGGCTGTGCTCCCTCAGATATGTCATGTGACCTCTCTGAGCCTCATGTTCCTTATCTGTGAAACAAACATTACTGATCCTTAGGTATTATGTTATGGAAGATGATGGTGATGACTTTACTAATAATAGCTAGCATCTATAGAGGGCTTAGGAGGTGCCAGACACTGCACTAAGCAGTTTACATGAATTATCCATTGAAGTATTATGGATACTGTAAAATACTATTGTTACATGGTAACAAAAACTGTTATATAGTTATCTTATTTCCTATCTCCAGCTTCCATTCCCTGGCTGGATGGTCAAACCTAGCTTTCTACTCTAGAGACCATTAGTTCTTATGGGAACAATGTAAGAAAAACAGGATAGATACTATTGCCTCTGGTATCAGAAGCTGACAATTTACCATCTTCTCTGAACAGAAGTATCTTTCCTTACTCTATTCATCTTCTTGCTCCAAGCACTGCTAAGTCAAGTTACTAGATGTGAACCATGGCTCTGACGTCCTATAAAACAATGTGGGATAATAAAAAAGAAAATGGAAACAAAACTGAAGAGAATTAGGTGTTCTGAGATAAAGTCTTGCTTCTGCTTTAAAACAGCTGTGCCACCTTTAAAGTTAGATCTGGGACCTCAGGAAGGCAAGGGCCATGAATGTTTATGTAGCTGTATCTCTGGTGCTGGAATCAATTCTTGACGCTTACAGCCATACAAAATAGAATGAGTCAATGAAGTGATTATCTTCAAATATGACAGATTTTGTATGTAGCCCATAGTGAAAATGTCACAGGAACAATGCAAACATATCCATGGTCACCAGGCTAAAAAAGCATTTTGGATGTACACCATCTAGAATGCTTTATTTTTTAGTCTTTATCATGCTTTCCATTAGATGCCGAAATGCTTAAATTGATTTGCAATATAAGGCGTCTCCAGATATTCAGAAAGAAAATGGTCAAAATCCATAAGGTAATGAACTGAAGGGACCTTTATTCCTAATTCAACAAACATTTACTGGATGCTTTCTTTGTGCCAGGTGCTGGATATCAAAACTGAAGCAGACTACCACCAAATACATACACGGAAGAAGCTTTCTTTGTTAACATAAATTAGATGGTACATGTCAACTACTTTTAGAAAGAATATACACTGTGGGTAGAGCGAATGGGGATGGGCAGTACAGACTACTATTACAAGCAGTTGCAAAGTGTATACACATACGCAGATTTTTCTGCTGAAACTAAACTTTAATATGTTATATTCTAATAAAATTAAATATGATCTTCAAAGTGCAGTTAATCACATGTGGGTGTGAACCGTAAAATGACACGGGACAGATAGTGTGAAGGCAGTTGGTAGATGCCTGCGTCAATCTGCCACCTTTTAAGAGATAAAATACATCCTTTCACTCGCTTGTCACTCATCCTCATTACACATTCTTTAAAGCTCTTAACAGAGAAATCCGAAGGATCAATAGTACTCTTATCAAAATAATTTCTAAAATATCAACATGTTCACCTAAAAATGTTTTATTGTTCCAGATAACTATTACTGCACGAAAAACGACCCCCAAACTAATGGCTTAACATAACCATTTGATTCTGTTTCGTGGTGGTGTGCGTCGGGAACCTGGGCAGAGCTCAGGCGGCCGATCCTTCTGCTGCACGTGGCACCGGTTGGGCTCACTCAGTGGTGTTCAGCTAGGGCTGGCCTGGGAGGAGTCTCAAAGCCGGCTTCACCTCACGCCTGGCCCGCTGGTGGCCACAGCTGGAAGGGTACCTCCGTCTCTCTCTCCACACAGTCTCAGGGCCTTTTCATGTGTTCTCCAGGAGGGTAGCTGGACTTCTCACATGGCAGCTCAGGGCTCCGAAAGACCACGGTGGAAGGTGCTTTGTCCTCTTAGAGACTAGGCCCAAAACTTGCTTAGCATCACTTCCACCATACTCTCCTGGTCAAAGTAGTTACAGGTCAGCCCACATTCAAGGGGAGGGCAAATAGATCCCACCTCTCTCTGGGAGTCATGTCAAACAATCCACAGCCATCTTTAGTCTAGCATGTTTAGTAAAAAAGATGTCACCTTTTTAAAAAAAAAAAAAATTAATTAATTAATTTTTGGCTGCATTGGGTCTTCCTTGCAGCGTGCAGGCTTTCTCTAGTTGCGGTGCATGGGCTTCTCATTGTGGTGGCTTCTCTTGTTGCGGAGCACGGGCTCTAGGCACGCAGGGTTCAGTAGCTGTGGCGTAGGCTCAGTAGTTGTGGCACACGGGCTTAGTTGCTCTGTGGCATGTGGCATCTTCCTGGGCCAGGGATCGAACCCGTGTCCCCTGCAATGGCAGGCAGATTCTTAACCACTGCGCCACCAGGGACGTTCAAAAGATGTCATCTTTTAAACTGAATAAAATTTCCAGTTCATGAGGATCTGCTGCCCCAAATTCAGAAATGTAATACAGAAGGATGTTGGCCAAGTCAAAGAGACTGTTTATACAGACTGGATATCACAAAAATACCAGTAAAAATGGGGTTGAAATTGACATAATTCTAAAAACAGGGAACTTAAGGTAAGCGCCTAGAAGGACCATATAAGTTTTGCCAAGAGACACTTTTGAGATGGAAAGGGGCACTGTAAATAAATGTACCAAGGCAAAAGGTGTAAACCTGAACTGTCCCAGGTAAAGAGACGTACAGCCATCTTTGGAGAAAAGGGAACAGATCAAAGCAGTGGTACTTATTCAAAGGAAATATTTATGGGTTTGTTAGAAGCTAGTCAGTACGATCTAGAAAAGCTTCAGTACTTATGATTTTAACAGGATGTGCTGATGAGAGCAACAGAACAAATCTTCTTCCCCCAAATAGTCCCTTCCTCCATAAATGTCCAAGTATTTCTTCCAGTAAAACCAGATGATGTGCTCAGGGTAGCCTGAGGAATGAACAATGTCATCAAGAGTGGCCTTTTCAAATGGCTGTACCTCTGGGAGGCCTCCAACCACCCAACACTCTGTTTATATCCTTCCTCCCTGAAGGGGGCAGTACGCCGACACTGGTTGATGGCTATTTGAGAGCAAGAACAAGTAGTTTATGCAAACATTAAGCTCTTTAATGCAAGACCACTGAAAAAAGTTTCATGCCATCAGTGTTATGTGTAAACTGATTAATCATTGAAAAGTTGTTTTCTCATCTCCAGCTCTTCTAAAATAAACTTAAAACTTGTCTTGACTTTCTAGTTAGTGTTCACATAGATACGCACTTGTCTTACGACAAGCACCCGCCTCCTCACTATGCCAACATGACTATGACTGATGGACAAGGCTTGTTTGGAGTGTTGGTTCACGAAGCAGAGAACAGTCCGAGTGTATGTGGGTCATCTGGGTGGGGTTGGGAGGGATTATATTTTGGATAGCATAGTTTTTTTTAAAAAATTAATTAATTTATTTATTTTTGGCTGCGTAGGGTCTTCGTTGCTGTGCGTAGGCTTTCTCTAGTTGTGGCGAGCAGGGGCTACTCTTTGTTGTGGTGCACGGGCTTCTCATCGCAGGGGCTTCTCTTGTTGCGGAGCACGGGCTCTAGGTGCGTGGGCTTCAGTAGTTGTGGCACGCGGGCTCAGTAGTTGTGGTGCACGGGCTTAGTTGCTCCGCGGCATGTGGGATTTTCCCGGACCAGGGCTCGAACCCGTGTCCCCTGCATTGGCAGGCGGATTCTTAACCACTGCGCCACCAGGGAAGTCCTGGATAGTATAGTTTTATATGTACCATATTTGGATATTTCAGCTTCACTAAATGCAAAGACAAAAAAACTGATATTAAGATAAAGCTTATTCTTTGTTTCTTAATCTATATTAAACTATCCCTGATAACGAACTTTTATCTTTAGACAATCTCCCAGCTATCTTCCCTGGGTACTAGCTAATCTACGCTGTTTTCTCTCAATTATCCATAAATCATTTTACTTTTTTAATGCTTTCTAAGATAACAATTCTGCTCAAACCATTCAACAACCAAATACAAAGTAAGATTTCATTTCCAGGGAGGATCTAAATGTACTAAATATAACAAAGCAAATATACAATTGTTGGCATTAGTCTTACAGACAAATTTTGACCTTCTATAATGAGTTAGAATGCATCAAAAAACCTTTAGAAAAGGTGAGAGAAACAGGTGAGGGGGATTAAGAAGTACAAACTTCCAGTTCCAAAATAAATGATTCAGAGGTATGAAATATACCGTATACATCTGTACAGGGGAATATAGGCAATAATAATGCAATATCTTTGTATGATGACAGATGGTAACTAGACTTATCATGGTGATCATTCTGTAACGTATTGGGTTGGCCAAAAGATTCGTTCAGATTTTTCCGTAAGACGGGCCCAGGAGCACTTAGTTGTCTTTAACTTCATTCGAAACAGCTTTGTTAGACTGTATGTGACAGCTATCATATCAGCGTGCATTTTAAAAAAGACATCAAAATTGGTGAATTTTTGTGTAGCCATTTCAACGTTGAAGATGGAGGAAAAAAAGCAACATTTTTGGCATATTATGCTTTATTATTTCAAGAAAGGTAAAAATGCAACCGAAATGCAAAAAAAGATTTGTGCAGTAAATGGAGAAGGTGCTGTGACTGATCAAATGTGTCAAAAGTGGTTTGCGAAGTTTTGTGCTGGAGATTTCTCGCTGGACGATGCTCCACGGTCGGGTAGACCAGCTGAAGTTGATAGCGATCAAATCGAGACATTGATTGAGAACAATCAGGATATTTTGAGTATGTCAGCAGGAGATAGCTGACATACTCAAAATATCCAAATCAAGCACTGAAAATCATTTGCACCAGCTTGGTTATGTTCATCGCTTTTATGTTTGGGTTCCACAGAAGTGAAAAAAACCTTCTTGACCACATTTTCACATGCGATTCTCTACTTAAATGTAATGAAAACGTTGTTTTTAAAACAAATTGTGACAGGAGATGAAAAGTGGATACTGTACAACAACGTGGAACGGAAGAGGTCGTGGGGCAAGCGAAATGAACCACCACCAACCACACCGAAGGCCGGTCTTCATCCAAAGAAGGTGATGTTGTGTATACGATGGGATTGGGAGTCCTCTATTATGAGCTCCTTCTGGAAAACCAAATGACTAATTCCAACAAGTACTGCTCCCAATTAGACCAACTGAAAGCAGCACTCGATGAAAAGTGTCCAGAATTAGTCAACAGAAAACACATAATCTTCCATCAGGATAACGCAAAACCGCATGTTTCTTTGATGACCAGGCAAAGCCTGTTACAGCTTGGCTGGGAAGTTCTGATTCATCCACCATACTCACCAGACATTGCACCTTCAGATTTCCATTTATTTCGGTCTTTACAAAATTCTCTTAATGGAAAAAATTTTAGTTCCCTGGAAGACTGTAAAAGTCACCTGGAACAGTTCTTTGCTCAAAAAGATAAAAAGTTTTGGGAAGATGGAATTATGGAGTTGCCTGAGAAATGGCAGAAGGTAGTGGAACAAAAGGGTGAATATGTTGTTCAATAAAGTTCTTGGTGAAAATGAAAAATGTGTCTTTTATTTTTACTTAAAAACTGAAGGCACTCTTTGGCCAACCCAATACAGAAATACCGAATCACTATGTTGTGCACCAGGAACTCACATAGTGTCGCAGGCCAATTATGCTTCAAAAACAAAGTAACTCACAGCAAAACAGAACGATCTGTGGCTACCAAAGGCAGGGGTGTCTGGGGGTTGGGGGAGGAATTGGATGAAGGTAGTCAAAATGTACAAACTGCCAGTTATAAGTACATGATAAATACAATGAACACTGCTGTATGTTATACATGAAAGTTAAGAGAGTAAATCCTAAGAGTCCTATTCCAAGGAAAAAAAATTTTTTTCCTATTCTTTAATGTTCTATCTGTATGAGATGATGGATGGTCACTAAACTTCCTGTGGTCATCATTTCATGATGTATGTAAGTCAAATCATTATGCTGTATACCTTAAACCTATGTAGTGCTGTACGTGAATTATATCTCAATAAAATAGGAAGAGAAAAAAAAAGTTGTGCCAAAAAAAAAAAAATTCCTTAAAACAAGTGGCCTAGCAAAAGCAATGTTTTTGGTGGAATACTACTTTAAAACTTAGAAATCAAATTGTTTCAAAAAATGTATTCTGTCTCTCTCTCCATATATAATAAACTCAAACACTGTCAAATATATATTCATTTGTAGTACATTTTGGCATGCCAGATGGACAAAGATAGTATATCTTGTACTTATTCTGCATAATGCTCAGGGCAGTGTTATGCAAATAAAGTGGTTTAAATCATAGTATTTGATGTTGACAGTGATGACTTTTATACAAAGACAAAACTTCTAGAATCAATTTATTAAAAAGCTCTGTCAACACATTTCCCTCCATTGCCCCCCCATATACATATATACACATATATATGTAATTAGCCATAAACACTATTAAAATTTTCTTCACCCCATGTATAGTTTTGGTATTCATAAAAGGTCTATTATCATTATAAACTTTTTTTTTAAAAAGATTTATTGATTGATTGATTGCTATGTTGGGTCTTCGTTTCTGTGCTAGGGCTTTCTCTAGTTGCGGCAAGCGGGGGCCACTCTTCATCGCGGTGCGCGGGCCTCTCACTATCGTGGCCTCTCTCGTTGCGGAGCACAAGCTCCAGATGCGCAGGCTCAGTAATTGTGGCTCACGGGCCTAGTTGCTCCGCGGCATGTGGGATCTTCCCAGACCAGGGCTCGAACCCGTGTCCCCTGCATTAGCAGGCAGACTCTCAACCACTGCGCCACCAGGGAAGCCCCATTATAAACTTTTTAAAAAAGAAAAGTGTTACTTAACAAATACTTACTATATGCCTGATCACTTTCTATATTTTTTATATTTTAAATACATGTACTAAAAAAAAAAATCACAATTCTTTCTGAGTCACAAAATCATATCGTCACCATTTATAGGCAAGAGAGTCTCCTGTGGAAGGCAAAGACACAAAGTGCTCAGGGTCTATTCTGTAAGTTCTGTAATACACACACTGTACGAGCACTTCAGGCACGGGCAAGAAAGCAATGGAAAAATGGAAATGCAATACTAGATTAGCTAATATATAATTCTTCTAGATATGGGAAGGCAAGTGAGTCTAATGCCTAAGAAATCATGTGGCAGTATACTGATTTATACAGTCAGAAAATGCTTGGGTCTCCTTTCTATTTCTGTGAGTTTTGGTGAAACTTTATTGTTGATATTTTAGAGTTACTATGTAAAGAAACTTTACATTCATTACCTCATTAGTTATTATATTATACCCATATTCCAGATGAAGAAGGTGAGATGCAGAGAATGCTAACTTGCTCCTAAATCATATGACTAGTAAGTACTGAAGCTCAGCTTTAACCAGATTAACAATTAATGGTCTTCATAGATAAGATCAGTATGCCCAATAAAATTAAATACTGACTGAGAGCAATTATAATATATACAGTATTTGTTATGTTCATTGTAAACCTAAGGATGCATGTACTTAGAATTAAGAACAAAACAAAAATTTCCATCCAAAACCAGAGAAAAACCCTCTAAGATTTCATTTGCAGAAAGATGTAAAGACATCTGGTAAGATGAAAACATTAAGACGTACTGAATTATTAATATGGTGTAGGACTTCACATTCGAATTACTAATTTTTTAGGGCTGCTCCTAGAAAAGCATGAAAAACAACACTCCTAAATGTTTTAAGTAAAGGTTTATGATGTTTCTCTGGGGTAATTTTACTAAGTAATTTTAAGATAGCTGTAATTATGGTCGTCTTCATCTATTTTTACTGTCTTAAAGGCAGAGCTGAATCAACATCATCCTAGACAGATGCAGCAAACCTCTCATAAAGATCAGTCTCCCAAGTCCCCACAGCAACCTGCTGTAGTAATGAACACATTCTGGTTGGGATCCTACTGCAACATCCCTTTCTCTGTTCTAAATTTCACAAGGCAGGAGCTATCCTGCCTTACCAGAACAAACAAAACTACAAGAGAAATATGTCCTCATATTTGTAATATGCCCAACAAACAGTAATAAATGCTTCCTCAAAAGATACACTTTATGTATCTCTTTGTTCCTTGACTAAATGTTATCTTTCTCTGTGACAGAGGTAACATTTACTAACTCATGTTGGGAAATTCATTTCACTTTCTGAACATTTATATAGCATTGTTGGAAAATGGAAAAGCAGGAAGAGAAGATAAAAGTTGTTTCAAACTATGAGATAGTTCCATTTATTTTTCTTAGAGTAAAATGTTCCAGGATAGCAGTTTTCAGATTGTGTGTGATGAGATCAATTTAGTGGATCAAGAGGAACACTTAAAAACAATGAAATAAAACAGAAAAGAATAAAACAGAAAAGATAATACCAGCAACATACCAAGTGTAACTGTTGTTTCACAAAATTTTGGTTTCAGTTATACGTATTTATGCCTGTATGTACACTGCAAAATGTATTCCTGAGAGCCATGATTCAGAAAATGTAAAAGCCACTGTTGAGTGAATACAAAGAAGTAGAGTTATTGTTTTTAATATTTTGTTTTTTGACAGATAATAACAATTTTAAAAAATGATAAGACATTGATGAAAAAAACTGAAGAAGACACAAATTAATCTAAGGCTCTTCCGTACTCATGGGCTAGAAGAATATTGTTAAAATGTCCATACTACCCATAGCAATCTACAGATTCAATGCAATCCCCATCAAAATTCCAATGGCATTTTTCACATAAATATAACAAACAATCCTAATATTGTATGGAATCACAAAAGACCTCAAATAGCTAAAGGACTCTTAAGAAAGAAGAACCAAGCTGGAGGCATCACACTTCCTGATTTCAAACGATATTACAAATCTATACCAATCAAAACAGTACGGTATTAACATAAAAACAGACACATAGATCAATGGAACAGACTAGAGAACTCAGAAATAAGCCCATACATATACGGTCAACTAATTTACAACAAAGGAGCCAAGCATATGCAATGGGGAAAGGACAGTTTCTTCAGTAACTGGTGCTGGGAAAACTGAACAGCCATATGTAGAAGAATGGAACTGGAATATTACCTTATACCACACACAAAAATCAACTCAAAATGGATCTAAAGCTTTGAACATAAGACCTGAAACCATAAAACTCCTAGAAGAAAACATAGGGAGTAAGTTCCTTGACACTGGTCTTGGTAATAATTTTTTGGATTTGACACAAAGAGCAAAGGCAACAAAAGCCAATAAAAACAAATGGGACTACATCAAACTAAAAAGCTCCTGTACAACAAAGGAAACCATCAACCAAATGAAAAGGCAATCTACAGAATGGAAGAAAATATTTGCAAATCATATATCTTATAAGGGATTAATACCTGAAATATAAAAAGGATTCATACAACTCAATAGAAAAAAAATCCAATTAAAAAATGGGCAGAGGATCTGAACAGACATTTTTCCAAAGGAGACATACAGGTGGCCAAAAAGTACATGAAAAGGTGCTCAACACTGATAATCACGGAAATGCATATCAAAATCATAATGAGATATCACCTGTTAGAATGACTATCACCAAAAAGACAAAAAATAAACAAGTGTTGGTGAGAATGTGGAGAAAAGAAAACCCCTGTGCACAGTGGGTAGGGATGTAAATTGGTGCAGCCACCATGGAAAACAGTATGGAGGTTCCTCAAAATATTAAAAATAGAACATCTAGCAATGCCACTTCTGTATTTACCCAAAGAAAACAAAATCACTATCTCGAAGAGACATCTGCACCCTCAAGTTCACTGCGGCATTATTTGCAATAGTCAGGACATGGAAACAACCTAAGTGTCTGCTGATGGATGAACTGATAAAGAAAATATTATATATATATAGATCAGAATATTATTAAACCATGAAAAAAAAAAGGAAATCCTGTCATTTGAGACAATTTGGATGGACCTTAAGGGCATTATGCTAAGTGAAATAAGTCAGACAGGAAAAAGACAAATACTGTATAATTTCACTTATATACGGAATCTTAAAACAAACAAACCACAAAACTGAACTCACAGATACAGAGAACAGATGGGGCGGGGGATGAAATGGGTGAAGGCAGTAAAAAGGTACAAACTGCCAGTTATAAGATAAATGATAAGTAAGTCCTGGGGCTGGTGTACAGCACGGCGCCTACAGGTAACAATACAGTATTGGATGTCTGAAACCTGCCAAGGGAGTAAGTCATAAACGCTGACATCACACACACACACACACACACACACACACACACACACACAACTGTAAATGTGTGTGGTGACAGACGTTAACTAAACTTACTGTGGTGACCATTTTGCAATATATGCATATATCAAATCATTATGTTTTATGGGAAATAACTCCTAAATGTTTTAAGTAAAGGTTTACAATGTTTGTCTTGCGTAATTTTACTGAGTGAAAAAAACCGTAAAACTATTACAATGTTATATGTCACTTACATCTCAATAAAAATGAACTTTAAAAACCCACAAAATAATTAATCACCATATTTCTCCATAAAATATCAATTTGGTTTGTTTTCAAAACAAAAGAACAAAAGAAAACCAACAATCTATCCAATTCCACCAGTGAATATATTTCAGTAGTTTGATTAAAAAGAATGTATAATTTACAAGTATACTTTATTCACATGCTGTACTCTATTTTAAATAGCTTATTCAGATAGAGCTTTTAGCGTGTGATAAGTACATTTCCAACATTAAGTAATAAAATGCATCAAACTCCAAAGAATTCCAATGCTGCTTTATTATTGGATTTCCCAAACCATGCCTTCGATATAATATGCTGCTGACATTTGATTCGGATACCCAATAACCTTATTCTGACTCACATGCTGGAAAAAAATCTTATTTCATAGCAGTGACCTTTAATTTAAACTGAAATTTATTAAAAATCAGGCTAATATGATGTGTTTTTTAGTAGAATTTTCCTACAAGAATAAAAGGTGAATAGTTGAAATATTAGGTCCGACATTTCCAAAGAGGTTCCAATCTTTTAGAAGTACATAAACAGTATATACCATGTCAAAATCTTAGCAACTAGAAATATGCTCTTTTAATATATTTTGATAAACTTAAACTTTATCAATATACTTATATTTTACTTATATACTTTACTGAAATGCAGATGTCTAAAATCACAGATTGTGTATGGTGTACAGTTTTATGTAAAGATCACTGCTTAGAAACGTGTAACTATATAATCTATGCATTTTAATGTGCCATATATAATTTCTGAAAAGATGGCATACAGAATTAAATCACTCAAGTGTACTGTTACTGGAAAATTTTAACAAATAAAAAGATTCCAACTTTGTTGGCTCTTCTTGTTGGTTGTGTCATCCAGACATATTTTATTAGTTCCCCCTTCTTAGTGTTTATCTGTTAATTATCTGACTTTTTCCTGAAGGAGAGTTAGAAAGTCAATGTCATCCACCTGCCTGGGGCCTGAATACTTCTCATTCAGTGGCCAGTCAAATCACCTTTCAAATCATCCATCTGTTCCATTTGTCAGAGGATTTATCAATATTCAGGGATAGCTGGTATCTTTTGTCTGTGTGCAGTGGAATTGTTGGCTGGCTATTTAAATCCTTTCTGCCCCTATACCTTTTTAAAAAAAACAACACTGTAATGATTCCTCTGATTAGAGATTTTATTGATACAATTATCACAAACCCCTAAATAGATAAGATTGGCAGGTCACAGGCTGCTGATTCTTTAAGGTTCATACTAAACTACTTTTTCCCTTATTGTGCCAATGAGATAGAAGTATTCTCAGAATGTAGGGCTGGTGGGAGATCATCTACTCCATCTACAAAGTGAACTTAAAAAATTCTAATCCTGGGATGGTAAAAAGGAAATGACTCTACTGTAATATTCTAATTTTACAATGCAGCAAAACCAAGTTTCCTTTTCAGGAAAAAACTCTGGGCTATAAAAAGTGACTCACAGCTATTAGGCTCTGTACCTTGGAGGAGATTTCAATTACAATTATGGTCTCTGAAGGTATCAAACTGGGGAAGGAGGTGTTTGGGGAAGAAGGAATTGGTGGCAGACTCCAGAAATCACTTATTGGGACAAACATCATTGGATGTATTTCCTGGTTTCAGCTCCACAGTGCCAATCTGTTGTGGGTCATGATCTATGTGTTAGCAATTGGCAATCTACCTCTACCTTAGATTGGGCTTTTAGGGCAACTTACTGTGAGGAGAAGATGTGCAAACGATCAGCTGGGTCTCTTGAAAGTGATCACTTAAATGATACAGAAATATGAAATAATAATAGTAAAAAAAAAATAATAATAACTTATTCACTTCGGGTAGTACAAATAACCACCCTTTCCCCATTTTTCTTCTCAGTCTTAAAATGCACCATGCCACATAAAAATAAGTAATGAAATGGCTATCCCGAAATGAAAAGGCCATCTAGTGCATTGCATCTAGTGCAATTTCTGAACGTTGAGGGAAAAGAAATGCCAGATCAGAAAGGACCCAAAGGTAGGCTAATGAGGTGGGTATGGTGCAGGTTCTGTGAAGCCAAAATATTTATTGTTGTATAACTCTTAAAATGTCCAATAAAGGACTATTCAAGAGTCTGTTGTCCATTAAAGGACATTGGCTCCTAAAGCCTGGATAACGAAGGTGTTTTTAAATGATTAAGGTATTAAAGTTTTCAATGCTTTATCTGATGTAGAACTTCTTCATAGATAATTAGTAAGTCACAAGTGTTTAAGAGTATTTTAGAAGTAGTTTTGTAAATAGTTTTTTCTGCTGTTGTTGCTTGTTTGCCTTTTGTTGCTCTGTGATTAATAATAAAAGGTGGCTTTGAAATAATGAAAAAATAAAAAAATTAAAAAAAAAATAAAATGCACCATGCCTTCTAGCCTAATGCAATGTATAAAGTCTCCTCTAGGTACCTTACACATCTCAAGTTCTATCCTTGGCCATATTCATTTCTGATTTCTATTCCTGGCCATTCACTTCTACCACTCTATACACTACCCAGCAGGGTTCATCTACTCTCCAAATGTGAATTATATAGATGATTTCGAGTCTTTACACTCATACATAAACTGAACTTTCAGGCTTTAGTCCAGTATTCTAATTGCTTATTAGGTGCATCTACCTGGATGATTACCATCTCCAAAGCCAAAATAATCTCCCCCAGCTATTCCTCTCTAATCCTATTCACGCATGTTCAAAATGTCGAGGTTACTTTTGACCTTTCCCTCTCCTTCTTCCACTAAGTTTGATTAATTCATTCTTTACAACATTATTTGCATCCATTCTTTCCATGCTAATTCAGAATCTTTATACTTCATGTAGAAATGAGATAATGACAATACAACTCTTTCTTCTGACTCTGGTCTATTACCACTAAGCCATCTATCATATCACCACCATATTACTATTTTTATAACAATTCTGATCGTGATCCTTGACTGCAAGAGCAAGTCCAAAGTCTTTAACCTTCCGTAATTTAGCTTTAGGTATTTTACCTCTTCTCATACTTCTATATAAATTCCTGGTTTGGCCAACCTGGTCTATTTAACAGCCAATGAACCTACCCTATGCATTTCCCATGCCATGTCCTCCATCTGGAAGACACCATGCTTCTGATTCTTAAAGTTTGCTATTAAACTTTACCTCTTCCCTGGTCGCCCCTAGTAGATAGAAGTACTCTCACAGAATGTTAGAGTGGAAGGGAGATCGTCTACTCCAGCTGCAGAATGGGCTTTAAAGAGTAACCTCCTCCATCTGTAAAATTCAAGTGCTTGGGGAAACTGAGGCCACTAAAATAATTTTCTCTTTGAACACTAATTTTTTTCAACACATTTTTCTTGATTGATTCCTATGTGCCAGGAGCCATTCTAGCCACATGGGATGACAGTTTAATAAGAAAGGCGGATTGTACTTAAATTATCACCCAAATAATTACACTCTGATGAGCAGTACCAGAGGAGGGGAAGCACAGGGTGCCACTGAGGTCTGAAACATGAGTGGCTGAGGGAAGGGGTGAGGCATGAGGTTAATACAGTGTGGGAAGACAGGATGGAGTAAAGTCAGTGTGGGAAGATGGGGAAGGCTTCCCTGAGGAGGAAATCTTCTAAGCAGGGGCCAAAAAGTAGGAATTAACTCTGCAAAAGGTGGGTGATTTCTGCATGTAGAAGGAAAGCCCAGAGACAGGCACTTTCATGGAACTAAAAGAAGGTCTGGGTGCTGAATCCAAGGGGCGAGGAAGGTTGCCAGAGGTGAAGGTGGAAAGGCAGGGAGGGATAAGAGCATTGCTGGGCCTGGGAAGGTCATGTTGAAGATTTCTGGGCTTTATCCTAAGAATAGGCATTGGGTTGCATGTTCCAAGGTACTTCAAGTCAGGACCACGGCTTACCCTGGGAGGAATGGGAGAAGCAACTATGAAATTAGAAAGAATTTGAGTTTTATTTCAATTGAAACATTTTCTGTATCCTTGTCTCTCTTCCCTATGTGTCTGATCTCATCCAAACTCAATTTAAAAAAAGAAAGCATATGAATTTATAAAAACCACCATTTTAGCTAGCCTGCTTGGCTTGGACAGGAGCTTGTGTATGTACAGGTATCCTGTGCTTTTCAAAAGTTGCTTCGTGACACTTCACTTTTAGGAAAGACCTACGTTAGTACCTGTTTTTGATAACCAAAAGAAATCAGAAGATGATTTTCGCTTTTATGAAAAAAGGCAAAAAGTGAAAATAGCATCCAGCTCTTGGTTTGCTGTGAGCAGTTGAGAGGCGGCACGTACCCCATCAGGGAGAGAGGCACCTCCAAGTTCCTTCCCCAGGACCCACACTCAGCACCTCAGCATTAAGCTGCCATAGCTTTGAACTGTGTCTGTGAGCATCTGTGCTTTACCTAGATTTTTTTTTTTTTTGCGCATCTGTAAGCAAGATACGTCCTAAGGTAATTGCTTCCTCACTTTTTGCCATTTTGGCTTAGGAAAGGTTTCATAGGAACTCTCTACTCTCAGATAGCAGGGGGGAACCTGTATATGGATGTCCGTGAACCTACAGACACTTAAGGGAGTAGGGACCTGTTTTATACCTTTTATAAGCAAAACATTCCATACAGGAACAATCCAGGGAAAAGCTCCATTTCACTGTCAGCCGTGCACTGGTGCTACAGTTAAAGTTAAATGTTCATTCTCTTGCCCTTTCCCATAAGATCTTTAATAAGAGAAAATATTTTAAGAGAATACCAACAAAATTTTTCCAAGGATTGTTTTAGTCACCACTGCTTTTTTAGTATCATCTTGTCTATACTAGGTAATGACTTTCAAAATGCAATCAAATTTATTTCCTCTCAAATTACATTTATATCAAGGATAAAATTTTAAGCAGACAGGGTGACAAAGTTAAAGAACAGCTGGGATTTTGAAGCAATTTTTGTGTTCAAGGTATTGTGTTGGACACCTTAAAATATATTATCTCATTTTATCCTAACAAAGACTCTTGAGAGGTGCATGCTATACTCTAATTCACAGACAAGGAAGATGGAGCTCAGAGAAGCAAGCATTTCCCAAAAATATATATACCTTAGACCTACACTGTCCAATATGGTAGCCTGGAGCCACATGCGGCTGTTGAGCAACTGAAATACAGCTAGTCTGAACTGAGATGTGCAGTAAGTGTAAACTGAACACCAGATTTTGAAAATTTAGTATGAAAAACTATTAAAATATCTCAATTTTTGAATACTGATTACACATTGAAATGACTATTTTAGATAGAGTAGGTTAAATAAAATACATTATTAAAATTAATTTTACCTGTTTCACAGTTTTTAAAAGAAATCAGCTAGTAGACATTTCAAAATTACACACATGGCCCACAACTATATTTGAATTGAAGAGCGCTACCCTAGACCACAGGCTGGATTGCTGAATTTGCCAATAAACATCAAGGTCAAAGGCAGCGTGGTATAGAAGAAAAGAAGAGTACGTGGATTCATGCAGATCTTGGTTTAAATCTCCTCTCCACCAATGACTAGTTTTGGGCAAAATATCAACCCTCTCTGCACTTCACTTATGTCATCTGCATTATGGTGATATTAAATATCCCCAAACAACTGTTGTATATAATATGTAAAGCAGTAACTGGCAGAGGGGAGGGAACAACTACGAATACCTCCTACAGCAACTGATTAATTTAAAAACTGATTCCCAAAAAGAGTAGAAAATTCACTTATTTGAAAATCACATTTTATTCTCTTCAAGTGGGAAAGTTAAAGAACCAACACACTGAATGCCTGCTTTAGCATAATATGTGCATAATATATACTGCATTGTAAAATACTTAGTATACACAGATTCCTTCTTTCTTTCAACGTTGTTTATAATATGCTATAGGCTGGGAGGCCAGATGATGAGATTAAGGTGAAGTAAAAAATATCAGGACACAGAAGGGCCCAAGTGGTTCTTAAGGACACAATGGATGAATTCCAGTGAAAGAGTTTATGAACTACACTTCAGCTGGTCTTTTCAACTTTTACATCAGGAACTGAGACTAGTGAGTAAATGACATCTGGGCAAATAGAATTTTACTCTTTTATTTTCTTCCTGGGTCACAGTGCAAACAAATAAATTGTTCCAATACACTACGTTTCGACTAACTCATTATTAGTAATCTCTACTAAATCATAAGAAACTACAAAATCATATGGACTACACTATCCAATGACATTTTACCATATTCTGTCCCCTAGGCTTGTGTCAAGAAATTCACCCTGGGCATGTCAATGCACGTATTATCTGCATATGTTTAAATATAAAGGGTGGAGGAGTTGGGGCATTTACTTTATTATTTGATGTATGTATATGGCCTAAGATTGACATGTGACAATGTGTTAGATTGCCCTGTTTTGTATGTTTTTTTTAAAGTAGTATGAAGGGGGAATTAAAGATTTGAGTCACCTGAATGTAGCCTCTTAAATATCAGATACTTAGTAAATTTAACACCAAAAGTGTTCCTATGTTAACTATAACAATTAACTTTCAAGAAAATGAGACTGAAGAAGTAAGAAGCTATCAGATTCACAGATCTCAGAACACCATGAGAGGCTATAAAAATATCCACTTTATT
Organism: Balaenoptera physalus; assembly: GCF_965194825.1. Classification (NCBI taxonomy): domain Eukaryota; kingdom Metazoa; phylum Chordata; class Mammalia; order Artiodactyla; family Balaenopteridae; genus Balaenoptera; species Balaenoptera physalus. The sequence goes on from NC_138899.1 coordinate 12,897,380, forward strand.
CTAGTTTGAAATTTAATGGAAGAAGTAACATACCAAATTTTAGTTTAGCTATTAAAGTGCATATTCAGTGAATTAAGTGGGGAGAGCTTCAGGAGAGGGCCTCCCCTTTGATCTCATACGTGGCATTAAAAATATGCTTCTTCTAATGAATTTTTGAGCAACCCCTGAGTATATGTGACTTGGTATTTGCTCTTTCAAAGTGAGTAGACTCAAACTGACTAAAAATGAGACTACGTCTACAGTACACTTACAACTAGTTTTCAGCAAATGTCTACAAATTTAGGGTTATAGGTAGAATTGGGTAAGAAAAACAAAATTACACTGAATCAAAATTATTAGCAATTATTAACTAATAATAAGAATCAGACAAAGCAGTAACACGTAAATAGTAATTAGAAAAATTTGCTAAAACTCTGAACTGAGATATTACACTTCTGATGCTTGAAATTATAGGAAAAAATATACTCAGTCAACTTAAGAGAAAACAAACATCATAAGTCATTTATGCTACCAGCCATATTTCCTAAATGGCTTTAGAAAAAAGAGTTCATATCAGGAAAGAGCTTACTTGCATTAACTTTAAATTAGCTAATATCTGAGCCACACCTTTGAAGAAACTTGTTTTATTTCCAGGAATGCCTTTTTCCCTCCCTTTTCTTTTTTTCTTTTTTTTTGAGGGGAGTAAGGCAGCTAGACTAAAAAGAAAACAAAAAGTGAAGTCGCATTCTTTAATGTGAATGGTATACTTGCGCTCCTATACACTATCTCAATCCCACTGAGCCATGTCTTCAAATAATTTTATAATCTGTCTTTAAAGTTTCATCTTAATTGGAGAGTTCATTTTTGTAAAACGCCCTGGCACCATTCAATCTTTTATGAAACGAGAAAGGTCTCCTTCCTTTGGACTTGACATTTTTAACCATGTACGTGTGGGCAATTTCTGCTGTCAAATACTGCAAAGGTAGGCTTTTTGTTGTTGTTCAATCTGAAAATGTCTCCACTATACTTGCACAGCTGCCCTCTTCCCAGCAGAAACCTACCCGCCCCTCTCCCCCACCCCCCTGCAAGTTTTAAACTTTGTTTCCTTTGGGGTTCTGCACAAGCGCTACTAGTAATATCCAAGAGACAAAGAGCTGTGCTGTGGGTTCACGGGATGCCAAATTTGAGTTGTGAAACAAAGCACGCAAATTTGAGATTCAAGATGAGAAGGAGGAGGATGCTGGTAAGAAAAAAAATATATATATCATAAAGCGTAAGATCGCAGAGCCATCTCCCTAGACAGCTCCTCCTGCCCACGGCCACCCCAGAACGCGCGGGAGGGAGTTCTGGCCCCGGGACAGGGGCTGCCGGCCGCACCGCGAAGCCCCCTGCCCGCGCCCCCGGCCCTCTCACCGCTTCACTCGGATGATCTGGTCCCGCATGGGCTTGATGTCCTGGAAGCTCTGCTGGTTGACGAGGCTGTAGACGAGGATGAAGCCCTGGCCGTTCTTGATGTACAGGTCCCGCATGGACGCGAACTGCTCGGTGCCCGCCGTGTCCAGGATCTCCAGCACCGACGGCGACGAGTCCACCTCGATCTCCTTGCGGTAGAAATCCTCGATGGTGGGGTCGTATTTCTCGATGAAGGTGCCGGTCACGAACTGCACGGTCAGGGCGGATTTGCCGACCCCGCCCGAGCCCAGCACCACCACTTTGTACTCGCGCATCGTCCCTCCGCGGCCGCCGCCGCCGCCGCTGCCCGCGACATAGACCTACGCCCGCCGCGCTGCGCGCCCGGACCCTGCGCCGGCGGCCGATCCCGCCGCCTCCCGCGGCCGCCCCCACCTCACGGCCGCCGCGGCCCCCCGGGCGCCGGCGGAGGGAGCAGCAGCCCTGGGCATGGGCCGAGCCGGGCGGCAATGCGGCACCGCGGACGCCGGCAGGCACTGAAGGCGAGCAGGGAGTGTGAGCCAAGGAGCCGACGGAGCCACCCGAACCGCGGGCCCGCAGTGCCGGCGGCCCCGCCCCTCGCGCCTCCACGCCCAGCTCCCCGCCCGCCGCCGCCGCCGCCGCCGCTCTTCCCGGCGCCGAAGCGCGCGCCCGAGCCCGAGCCGCAGCGCTGCTGGGGGCGGGGCCCGGCGGCCCGGGGCGGAGCCCGGCGGCGCAGCCCCGCCCCTGCTCCCCCCGTCGCCTAGGCGACCGGCCGCGCGCGCGCTGCCAGGAAGCTCGGCGCGGCGCGGAAGCCTCGGCCCTCCTTTAGATAAACAGCCACCTGGGTTACCCAACAACACCCCACCCCGTCTGACCCGTTGAACCCCGGGGCCTGCGTACTGAGCATGCGCAGTTCTTCCTCCTGCGACGGGAGCCGCTTCTACCTGAGAACGCCACGTTCAGAATTTGGCGGAGACAAGCTGTTGGAGGGGCCAGAGCAATCTCCGGGCTTTAACCTGAGGCGGGGAGAAGACACTGACAAGGTCCAAAAGGAGGCCTTGGCATGAGGGCCTTGCTGGGCACCACCCAGTCTGTCAGCATTCCTGAGAGCTTTGGTTTTATCTTGCATAAACATGAGAAGAAGCTTTGTTTAAGGGAGGAGCATAAATACAACGAAATGCAGCTTTGTTTTAAGCGTCAGGACACTGAGAGAGAAGTGACAGACCCCCATCCAGCCCACTGCCCGAGGCGGCGAAGGCCAGAGACCGCGGAAGCCGGGCCCACGTTCTGTGACGTCGCTGGGGGTCCCGCCCACCTTCCCCAGCCCCGCCCTTCTTCAGTGCCTGATAAAAGTCGAGCTCTTCCCACGCCCTGTCAGCTAGCTACGGGCGCTTGGAAAACCGGGAGAGCGGATCCCCCAGCAGCAGCCAGAAGGCCCGGGGACACTTCATAGCAACAGCCAGCCGAGGCACCTAGTAGAAAGCTGGGATTCATTCCAGCCAACCAGCCCGCGTTTTTGGACCCCGTGGTATCATTCTCGACCAATAGAGAGCCGCTTCATGCCACGTGACACTGACCCATCAGCCAATGGGGGAAAAAACTCTAGTCGCAGGCTCAGCCATCCCATCTGCCACTGTGGGCCAGGCTGGGCGTTTGCCCTGCGCATGCTCTGCCAACCAATCATAGGTGAGCTGAAGAAAGACGCAGACTTGCGCTGAGCCAACCAGAATTCGCGGTTTCCTTGCCACCAAGGGCCGGTAGTATGGAGGCAGGGGCAGAGCTGGTGAGGTCTGGGAGGGGTCAGTGATTGAGGGGTGGGTCGCGGCACCCTATTCGGGCAAAGGAACAAGATGTGTTGCGGGCGAGAGTGATGGATTTCACTTTTAACGTCGTCTCCGTGGCATTTTGATAGACACGGAAATAGTGCTGAGGGATGTGGGCTGAAAAGTGGGGTGAACTGACAAAACAGGGACTCTTTAGGATGAGAAAATTTCGGGTCCTTAGACATACAGCAGCAGTTGCATGGGTCCTCCATGCGTGCCTCCTAAAACGTTTTTAACAACTCAGTTTTGAAACTTACTGTTCTCTCTGTGGCACTAGATCTTAATTACACACTCTCTCCCACCCATAACATCAAATTTAGGAGAAGTTATGTCCCTAAATATTCCTGGATTATATTTTGCAATAACTGGTAATTGGATTTACCTTCCTTAAACTATGTCCTTCTCCAACTAGTCTACACCCATCTATTACTATCTCACATTTCTTGGGAATAACAGGTTTCTATAGTTCTAAGGTTTGATCATGGCATACCTCTTCAGCCTTCCTCTTCCACACAAGGTCATCATGTAGAGAGGATTTTGGTCTGAGTTCATCAATAAAACAGATGTTCTTTTATCATCTTTTTTTGGGTCAATTATCAAACTACTACAAACATGTACTCAGATTTAGCAGTGTCCTACAGCCCTATCGCTCCATTATCTTAAAATGAATAACTTACCCTTGCATTATCTTGCTATAGTATAACACACCAAGTTTTTGCTTAAAATAATTTTTGCGGGCAAGTGTCCTGTCAAAATATGTGGTAAAATATAACTCAATCATTATTTCTTGATGACTTATCAAAATATGAGGGTTATATTTGAGCCACCAGAATCAACAGTGAAGGCAGATTGCAAAAGAACTAAGAATCAAGAGGAAGGTTTTAAGAGAATTGAAACCAAAGAGCATCTGATACCTCATTTTAAACTAGTAATGCGAATAAGGGAATTAAAATTAAGAGCTCACATGGATTTGAAGTGAAGCTTCATATCTGAGCTTTTTTGGCAGGCATGTTTCAAGAGGATTTTGTTGGTGAATACAGTGTTGAACTAGCTTTTTAGAAGTCTCATATACTGTGTAAAACTTACATGCTTTTTGTGGTTTCTTTAGTAACAGCTACACTTTCACGGAAAAGACATACTGTCTCTTTTAAGATCCAACTTTTGTATTGTAGTCATAAGAAATCCCTAGGTTTGTTAGGGGTTGAATAGAGCCAAGAAGCATCAAACTTCCTCTCTTTGTATGGATCATTACAACCTGTGTAGTACCTTGTATTACAGTGGAACTGAAAAACCGTTCACTTTGCAAGGAGTAAAGGTCCAGTGACTTTTTTTTTTTTTTTAAGAAATTTGCATTGGGATTGTGGGTCCAGAATGTATCTCTAAGCAACTGCTTTCATTTCTTAGGTCCCCAAAAGTTGAGAAGCTCTGGACTGGAGTGCGTCTGATAGAAGTTGTCACAAACAAATAGTGAGTCGGTGCCCAGTTACTCCACTTAGCATAATAGAGAGAGGAGAGGTTTTTAAAGACATTTCTCAGTTTATTTTCCCTGACCTTTCATCAGTGCCAACTTTCTTGATAAGGAGAAGTGTAGAGACTGCAGCTCTTGGAGTAGTGTAGCTCATTTATATTTCTCGTAATGACAGGCCTCAATTTTCATTCTCAGTGCTGCCATAAAGGTAGATTTTTAATCAATAAGACTCAAAAAAAAACATGTTAAGTAGGAGCATATTTTCCTACCTATTCTGTCTTGGTACTGACCTGATTTGAGGCTCTATGTGAAAGAGAAGAATTAACTGCTAAAAGAAAGGATGTTGGGATGTGCAGAGAATTTTGAAGATTTGGGTGGGAATTGGGTGTGTATCTCCTGATCTCTTAATTGTGTTCATTGCTATGCTAGCATGAACTATCTATTCTGAGAGTGATTTTAGAAATAAAATGTCTCCATTCATTTGTTTGTGGGAAAGACAAAATAAAAATGAGATAAAATAAAATTGAATTTTCCCCAAGAGCTGTAAATCTGTATGATAGTGAAAGCTTAACAGTGTACACTGACACTTCAGGGTCTCTTTAGCTTCAGAAGTACATTGCTGGGAGGAAAAAAGAAAAAAGAAAAGAGAAAAACTTCATTTTTCCTCTCCCCTCTGAATCTGAGAATTATCTCACCTATGCCCATATATCCTCAACTGTCACACTTGTGTTACCATGGAAACCCAGCTCCTTTCTTTGCTTCAGTGAAAGATGTTGGAAAAGGTGGGATGAAGTGGGAAATACACTGTATTCTGGGACTTTCTGAAAATAGCAAGAAGCAAGTGTGCAAGGAATTTAATGTAAACAAGTTAGTAGAGGGCATTCATAATATGACCAGTGCTTTTCTTGGCTATAAGACCCTGATTCCTTTTGCTTCCTATAAAAGCCTACATATCTCTGATTAACCATAAAGGGGAAGGACAAGTCAAATACATTAAGCACCTATGAAATGCTACTGGTAATTATAAAGAGAGCAGCAAATATTTTCCGGGCCTCTCAGGCTCCTAATACAGTTGAGAAACAGAAGTATATATGAAGAGTGGAAAGGAAGGGGCAAAATAAATGTGTCTCTTTTGAAAATGTGATATGTCTCAGCACTTTAGAAAAGAAAAAGAATTAGAATGCAGAAATTGAGTATGTAAACAAATCAATGAAAACAACCTTTTGATAGAGAAAAGAAATTTTTCTTTTTTTAAAAAATTAATTTATTTATTTTTGGCTGCATTGGGTCTTCGTTGCTGCATGCGGGCTTTCTCTAGTTGTGGCAAGCGGGGGCTACACTTCATTCTGGTGCGCGGGCTTCTCATGGTGGTGGCTTCTCTTGTTGCTGAGCATGGGCTCTAGGAGCATGGACTTAAGTAGTTGGAGCACGTGGGCTCAGTAGTTGTGGCTCACGGGCTCTAGAGGGCAGGCTCAGTAGTTGTGGCGCACGGGCTTAATTGCTCTGCGGCATGTGGGATCTCCCCGGACCAGGGCTTGAACCCGTGTCCCCTGCATTGGCAGGTGGATTCTTAACCACTGTGCCACTAGGGAAGTCCCAAGAACAGAAATTTTTCAATAGGCAATTTTCATCAGAAAAAAAAAAATCCATGAAGGAAAGGCTTAATGATTAAAATATGGAGGCGGAGGGAAAGAAAAACCCTGAAGTATCTTAAGAGCTTGAAGGTCCTGAGGAAAATAGCTCTAGTGTAATTTATTGACTATAGAAGACCAGGTACAATGTTGCTTGCATACCCTGCAGTTTCCCTTTACTTTTGGAAAAAAAAAAAAAAAAAAGGGATGAATCAGGATTGATCATTGATGGTAGCGCTTTCCGTTCTGTACATAGTTCAGAAGTAGGCACGTGACTCAGTTCTTGCCATTGGTCTGGGAAGAAGGCTGCTAGGCAGGGGAATTTCTGGGATTCTGACAAGAATGAGTTAATAACCCCATTTTTGACATCATTTGCTTCCTGCTTTGCACATTGAAATATGAGTATGTGGCCACCATCTTTGGGCTGTGATACCTTATGGCTGAGTTTGAAAACCAACAAGCTTTGGTTGGTTAAGAAGGAAGGGAAGAACCTAGTCCTGGTTGACAACATTGGAATGTCAAACCTATACTGGAAATGCCCACCTTTGGACCATGGTTAAGTAAACAGCTAGTGTCCTTTGTTTTATGTTTGTTAGTTTAAGTCTGCTAGGTTTTCTGCATCTTGCAGGCAAATACATCTCAACTGTTACACAAAGTGTTAGGGATTTGAGACAAAATGGTGTTTAAAAAGATCAGCAAGCATTTATGAGCACTATCATTCTACTAATGAACTGCATGGTATTTCCAAGACATTATAATATTTATTGAGCCCTTACTATGTATATTATTCTAGGCCCTGAGGATACAACAATAGACAATTAGCCAAGAGAGCTTGAATTCTAGGAGGAGGTACAGACGTTATAAACAGAAGAGGCAGGCATTAAGCAACTGATTACACATTTCCATTATGTAATAACAGCTATAACTAATGCTAATAAGGAGGAAAAAATCAGGGATTACAAGTGTGTGTAATAAAATAAAATATAAAAAATAGAATATTACAAAATATATAACTAAATAACTGAATAAAATTACAGAAACAAACACTTTTCCAAGTACACGGTAATATTATGTATCATTTATACATGAATTCCTAGAGGTCAAGAGAAACATAATAACCTGGAGTGGGTTTGGTCAGGGAAAGCTGTCTGAGAAAATTAATACGGAGCCATGTTTTGATGGAAGTGGCCGAAGAATAGACTAGGTGGGGCAGAAGATGAAAGAGCAAAAGAAGAAAGCAGGAATGAGGTAGAGTGAAATAAGGGGAATACAGAATCACTTGATTCCTTAATTCCCTATAGCAACGCCATTCTAGGGACAACTATCAGGGAAAAAAATCAGAAGCCAGAAGTCTCAAAGCAAGATTATAAAAAGTATGAAAATAATATAGGAAAAAACAATACAGAAGAAAAAGTAGAAGAGTACAAAGGTACATTTGAAATTAAGGCATTATTCAAAATAATGAATAATTTATAATGTGGGTGTCATGAAAAAATTGTCATAAGGGGTAATTATGGACTTGAGGACATGAAGGAGGGATTCACACTTTCACAAATAGAAGCAGGAAGAAAAATGAGTAGCAAAAAATGAAGATAAACAGGAAAACAATTTTTGCTTATAGTTATTTTTTTCATGGTAGCTGTTATTGACATGCATTATGTAGAAATGAATAAAATTTGATTGAAAAGAAAAATTTCAACAGACCAGTAATATATAAAGATAGTCTTTTGGTAAATAATGTAACTTAAAATGTTGTTTGTAGAATGCCTTTTTGTACCTTGCCATAGAAAAATCTTTTCAATAAAGAAGCTGCAAGGAATAATAAATTATAGTGTAGTGATGCATTTTGGAAATAAAAAAACACATAGATGTACCAAATGTAATAGTATAGCAACAATAAATAACCTGTAATAAAAATCAGAAGTTTGTCAGACATTACGTAGTTTTTGGTTAAATATAATTGTAGTAATTTTTCTAATGCTATTTTCTGTACAAATATAAGAATATTTTAAAATTAAGCTACAGTAGGCATATGAATATCTTGATATTCATAATAATATAACTAATTTTTTACATTAGTTACATTATTATGAATAATAAAAATGTTTTGCCATTTCCAAATCACTTTCCCACATATCCCAGAAGCTTTTTGTGTTTAATAAAAAATTTAAAAATAATTAGGAGCAACTATACTAATATGTGATACGAAGATGCTGAACTAGCCTTACTGCTCCTTCCTCCTAGATCGCTGGAGTAATATGGAGGGTGAAACACCCTGCAATGAAGAAGACTATGGGAAAACCCAGGAATGAGGGTTTTTTGTCGTTTTTAGATTGTCTGGGGCTAGAAGAGGGTAGTGGGGATGTGGGCCTGGGGCAATAGGCAGCCAGTCACGCTGTGGGAGAATAAAGCAGGGAAAGACCTCTTGCAAATCTGCTCGTGCTTCTCCTTCACCACTGCCTTGGGAAAATCAGTGCCTGCCCCTGCATGCATTGTGACTCTGAGCTCTGGGCCATGTAGACTCAATAAGAAAATCAGGGCTGCACAGAAGCCCTGTGCTTGTGAGGAGCCAAGAAACTCCTTGGCTCCTAACCAACTTAGGGCAGTTGCCCACCAACACCTCCTTCTCTAACTTCCCTGGCAGCTGATGAATTACAACCTGAGGACTGCTCCTCCTGGGGTTGCTTCTCTCTGGGGAAACAGAAGGTGAATTCTTGATCTAAGAAGTGATTGGCTGTGATTTTCTTGGGTTTAGGGTTCTTCACTGCAGAGCTCATTTACTCTCACCCCTGAGCAACTTGGCCTGTCTCAGACTGGGGTCTAGTAAAATGATGAACCCTCCTTGTTTACCTAGGACTGCCCTGGTTTTAGTCTAGCATCCCAGAAAACCCCTAAGTGCCAGTGGGTCATCCTCGGCCTATCCTCAACACATTTCCAGAGGAAAATGAATGCATGTGCAAATTAGATTATTTTGAGAAGTACAGTTATTTCAAAAGACAACAACAACAAAAAATAGTAGATTATGGTTTCCATCAGAAGCATAAACATTAGAATGGACCAAAATTTGTAAATTAGCCTGATAAACATACTAAAAAAAGATAAGGGATAATGTGAGCTGTATGAAAACAAAGAAACAAACAAAAAGGAACCAAATGGCCATATTACAAATGAAATATATAGTAGTTGAAATAAAGAACAAGAGAGATAGGATAAGATAGCAGAAGAGACACTTACAGTAAGGAGCACGTGAGTACATTGGAAGACCAGAGTTCATCTCCCAAAAGGAAGAAGGGAAGTGCAGAGAAGTAGAAAAGGGATAATGGAGCGCAGACGTAGAAGTGGCAGTATACAGATAATCCCGAAAAGAAAGAGAAGGAAAAATAAATGGATGACTTTTTAGAGAAAGGAAAGTGTTAAATTTCCAATAAATGAATGAATGGATGAATGAACAAATAAAAGACTTCAGATGGAAGGGCCCATGCAGTATTAAAGGAGAATGATATAGAAAACCCACACCAACAGGTTATAGGGAAATTTGGGATATCCAAGACAGAAAATTCTAAAAGTTTACAGTATGAAAAATTAATATCAAATTAACATTGAACGTTTCAATAATAGCATAAGAAGCAAGAAGAACAATAACATAAGATTTTCAAAATATTGAAGGGAAAGGACTTAGAAACTGAAGTTTTATATTCAGCCAAAGGGCCATTCAGGTATGAGAATAGGAGACAGATAATCTCAGGTGTAGAAAACCTCACAACGGTTGCAGCACAGAGATCCACACTGAAAACAGTGCATGAGTTCTTGAGGAAAAGGTGGTAAAAATCTAGATGATATTGCACGAGAAAAGATGATCAAATATTTTAGTAAAATCAGTTGTCTTTAAAAATATCTAAGATGAAAGAAATGTCTAAGAGAAAATACATCCATAAATTTTCAGAATTAAAAGTCTAGATAATATCAGCCTGATGGGGGTACACCAAGAAGTTTGAGAACATGCCAAAGGTGTTCCTGTCTTATTAAGGGGGATGTTTTATATATACATATATATATATATAAATGTAATTATACATATATAATGTGTAATAGGTATATGTGTGTGTGTATTCACAAGAAGAAAAAAGGAAGAATAATATTAAAAGGTATTAAAAATAATAGAATTTTCAAATATTGAAAAAATAAGACATTCAAAATAGATCCTGAGATATCAATAATTATTAAAAAGCCAAACTCACCAGTTAAAAGGAAAAAAAAGGTCCATTTACATGTGGTTTACAGAAGGTACACCTAAAGGATAAGGACATACAAAAATTGAAGGAAAAGTATGTTAGAAGTCCTATCAGGCAAATTATTAAAACAGGCAAAGGAAAGCCAGTATAGTGATATTAGTATCAGATTTAAACTCATTTTAAGTCAAAAGTATTCTTAGGCATGGGAAGAATTACTATATGATGATAATAGATTCAATACACCAAGAATTTTTACCATTATTTTACTAATAAAATAGCATCAAATTATATAAAGCAAAAACTAATATAACCATAGGGAAAAATGGAAAAATCCACTGTCATATCCCCTATAACCTAGCAATTCTAACTCGAGTTATATATCCAAATTAACTCTTGCGTGTGTTTAACCATAGCCATGTACAAGAATTTTCAGCAGCTTTGTTCATAATAACAAAAACAAAAAACAAAATAAAATCCTGGAAACAACTTAGATGCCAATCAATTGGAGAGTAAATTGATGTATCATGGTATGTTCACAGTAGAGAATTTTATATGATGGTCAAAACATGAATGATAGTAATATGCAACAATATAGATGACATTGTACTATTTACTAAAAATAAAGTAAGCCCCAAAGGTTGCCCATAGCATGATGCCCTTTTAACAATGTTAAACAACTAAAATTTTTAAAAATATACTTTTTAGAAATGCAGTTAGACTATGTAAAAACAAGAAAAAGGGAAATGATGAACACATGCAAAATGGTGAATGTATTGAGTAGAGAGAGGCAAGGGGTTGAGATAATGGGGAAAATCTGGTAGTTTTTAGAACACTTAGGGCTTTTATTTTGGAGGGTAAATTCACAGGTACTTAAATCATTATTTAAAATGACTAAAAAAATAATAAAAGTAGATCATGCATGAGTCAATAATAAGAATGTGTCATAGATCAAAGATTATTAATCCATATTATATGCCAGAGTTAAAAACAAACTGTATATAATGACTCAAATTCTAGAGATTCTAATACTTTAATGTTGGAGCATTGGGAGCAGAACAATAAAAGACGTAGAACAATATCCTTGCCTTTAAAGAACTTACATGCAAGTTGTGGAAATCAAACATGTAGTCCCAAAGAAGACTTATAGCATGAAATATAAAGGAGGGTCACGCCCTGCACAGTGGTTAAGGAGCAAGAGAGGTTTGTGAGGTACACTTTTTTCTCTCTCACTGTGATTATTAAACCTGCCGCTCCCCAAACTTGGCATTCTCAACGCGTCTGTTCCAATGTGAATGAAAGTGGAGGGAGTGGGCAAAGGAAGAGGGGCCGGGAGGAGGAGATGATATATAATTTATCCAAATATCTCTAGTAAGTTTTTTTTTAAAATATGAATTCTTAACCAGTGTTATTGTTACTGCCTTTTTATTAATTAATTAATTTTTATTTTTGGCTATGTTGGGTCTTAGTTTCTGTGCGAGGGCTTTCTCTAGTTGCGGCAAGCGGGGGCCACTCTTCATCGCGATGCGCAGGCCTCTCACTATTGCGGCCTCTCTTGTTGCGGAGCACAGGCTCCAGACGCCCAGGCTCAGTAGTTGTGGCTCACGGGCCTAGTTGCTCCGTGGCATGTGGGATCTTCCCAGACCAGGGCTCGAACCCGTGTCCCCTGCATTAGCAGGCAGATTCTCAACCACTGCGCCACCAGGGAAGCCCACTAGTAAGTTTTCTAAAAACAAAGTATTATATGTACTGCTCTCTCCAGTGACTTCCTTTCTTATCTTCTCGGAGCTTCTGACTCTGACTCTTGACCTATCTCATGCCATCTTACCTTCTAGCACATACACATTCATTTCATTTCATACTCTTATACTTTGGAATGCAACTTAGAGGAATGCAAAAAAAACCCTGGCCTTTGACTTCATACAGACCCGGTTTCACATGCTGAGCTCCTCCACTTTACAGGGTGAGTTACTCAACCTCTGTGAGACTCAACTTATCTGTAAACTATAAGAATTGTGTTTATTAGTTTGTGTGGCATGTGATGCAGTAATCCCTAGGCATAAAAAAAGTGAAGTTTTTGTCAAATCTATACATGCCTAAATGAGGAACCATATGATTTCCATTCCAAAGTGTCATAATTAGTGATTTCTAGGCAATAGTGTCAGGAGACTTTCCGTAATATCACATGTAAAGAGGAACATTAAACAGGGTCCTAAAAATGAGCTTTAGAACTGACATCTTCAGCACCACACTCAAGTGCCAGGGTGAAGAAGTTCCATAAGGCAGTATTCATTCAACAGATCTCTATCAAGAGCAAACTATAAAATAGGCACTGTTCTAAATGCTGGAGATACAGCAGTGAATCAAGTTGATTCAATGTCTTTCTCCCATGGAGTGCAACAGTCCAATGGGGGAAGACAATGAAGAAGTAGATAAGTCAAAATAACCAGGTAAAATTAATGTTTACAATGTATTTTACTTAACCCAATCTATTTAAAATATTATAATTTAAATATATAATTAAGATAAAAATTATTAATAAGGTGTTTTACTTTTTTTTCATACAAAGCCTTTGAAATCCAGTGTGTATTTTACACTTAGAGCATTCAGACTAGACACATTTCAAATGATCAATAGCCATATGTGGCTAGCGGCTACCATATTGGACAGAACAGTTCCAGGTGATAGACGATGGTGGACAGTTCAGGGGAGCAGTGGAGAGATTTGAGACATTGTTTTGTGGGTGATGCTGACAAGCCTAGATGATGGTTTGGATGATGGGGTGACAGAGAGAAGAAGAAATCCAGGAGAACTTTCAGATTCTTGGCCTGAACATACTGGTCTGTGTGGTTGGGTCAGATTTTCAGGATGACTTTGCTTGGGATCCTTCAGATTTTTACTTGGCTGATTCCTTCTCATTTCCCAGGTTTCTTCTCATATGTCACTTCTTTAGAAAGACCTTTCCTAACCACACAACCTAGAGTTACCTCCAACCCTAGAACGTGCTTTTAGATTCCTGTTTTCATTTTTGTACGCTCATCATTACTACCTGAAACTGCCATTTTGATTATTTGTTTATTGTCTGTTTCCTCCACCAGACTCTAAGCTCTTCTCTCTTGTTCATTGTAATCCTCGGTACCTAGATTAGTGCCTACTACAAAGCTTAATACATATCTCTTGAATAACTGAAAGGAATTTAGATAAACAAATTTTACTTTTTTACCACAAATTTATAAAGATCAAAATAGAATTTAAAAAATTCCAAAAGTCAAAGGAGAGTTAAGAAGATATCTGTGTTATAGAAAAAGCAAATTCTTACGACTTGACTTGCATTATGCTGTTTGGTTTCTAAGATTAGCATTCAAGACCACCTACTGTGTGCAAGGTGCTGTGCTGGGAATTAAAGGTGACTTCTTCCTCGTCTTATATATATATAAACTAGCCATAATGTTAAAGATTAGGCTTTGCTTTGAAAAGGGACTTATAAAAGTGTAGGTACAGGATTATTTAGGATACATTTCCATGTATGGTCTATTCTCTGACATCTTTTTTTTTTTTTTCTGATTTATGTTTAGTTTGTGAGTTTCACAATTCTTGTCACACTTGTGACAGATGTGTAGTTAACCTGATGGCTCTGAGTTAGGACATAATTTTCCAAAATAACTTTTTCCATTTGAAGTAAGGGCAACTGCTAGTTTCTTGCTGGGGGTTACAATATTCTATCTTTTTACACAGTAGGTGAAATATTCTTTTGTCAGAGATTAGTCAGTTCATATAGACGTGGATACTGGAGATAAAATTTCCCACTCACCGCTTGTGACCCCGAGTGTAACCCTGAGCAGACTTCTGTCTTAACATCAATAGCACATTATTGCAGTGTCTCCTCTGCTGACTGAGACAGGGACAGTGTTTAGTTCATTTGAATGTTAGTAGCGTTCAGCACATTGCATAAAACATCTCGGGAACTCATACAACATTTGCAAATACTTGTAACTGCACAATTGAACTCTAACTTTGCTTCTGAAAATCCTGTATTTAACATACAGAGAAGATGAAAACAGGGGAAAAAAATGGAGATTTTCTCAATATCAAGGAGAGGGAGATATAAATATTTCTCTAAAGCTCACCTTATCCCCCAAAGAAACTTCCAGCTCAAAAAGAGAAAGTCCACAACAGGCAAGGTAGGCATCGATCTGTGGGTTTGAATGTAGAAGTGCCAGGAAGAATTTGAAAAATCACCTCTTGTATCAGCTGACTGCTGCCTGAAATTCTGCACTTAGGGTTTTGGTCTTTTGATGTAAAAGCTTTTTTTTTTTTTTTTTCCAATTATAATGTAAGTGGCAGATACGCAGTTAAATCGCACCATTATCCTATAAACTTTAGGACATTCAGCTATGCTTGCCTGGCAGGAAGAGAAAACAGGGAGAATAAAATAGAAGAAAATAAGTTAAGTCATTGCATAAGTCATGGCGTGAATGTGTGCCCAGAGTGAGCATAAGCAGGCCATGGGAATCCATTGTATTGATATTTTGCATCATATGCTATTTTTTTTTTTAATGAGGAGATTAATCTCTTCACATGGTATGACATGAACAATGCCAGCCTTAACAATTACTAGATTCTTAAATTTCATTCAAATGCTCTCTTCTTTTCAAGTGGATGTGAGAATTTTCCAAACTTTGGAGCTGCATCTTTCATCTGATTCCATCGATTTCTCTTCTGCTTCTCAGTCTATTGTGTTCAACAATGGTTTGGGGCACCTTGGGGAAGACAGATCAGAGTCACAGTGGAAGGTCCATCCAATTGTTCCTCTCAGCAGCCAGCCAGTTATCTTGTCAAGGAGAGTTATTCATCCTGCTTTCCAGGGTTATCGCCTCAAAACTCAGCTTCCTGCTTTTGCAGAACAGTATATCCTCTTTTTATTATTACCCTAATTAATGCTTCTCACACAGCTTCACAAAATATTAGCACTCAGTGAAAATTAACCACATCAATTGGCTGCACTAGTCGAAAAAGAAATCTTGCTACCTCTGTGCAATGGCACCGATGGCAAAATTGATTCCAGTCTACATTTGAGTGAGAGAATCTCAGGAAGACATTTCAGGGGTATTAAACCTTTTCATTTTCCTTGGCATACTGGGTAGTTGAACAAAGTTAAGCCATCCTATAATGCAGGTTGCTTTGATTCCATTCTGTTGGGGACCGGTCTCTGGCATTTATAGGGTTTTTTGTTTTCTTTTTTTAAATAAAGATTTTGACTATTTCTCATACAAACTAATGTTTCCAGTGAAAATATTTATATATGTAAATTATCTAAGAAATATTAATCTGTTGACATACTTAGATTATATGAACAACAATTAGCTCTAGGAATGAAATTGTCAGTTTTGCACTACACACTGACAAACTGAAAGGAGCTACAGTGGGCAATTTATGGTGTTGTCAGGTTATGATTATGGTGCTCAAAAGAAAGAAATCCACGTAAAATAATTGCGAAAGGAGACCAATCAATAGCATGTGTTACTAAGATTTTTATGCTAAAGGCGCAAAGTTTCAAAGGGCTCAATGCTGTCTCGATATCAGGACTGTAGACTGTTTTAAGCCTGGGGATTTTCTATCTGGATCTGTGATGGGCTAGGGGTGGGGCTGAAGCTCAGTAAGACATTTAACCGTGGCTTGGTGAGTCACGTGTGTATGGGAGCTGGTCTTTATATAGTAATATTCCTCAAACCCTGGCTCTCCAAAAGGAGAAATAGAGAACACTAAGTCATTCAGGTCATCTACCTATTTCGTTTTTCCACTTCACTTGGTTTCGGAAAGCACTGAAGTACACTTCATAAATTCATATAAGATAACCTTAAACAAAAATTAACTATAGTGATACATCTTCTAATTCCAAGAGTCAAATGAGATCTTTCCGAGAAACCTTAACCTTATTTGTCCAAAAAAGTATTTATAGAAACTGTATTTCACATTGGAATACATCTATGTAATAACTTTCATCATGGCAGTCATACTTTGTCTTGCTTCCTGTGTGAGTGTCTGTTGGGGAGGTGTGCCCAGGTCCCACCCAGGTCTCCCCAACTAAGAATCTGGGGGACAGAGGGGCGGGCATGTGCTTACTGGGAATACTATATACGTTGAACAAAATTCTCTAGATGATTCTGTCATGCCCTCACGGTGAAAATCAGTGTAACAATATTAGTTCTGCATTTTCTAAAGTAAAAATCACACTTTAAGAGGTGATCCTGCAAATCGCTACTGAGGATATTGAATAAGTAGGTTACCTACCCCAAATCCAGAGCCTAGTTTAAATTCCACGTCCCCATGTGTCCCTCAAACTAGAATTAATCTCTCTTTCTATATTCCCCAAACACTCCATACTTTTCTTTTGATACGTACTGTAATTTTTCTTGTATTATATTTATTTTATCTCCATCTGTCCTCTCAGTTAGTATGTGGACTCATGCATGTTTGCGGCAGGGGAGATAAAGGTGGAGAAGCTATAATTATTTTCCTTATCTTTCTAATCTTTATATTGCTTTGTCTGGTCAATAGTATATATTCAATAAATGTTGATTGGATTGGATTAAATATGAAATATTAAGTGGTATTAAAATTATGATCAAGTTCAAAATTATTGAATTATTATATTATCCTCTCTATTAAAAGACGTCATAGCACTTAAAATCAATTGTGTTTTAAAATTTTGAACTTAAACTCTGAACCAGCTAAAATCATAACAGGAAGGATTCTTAAACAATATATTCTTCAAAAAGCAGTAACATAGGCTTAATTCACAAGACTCATAACTGAGTCACATCCTTTAGGTAATCACTTGCTAACTTTCTAACCAAATCCTAGTACTGAAACACAAACAAACTCTGGATCTGACAGAGTAGTGGAAAATACAGAAAAGCTCCCATTTTCTATCTCATTGCATGTAAAGTCATTCTTAAAAGGAATCACATCAAATTCTTTTTTAATAAAAAATAACCAATAAGAAAATTCTAATTAGGTAAACAAATAAACAAGCAATTATAAAACAAATCAGCAAGGCAAATGAGTTTTAAAGATGTGAGTCATCAAAGTTAAAATAATATTAGGACAATTTATAAAAACTTGAACAGCCTTTGATATAGTTTTGTCTGTGTCCCTTAAAATTTCAGGATCTTTTATTGTTGCTTAGAGATCAAGGACGTCTGAATAGTAGGACTCAGACAAGCTGCCTAAGGAAATATTTATTATGATTTTAATCCCTTTATTAAAGACCCCCTCTTTCTTTCCAGCCTGAGGTCTGGCGTAGACAGGATACGAAAGCTTAGAGGTGGTGGTGGGCACAGAAATGCCACAGAGGCTCAGACTAGAATAGCCAGATGGGGAGTTCCCTGGCAGTCCAGTGGTTAGGACTCTGTGCTTTCACCGCCGAGGGCGAGGGTTCAGTCCCTGGTCGGGGAACTAAGATCCCCCAAAAATAGAGTAGCCAGATGACAGCAGACAGGGTAGAGAAAAATGAATGCCAGTTTCCTCATTGTGAGTGCACAGTGGGTTCCTTGGTTGGGGCCCTTGGCCCCATAACTCTCATGAATTACACAATCTGATCTTCTGCACAGAAGTTTTCAGAGGCACAGTTGAATGTGCTAAAGTGGCATCCCAGGATGTTTCTGTGCGCCCACAAGCCCAGCTTATTTCCAAATGTATTTGGGAAAAATCAAAAACAGGCTTCCTTGGTACTAGAGAGATATAGTAAAAATGCAAGTGACCATTTTGTATCCACTTATATATTTCTTTGGGAATATTCACTCAAGTCAGGCGCCTGAGGACCCATGTTTACAGCATATGAGTTCTCTGCTCGTAGCTCGTTGGCACACCGTCTAGCTCAGAGGCGGCCAGATTTGTTTCCTCCGGGGACTTTAGGATTGGAATCTGCAGCTGGGCACTTGAACTAAGAAGTGATGGAAAGCTACACTGAGGAGGCCGTTTTTTGGGCTCTATATACAAATAAATCAGCGGAGAATGCCAATCTACAGAGAAAAGCCAAAGAATGAAGCAGATTCATAAAAAGAGGTAGAGTAAAAGCAGTGATGGCCTGCTTAGTTCCAGAGGTGACAGCTCACTCAGTTTCTGAGAGGTTTCCTGCTTATGAGGAAATCCAGTCACATTTCCTGCCATTGCCATGTGAGATGCCTCTCCCACTCCAACGTTATACTAAATTTTCCTTTTCCTTAAGTTAATATCAGTGGGTTTCTATTGCTTATAAACCGAAGACTCCTGACAAAGACAAGATTATTCCATTTGGATATGTTCCCTTAAGCCTCAATTAGGTTTACATTGGAAATGAACAGCATTCTGCTGTCAATTTGTCAGCATTAATTGTATGTTATGGCCCAAGCGCTGTTCAGAGCCTAACTGCATATAGCTTGTGACAGCGACTCTTGGAGCTGCTGCCTGTTGGTTAGTTAGAAGTTGCAGCTATATTCCCTGGAGAATATAGCATGTCCTTTCTGTAATGGAAATATTGTCTCTCATGCATGCTATTTTTTGCATTAATAACAAAATGCAACACAAAAGCTCCAGGCAATAGTAGCCAGGTCACGCAACTTGAGGCCTGGGATGCAGCTTATCTCACAGGCCCAGGCATAGAGGCGGGGTGCCAGCTCTCCAAACGTAGATAGGCCAGGCAGATTTGAGTATTTCCTGCAGCTATTCATATAGAGGAGGTGTTTTGCTTCAACTTACCATTTGTTCATGTAGGTAATGTACTTGTCTTCTGGAGAAACTAAAAAGTAATATGAAATTATCTAGTTCCGCTGTAAGACAGCATCTGGCTTACCCAGAGAACAGTTGTAGTTTCTCTTGTGAATACAGGGAATTCCTTATTGTCCGGCCTGAGGTGAAGGGCATGTAGGGCATGTAGGGTTATAGCCTAAGTCATATTTGTAAACTTACCATCATCTCTAAAATAGCTTCATATTTAACTTTTAAATCAATTTGGAGGTGAAACTCTCAGACTATACCATTCATCATCTAAATTTGAATACATTTGAGAGTAAAATGGGGTGCTGTTAATAATAAAGCTAGGACACCAAGCATAAATTGGGGCTGCCACAGGCAAGCTGTATGATACAGTCACCCTACACTTGGCCTTTGTATTCAAGTTTCTGAGTGACTTAATTTTAACATAGTCGTGTTGGTAGCAATGATAAAAATCATCTAGCTAACATTATTACATTAGACATAGTGCTGTTTGTTTTATTTATTTTTATTTTCACAACTGGTATGTTTGTTTTTGTTTTTTTTGTTTTTTGGCATGGTTTTTGAACACATCAAATTTTAGCTGCTGTTTTGGAGACTTGCCCATACTCCCACCACTGGTCACTATCTGTATAAATGGAGGCATCTCTGGGGCATCAGTCGCTTCACCTTTAAGATTAAGTGGATTATATTCCATAAACCTAAAGTTCCTTTCAGCTCTTAACAGTCTATAATACACTTTTTTTTTTTTTTTTAAATTTTGGGCCGCACCATGCGGCTTGTGGAATCTTAGTTCCCCGACCAGGGATCGAACCTGGGCCCTTGGCAGTGAAATCGCGGAGCCCTAACCACTGGACTGCCAGGGAATTCACACTTAACAGTCTATAATCAGTGACATATACATCTAAGAATTCTACTTTTTTTGGAGACATTTTGATTATTTTGATTCAGGTCAATCCTTAATACAAAATAGAAACTATGTATGTCCATGGATAATATTGTAAATATGTTTTATACACATATAGTTAGTATGAAAGTAATTTTTTTTTTTTTTTGGCTGCATCGGGTCCTAGTTGTGGGATCTTTGTTGAGGCATGTGGGATCTTTCATTGCAGCGTGTGGGCTCTTCGTTGCGGCGTGCGGGCTCCAGGGCGCATGGGCTCTATAGTTGTGGCCTGCGGGCTTAGTTGCCCTGAGGCATGTGGGATCTTAGTTCCCCGACCAGGGATCAAACCCGCGTTCCCTGCATTGGAAGGTGGATTCTTTACCACTGGACCACCGGGGAAGTCCCTGAAAGTAATCTTAATGATGCATTTATGAAGTTGCACTGACAGCATGTGTAGCATCAAGCCCCTGGACTAGAATCTAACCACTTATTTCCTCTGTGAATTTGTGAAAGGTACTTAGCCATCTGGATCCTGAATACCTTCAACTGTAAAATGGGAAGAAGAAGAGCTACTTTTTAGTGATACTGTGAGGATCAAATGATGTGTAGTACGTTAAAGTATCCTCCATATACCAGATAAATATATGTATACAATCCGTAAAGGCAGTCCTTGTTCCTATTAGAATGTTAGTGTTATTATTGAATATCTGTATCATTAATGTGGACTGCTAATGGACCTTTCTATTCTCAATATTGGCTTTTACCGTTAGAGGCATATTTACATTAGATAAAAGCACATCCATAATTATATACATTATTAGAGTCAAACATTCCTGGGCCAAAATACCTTCTCTCACCTTCTCAATATATGACCTTGGAAAGGTTACTTAGGCTCACAGAGTCTCTATATTCTGTCTGCAAACGATGAATGAGTAATGTATATAAATCACATGGCACAAGGCCTAGTTTACAGTCAATAATGTGAACTATCATTGCTATTATTATAGTTAAGATAATATTGGAGAATAGAAGTCAAGATCTCCATTTAAGGTGGGGAACAGAGATGTTTCCACAAGACGAACTTTATATAGTGCGTGTAGACTACGGAAGTGTTTAAAAGTGAAGAATGGCAGTTGAGACAACAAACCCACAGACACTTTGTCAGCACTGTTGTTCCCACTAGGCAGATCTCATTCATGGTCATCGTTGAGCCATCTGTCATGGACTGGCCACAATGCTATGACTCCTAAGAATTCAGATTTACAGTAGGGTTGCAGATATGTTTTCCTATACAGGGCTTCTGCCAGTGAAATCAAAGGCTTGGATTGATGAACTCTGCAAACAGTGTTAAGTTGCTCTTAATCATTTTATTGATGAGGCAGACCAGTCTGATGAGTAATAAACCAATTTTGCCTGAGCCCTACCTGCTCCTCTTGTAAACACTATTTTGGAGGAACCCACTCCTATAATTTGTTGATAAGAAATCAAGTATGGAGTGTTGATGATCGCATTTAGAGAATTATATCTGTGATATTAATGAGGACGGGCAACATGGATGATGGTGATGATTTACCTAACGTGCATCAGAAACAGACTTGACAACTTGATTTTACCCTCATTGTCTCAATTAATTCTAATTAAATAAATGCATGACTTAGACAAGGGTCAAAAGTTATCATTGCTTAGTAAAGATTCTGAATTTTCTGGTGCCAAGAAACATTTTCCTCAGGTCATTTTCAACTGAGTCTAAAGCTTGCTGTACAATTCTTTTTGAGGAGAAGGATCTAGATTTAATAGATTTTTGGCCAACTTCTGGTTCTCGATTTATGGATTTGGCAGTTCCTTAAGGTCCTTGGGTTTATCCCAGCTCTCCTCCTGCCTGAGGTGGAAACTATGGGAACCACGTGGATGTTAAAACCCCAACCTGCCTTCATTCCCCAGGACCTGGACCTCTGTCAGGATCTGATTGCCCTGTGGACAGCCCAAACCTCAATTCCTACTTTCCACTCTGGGTTTCAATTTCTTCTCTGTTTCTGTATCCAGTGATTTCCAATTCCATCTTCCAATTTTAGCTTTGGTGTAATTATATTTGATATATTTTATCCAACATTTATAAGTGTTTGGAATAAGACCAAGGACCCATCTGCTTAGTTTCCAGATTTTGGTATAAAGAGGATTTGACTTCTCCTGATTTTCAGATCTCCCAGAATGCCATGTCTAATGTTTGTCATGAACAGAATTGGCATGAGGAAACTAGAGCCAGGATCTAAAATCTCAGAGTCCATCACAGTGTGGCAGGTTATTTGAGAAAACAAAAGAAAACAAGAGTCTCCTATCCTAAAATATCTAATATCTGGAACAAAAGGCACAAACCTTAAACTCTGATGACAGTGAGACTGCAAATTTTAAACTTTGAGGAGTAACTGGGATTATTTGTTTGACCAGGAATAAGCACAATAGGTCAGGTAGTATTTGAGGAAAGTTCAAGGTGAAACTTGTGGAGTGTTGACTTTTGAGTAGGACTGTGGTCACCCCAAGAAGTCATACCGAAGCAGCGCAACCTTCCTGGACCCTGGAGCACAGTCAGGATGGAGATGTATGTTCCCCCTTGCCATGTCAGGTTTCCTTTCAGTAAGTCACACTCTTCTTAACTTCTTAGCTTCTACACACTTTAAGCAAGCTTTTTATTTGATTACCTTAATTATAGTGCTTGGTACCTTAATTGTGTCTTCCAACAAAACCTAAATTGGTGTGAAAGCATTTTGTTTCCTTAAACACAAACACTCACATTCGTACAGGGTTTTTCCATTCCCGTTTTCCTGCAGGTTCCGGTTGGCTGGTTCTCTGAGGCTGGGTGACAGTGCTGGGGCAGTCTGAGTAGGGCTGTGCTCTGACAGGGACTGATGGGGCCCTGGAGCAGCAAGATGCGCACGGAGTAGCAATATTCTTGTCTTTTCTTTTTGGCGTTCAAAAAGCGTCAGATTGCATCGTGAATAAACACATATTGGAAGGTTATTAAAGGAGGTGAGCACCGCTTTGCCCCAGCCACGTAAGTTCACAGGCTCCCTACAGGAAAGCTGGCTGAAGATGGTTTCCGGATGCTGGGACTTGCGGCTTAAGAGTCAAGCCTTTCTCTGTCCTGCCTCTAACAGCACTGAGAGCAGGGACTAGGGTAGACCAAGGTGAGATTTTCATACACTTCCACTGTCCCCTACCCCCTAGTTCTCAGCACTCCCTTGTCAAAAAGGCAAGTTAGGAGACAACCCAAGTGTTCATTGACAGATGAATGGATAATCAGAATACAGTAAATCCATGCAACGGAATATTACTCAGCCATGATAAAGAATAAATTGTGACACATGCTAAAAAGTGGATGAACCTTAAAACATTATGTTACGTGAAATAAGCCAGACACAAAAGGACAAATATTGTACAGTTCCACTAGCATGAAATACCTGGAGTAGGCAAATACATAGACATGGAAAGTAGACTAGAGGTTACCAGGGTTTAGGGGAAGGAGAGAAAAGGAGTTGTTGTTCAGTGGGTACAGAGATTCTGTTTGGAGTATGAAAATTTTTTGGAGATGGCTAGTGGTGATGGTTGCACAATATCATGCAAGTAATTAGTGTCCCTGATCTGTACACATAAAAATGGTTAACACAACAAATGTTATATATATTTTAACACATATACAGACAGAGGTAAGTAAAGGGGACCATCACTTCGGGAAAGATGTAGAAGGCATATTTTTCTCTATTTCTCTAAGTACAGCTGTATGTAGTTATATAAGCTATAAGGACAAGCTATATAAACCATAAGCCTCTGAATGGTAGAGAGAAAAAGGCAACCTGCTAGGGGTCTTGAGATCCAAGGAATGACACAGTTGTGAGTTCTGTGGGTTTTCTTTTTGCCTCATGTATCCCAGACTGGGTGCGGGAGAACTCAGCAGCTTGGGAACACCAACAGTTGCTGGCAAAAAAAAAAAAAAAAAAAATATCCCAAAGAAAAGTCAACTTGTCATTGAAGATGCTAGTGCCAAATTTAACGTAGGGGTAGGATGGGGTTGGAGCTGACAAAAGGGTGACTCTGCGCCTGGGCCTAAAGAATACCGTACGCTAACACATATAGATGGAATCTTAAAAAAAGGTCATGAAGAACCTAGGGGCAAGATGGGAATAAAGACGCAGACCTACTAGAGAATGGACTTGGGGACATGGGGAGAGGGAAGGGTAAGCTGGGACAAAGTCAGAGAGTGGCATGGACATATATACACTACCAAATGTAAAATAGCTAGTGGGAAGCAGCCGCATAGCACAGGGAGATCAGCTCCGTGCTTTGTGACCACCTAGAGGGGTGGGATAAGGAGGGTGAGAGAGAGATGTAAGAGGGAGGAGATATGGGGATGTATGTATATGTATAGCTGATTCACTTTGCTATAAAGCAGAAACTAACATACCATTGTAAAGCAATTATACTCCAATAAAGATGTTAAAAAATAATAATAATAATAAAAAAAGAATAGTGCCTGGGATTGTTATGACTACAAAACCTGCTGGAAGTTTGTCAAAGACAACATCAACTCTCCTAAACTCCTCCCTCACTGAGACAGTACAAAGCCTCTGCTTTAATCTGAATGTATTCAAAATGTTACCTCTTCACTCACTTCTAATTTTCCCAGAAAATTTTCAAAGACTGGTTTGTTACCATATGCAGTGAGGGACTCCTTGGTTATCATAGCTCAATACAATACCTGTAGAGACCTAGCAACCTATGTAATTATATCCAAAGTAAAAATGGTTACTGCGGAGAATTTATACCCAGAACTATCAGTAGGCCAGTACTTTTTTTTTTTTTAATTTATTTATTTATGGCTGTGTTGGGTCTTCGTTTCTGTGCGAGGGCTTTCTCTAGTTGTGGCAAGCGGGGGCCACTCTTCATCGCGGTGCGCAGGCCTCTCACTATCGCGGCCTCTCTTGTTGTGGAGCACAGGCTCCAGACGCGCAGGCTCAGTAATTGTGGCTCACGGGCCTAGTTGCTCCGCGGCATGTGGGATCTTCCCAGACCAGGGCTCGAACCCGTGTCCCCTGCATTGGCAGGCAGATTCTCAACCACTGCGCCACCAGGGAAGCCCAGTAGGCCAGTACTTTTAAACAAAGCCTCAGGAATTCCTAAAATTCAAACTATCATCCTTGATAAAGTTTTGCCAGCTTTGGATCCTGTGAGAACAAAGTTCAACACAAAAGGAGACTCCAGATCCCCCTCTTTGCTTCTCCGTGAACAGTAGGGTACAGAGTGAGCTCAAGCTGAACCTCATTTGTCTCCCTCATTATCTTTGTTGCACTGGACAGATCACTGAACTCTGTGCTTTTGTTTTCTCATCTGTAAAATGGGAATGATAATAATAATAAAGATTCTTCTAAAGAGTAAAAGTCAAGTTAGTTGCTTATAGCTCCCATTATAAAAAAAAAACCTGGTAAACTCTTAGAAAGCAGGAACTGTCTTCATCTTTAGAATATTCCAGAAAAACCTGTTCTGCTGCCTTGTAGACACTCAAGGAAGACTTCACTGACCAAAGCAGTGTTCAGTATGAACACTTAGCACCAGCACTAAGTACTCTCTGAGCTATTGAGTACCTGGAAGTCCTCATCTTCTCATCCCTGGGGGCTGGAGATCCACACTGCCTAGTCACAGATACTATTTTTGACAGCAGTCTAGCCATTCTCTCATCCCAGACTGGAATATCCCAGTGGCAGGGCCAGTGGGCACAGTTCTTCATTAAAGGCTCTGAAAAACAGTCACATCATTCCTTATTTTTATATCTCCCTGGGAGGATATGAGGATTATCTTGGCTTCCTCAAATCTAATTAAACCATGAAACCACCTTATAGAATGGACTGTTTATCCTTATCTTGCAAATTATGAAATCTTAGGGGTTAAGTGATTATGTTAAGCTTACTAATTTAAGCATGGGGAAGTATAAACAGAATTCAATACTTATGCCACATTTTATCCACTGGGTTCTACTCTCCTGGTGCTGAAGAAGAAGAATCTAGCACTCATATCCTTTATGCTTGTTTTTTTCTTCCCGTAGTTATCTGAGGGACTTTAATTCCCTAAATCACAAGGTGGTAGGTAGAATTTAGAGTAGTGTAAGAAACCTGTAAGCTAAGAGATCACTTTTTGAGGGGGGTCTAGATATTTAATTAAGAAAGTCTCTAGATAAGGACAGATAACAGAATTTCCTTAATCTATACACCAGTTTCAATTAGGCAGTGGTTAGTTAAAATGCATTTACAGGACAACCTAAGTCAAGAGTTAATGAAATTTGTCATTTATTTTGCCTGCTATAAAAGGAGAACCATACAACTTCATTCTTGGGTATCTTCTCTTGGTTATTTACATGAATTATTTATCTTATGTCTGGAAATTTAATACATGTCATAGTGCTGCAAATTACATAATCCATCTCAGGTTCTGTAGTTTGCTGTCTAAATGGGTAATCAATCTCAGCTATTAGTTTTGTTTATTAAACCCGGCTCAGGAAGTAGAAGTTTGACCCCATTTTACACTGTGCTGAAAACATAGATATGGTTAGTCCAAGATGTTGGATGTGGTGAAAGTAAAAAGAAAACCAGTTGAAGTGAAATGTGAATTGATAAATGCTGTGCTGATTCTGCATGGCAGGATTGTGGGAAGAGATTAATCTACTACCTCTGCTAAGGCAGAGACCAGAACACACTGGCTAGTAGGGAAAGCATTGAATTAAAATACGGCTTCAATCGTCATTCTGAATCAGTGAAACAAACTTTGGCAATTTTAAGAAACGAACTCTCAGAGGTACAAAACCGATCCGTGTCCTCTTATCTGATAATTTAAAAAAATAATGTTGGTTCCTATCCCAGGATCCTTAAACAAAGTGTATTGGAATGTTATACTAGCTTAGTTACTAAGTCCAGTGACAGACTGCCACGAAAAACAGATAGTGAAATCCTTTCTGAGTTGGTTTTTGTATGACTGCCTTTCATTTGAAGGGAAAAATGCAGAATAAAGGAAGGGAAGGTTTAGCTCTCCCGGAGCTCAGGGAGGAAGAGGAAGGAGAATGGGTCACACACACAAAACAACAATTCAAAAACTTCAGGACTCACTCAGGTATTCACATCTCCCCGCAGCCCCTCACCCCAGCCGCTGCCTCATTTGAGGACATGCTTTTCACTCAACTTTTAAAAACAGTCTGCAATTTTAAGCTTTCCAAACTGCTAAATAATTAACTTTTATTAAACAGAACATTATGTAGAATCCCATGAACTTGACCACTATATAGTATTGCAAACAGAGAAAGGATGGACCACGTTAGCTTTAAGGTTTTTGTCTCAGTGTTCATAAATGTCTTTTGTCAGGCAACAAGGCCTTTGTGTGCACTGCTTCACTCTGCCTAGAACATTCTCTTTCCTCATCCTCCCTGCTCTCTTCTTATTTAACTCATACTCAACCTTCAAATTTCAGTGTACAATCCTTTTCTAGGGAAACTCTGTAATTCTCCAGACTATCTCAGATTCCTTTGTCTCATACACTTTTCACAAGACCTTCTTTCACAGCAGTAAAATTTATATTTATCATGAAATTATTTTATTGATATCTGTCTCCTCTAAGGGAAAGTAAGCTCTATGAGGTCAGGGGCCATGCTTGCTATTTCTCATCATTTTGCCTCTAGTTTTTAGCACAGTGCTTAGAGCATAGCAAGAACTTGATTAATGTTTTGAACAAATGACCGAAAAGCAAGAGCAATTTTGCTTTTGGATTAGGTAAGAAAAGGAACTCAAAACACAACTTCTGTGCCTTTCAAAACCATTATGGGTTTTGAAGTTCTTGTGACCAGTATGAAGGGGCAAGTTCTCCATAGAACGCTGGCTCAGGGATGACTGTGAACTTCACAATAAAAGTGTCTGGCTAACTTGGAAATAACTATGAAAGATGTTTGGATGGTTGATTCATTATTGTGTGACAAATAAATAATTGGCTTTAAAATTAACAATGATTTTTTTATCATTTGGTTGGAAGAAGGAAAGAAGAGAAAATTGAGATGGACCTACTGGGCATCTTGGCTAATTATAGTCACATCATTCCTGCTTTTTTCCACCACTGTAACATCTGCTGACCTTCCGTGACATATTTTATTGCTCTAGTGCAACAGGAGAAATCAGCAAGTCTACCTTCTTAGGGAGATTAGAAAATAGGACTTCCTTTTGTTCCATGACCCCAACCCCCCCTTGTGGCCTTTAGTTCCTCTTTCCTTTGTCAGGGAAGGTATTACCTTTGGGTTTCCTCTTCAAAACTGTGAAAGAAATTCAAGATTTAGTTCGTTTTCAGCTTGCTGCTTGGCTTAGTGACAAAACTCAGCTATTGTTTTATTTATTTTTTTATTATTTTTTTTCAGCTATTGTTTTAAAGATCAATATAAAGTTGAGAGTAAAAATTGAGATCTGAGTGAGAAGCTCTTCGTGTTTCCTTTTCATCTCATCTTCAGTTAATTCAATACATGTTTGCTGCAAAGCTATGATACAGAAGGCACTATGATTTGTGTTAGCCGATTAAAAAAAAAAGATTCGCAGTCCAATGGGAGAAGCAGAGTTGTAGGTAGCAATATAAGACAGATAGTGATAAGTATTAGAATAAGAGTACAAAGAAAGTTCTATGGGAATATAAGGGAGGACAGAGTAATTTCAATTTAGGGATTTTTGGAAGACTTTGTGAAGAATTTGGACCTTGAAGATGGATCGTTAATGATGGGGAAGATATCAGTGAGCTTAAAGAGAAAAAAGAGGGTCTTTTAGGCAGAAGGACACAGGGGGAACCTAGACAAGAAGGTAGGAGAGCATAGGGAATGCTTTAGAAATATATGATAATACTGTGGAGCTAGAGTTCCCAATGTTTGGCGATATAATGAGTAGTAAGATTATAAACGCAGATTGAATCTATAGAGTAGGCTTTGAATGTTATGCAAGACAGTTGCAACTTTACTCTATAGACAGTGTCTGTTCCGGAAAGGTTACCTTTATCAGAGTTTTAGTAAGTTTTAGTTGAGAATGGTTTAAGATAGCTGGAATTCTATTCTGATGAGGTAGTGAGAAATAAGCAGGCAGGTCAGCCCAATTTCTTATGTCTTGTGTTAGTCTCTAGGGGTTTTTGGCTCTAATTTATCTGAGATGAGTACATGGGCTTTGTTGGGAAGGGGACATGGGTAAATGATACTCAGGTTGCATCAAAATGTATTATCTGCAAAAGAGGCTGGCTGCCCTGTGTCCTGGTTGGTAATGACTCTGGATCCTCCAGCCTCAAGGAGGGCGATGGAGGAGGAACAATGCCTCTTTCCACTGTCTTGCTGGCCTGCATGGCTTCTTTTTCAAGACTCAAAGCATGACTCAGCGTCGCCCATTGATTTTGAAGTTCATTTCAGCTTTGTAGATTTTGTTACTGGCATTTCCTCCCATAGTCTGGCAATAGGATGTGGGACAGTCTTTGTTTTCATTTCTTTTTTTTTCCCCCAGTGTCCTATATATATTAGTGTAAAGTTGAGAAAGGCTAAGTCTTAGGCTGCTATCCAGAAGTCATGTCAGACCGGAAATGAGCGCATGATATTTTGAAGTTCCTTTGGTGATTTCATGGTTCAACAATAAGAGAAATAATAAGAAAATCTTGATATATTTCTTGTCTGTGATTATTTTCAAAACTCTGACAAGACCAAAGTGGAGTTGGAAGATCATCTGGGCCCCTATTGTAGTATCCAGAGGGGAAGGATCAGGGAGCGAACTCAGGTCATCATAGTAGAAATGGAGAAGAGAGGATGGACATGAGATTTGTCAAAGGGGTAGAATATGTAGAGGTTATTGTTGATTGGATGTAAGAGCTGAGAAAAAGGGCAAATTTGCAATATTACCCAGGTTTCTGGCTTCAGTGACTGAGCAGATAGGTGAAAGTGCCACTCAAAAGAATGGGTAATGTGAGAGAAAATAAAGACTTTTATGAGACCAGTCATGAGCTCATTGTGGATATGCTGAGGTTGACATGCCTGTGAAATTTTTCAGTGCGTGTACAAGCAGTGGGAGGAAAACACATGGGATTAGAGCTCAGAAGATATATCTGGCCTAGATTTGATGGTCATTAGTCTATTACAGTTTATACCAAGGAACTGAATGAATTTCCCAAGGGTTATGAAAATAAGAAAGCCAAGGGCAGAAGCTTTAAGACCATAGAGGGAAAGACCAAGAGAGCTCCCATTTAGGAAAATTTAAAATGTTCAAAAGGCTAAAAGAAGGAACAGGGTTCCTACCTCAAGAACTGGACATTTCTGGGGAGAAAGAGCATCCAGATTTGAAAAAAGAAACATGCAGACATTTTAAGTAATGAAAGACATTGTCACTAAAATAAAAATCAACAGATAGATTAAATAATAGACTAGATGCAGATGAAGAGAAAATTAGTGAATTGTTAAATATGCCTGATGAAACCACACAGAATGCAGAACTGAGAAATAAAGAGATGGGAAATACAGAGAAAGAAATGAAGAGACATAGAAAATGAAATGAGAAGCTTCAAGAAAATGAAATGAGAAGCTTCAATTAAGAGCTAATAGAAGTTCCAGAAGGAGGAGTTTAAGAGCATTGTGGAGAAGCAATATTAAGAAGAATTATTAAAGATGTTTTAAAGTTAAACAAAAAAGAAGCCTGAGTTTGAAAAGGCACACAAGCTCAGTTAAGATAAATGCAACAAATCTGATCTAGAAACATTATATTAAAATTACAGGACATCAAAGGTAAAGAGGAAAAAATATAAAGCTACAAGAGGCAAGACAGATTATGTGTAAAGGAACAAATCAAATCGACAGTTGTAGGATCACTGTGATCATAGATAACAGAAGACAATGAGATATTTTCAAAATGCTTGGGGCAATTACATTGTATAACCACTTAAATGTCATTCAAGAAAAGGCACATATTTTTATTCATTTCTAAGGAAGATTACCACCTACCAACTCTTCTAGCAGGAACTTCTAAGGGATGATACACTTTAACTGAAAAGAGCTGAACCCAGAAGGAAGGAGTAGGAAACTCACAGGTAGAAAATTGACCTACCTCTGAGTTGGCATTGCAGACCAATGGGTAAAAGATACTTGACTCAATAAATGGGGCTGAGGCATTCCATTCTCCTCAAGGGAAAAACAAAATAAAATTGGGTCCCTGCTTCACTCTGTATACAAAAATCAATTCTCAGTGGAGTAATTTGAAAGGCAACATTATTATAGAAGAAAATATAGTAAAATATCTTTATGGCCTCAGGGTAAGGAAAAATTATTAAACCACAGAGAAAAGGCCTTAATAAATTTTACAATGTTAAAAATTAAAAAAAAATCTGCCCCCATCCCAGTAAGATTGGTATGTAGAACAATTTTCAGAAAATTCAAGTGGCTAGAAACTTATAAGAAAGAGGCTTAACTGTACTAGTAATTGGAGAAATGCAGATTAAATCCTGGTGGGATTAGCAGACTGTCATAAAAATATAAATTGACAATATTAAAAGTTGTAGAAGATTTGGCATATAGAAATGTAGACAGCTAATGTCCATTTGCAGTAATAAATGAAAATTGACAGTATTCACTAAATCAGGACATAAATTGTGGTGTATTTATACAGTGGAACATCATATAGGAGTGAAAATGAGTGAACATAAACTGTGTGTGTGCACAGATAATTCTCACACATAATGCTGAATGAATAAAGCAAGTTGCAGAAGAATATATACTCTATGACACCGTTTACACAAAGCTAAAAAACTCAAAACAATATTGCATGTGGTTAAGGATAACCTTAACCATAACATACATGATAAAATTATGGAGATGCATGGGAATGGTATAGTTCAAATTCAGGAGGGAGAGTTATGTGATCTAGAAGGGTTCACAGGGGTTTCACCTGTGTTGTTAATACATTATTTATCAGGTTGTGAGGTAGGTACCTGGTCATTTGTTGTTTTGTTCTGTTTGGCTTTTTATGCCTTAAATTTTGCATAATGCTTTTCTAAAATGAAAAGAGTAAATCAGAGGTGAGGAATTGCAGATGGCAAGTGAAGACCATTCTTTCTACTTTTTTTTTTTTTTTACTGGAAAGGAAAGAAGAAAAGAGATTGTGTTCTATTTCTTGACACCAAGTGATTTGGAGGAATTAAAAAGTTTATGCTATTTTGTAGATAAACTGACATGTGAAACTGCAGAATTCTGAGCTCAAACTCAATATATTCAACTTTGTGGGGTAATTATTATTATTTGGACCACACCGTGGTCTAATCATGCACAACTTGGAATTATGTTGAATTAAATCATTAGAAAGCAAAAAGCTCAAAATGATTTTTTCTTTGTATTATTTCTTATTCTCTAACTAATATAAATTTTTGAGAAGAATCAATAGTATACATATAGAAAAATGATCAAAATTGAAAATACTGAATCATTGAAAATATGTATAAAGATCATTCTTTCAAAGAAGCTGAAATTTGATGATATGAAGGTCTCTTAAAACCTGTTCTCTAAGTGTAGATAGTTTGTGGTCAAATTTCTTTGTTTATGTTTTCAATTCCAGACACTAAACTAGGTATCTTTACATATTTTGTTTCATTTATTCATTGTAAACCTTTCAAAAATGAAAGAACTCACCAACAACATCCATATCTCTTTAATGAGATGGGATAGGTATTTTTAAATGTGTGTTAAAAATTATGTGCTTTAGTTGTCTCTTCTTTAGAACTAAATCAGACATTTTCTGAGTAGGGTACAGCATGTTCAGTACTAAAGGAAAACCCCTGCTTGGAACAAAGGTGTTACTGAATAGCTCTGCCAGAGACCTTTATTTCAAAGGCAGAATTTTATTTCACAGGAAATGTGAATATGAAAGTATTTTACTAGTAATTAGCTTTTAAAATAGCAGGAACTTCATTTTCTTCATTTATGCTTGGAAGCTAGACATGGAATTTGTGGGGGTTTTTTGTGGCTTGTGTGAAATTGTTAGAAACATGCCATATTGTAGCTAAGAAACATACCAAACTTGGTCTTCACCTGAGACAGCCCCTGCAGAACAGTCTTGAGGAGGCAGTAAACCTGGAAGATGAGCAACCACTCTTCTCAGCAGGTGCTGTCCCAGTCTGGACCCCCAGCCCCGCCCCCTTACATGTTCATTCTCGTCTCCAGTGGAAAATTTAAAAGAATTAGTAATCATAATAGCATTCACTAACTGTTCAATCTTGCTGTCCCCATTTAGAGATGGTAAAACTGAGGCACAGAGAGGTTAAGGGTCTTAACAAAGGCTACAGTGAATAAGTGGCCAGAGTCAAGCTTTAAACTGAGGCAATCTGATTTCAAAGCTACTCACTTAACTGCCATGCTACATGTCTTACCGTATTTGAAGACATTAAACTTGGCCATTAATGTGAGTTACTATCTCACACTAGGAAGATTCTATCATAGTTTCTGTTATCGCCCCTGGTAGCTGTTATCACTGGTAAGTTGGGGCTTAGATCTTTACCCTCAAGCGCCGTACTGATGCACATATTCTGCTAGGTAATACCAAATAGTTTTCTAAAATGATGATACCAATTTAAGTTCGCAACACTGTATGAGAGTACTTCTTGTTCTACATTTAAATTTTTTGCTGACCTGTTAGGTGTGAAATGGTATCTTGTGTTTTTAAATTGCATTTCCCCAAATTATTGATACAGTGGAGAATTTTTCACATGTCTTTGGGCCATTTGTATTTCCTCTTCTATGAAATGTCTGTTCATGTCTTTTGCTCATTTTCATTTTGTCTTTTTTTTCTCATATTGATTTATAGGAGTCCTTCACCTATTCCAGATACTAATCTTTTATCTCTTGTATGTGTAACAAATGTCTTAGTTTGTGTCTTCTCACTGATCCCCTTGATAAATAGAAGTTCTTAATTTTAAAGGAGTTAAATTGATCAATCTTTTTCCTTTATCATTTTTTTTATCATTTTTGAGCTTTTAAAAAACATTTAATGTATCTTGCCCTACCCCCAAGATGGTAAAGGTATTCTTATGCATTTTCTTCTTAAAAACTTATAGATTTGACCTTTACATTTAAGTCTTCAATTGGAATTGATAACTTTCATGATGGTGGGAGGTAGGGATCCAATTAAAAAAATGTTTTTATCCATTGGATAACCAAATGTCCAAGTACCACTTATTGGACAGTTTCCCTACTCACATTGATTTTCCAAGTCCCTCTGTCTCTCTGTCTTGAGTCAAGCTTTCTCATAAGTGTGGACTGTTTCTGGCCTTTCTGTTTTGTTCCATGGGTCTACCTTGTATGATACTTTATCAGTTCCACCTTGTCTTAGTTGCTACAGTTTTATAACTAGTTCTGATGTGGATTGGGAAAGTCCTTTACCTTATTCTCCTTTGGGAGTGGTTTGGTATTTTTAGTCCTTTGCTTTTCCATATACAGTTTAGAATCAGTTTGTCAGTTCCTATAAACAATGTTAGTATTTTGATTGGATTGCATTGAAGCTATAGATTAATATGGGAAGAAGTGACATCTTAATGATATTGTTTCCCATTTGTGTACATGGGATATCCCTGTTTATTAAAGTCTTTCAAAAAAGTTGAAAATGTTTCTCAAAAAGTCTTTGTACATCTTTTGTTAGATTAATTCCTAGGTACTTTATGCTTTTGTTGCTACTGACACTGGTATCTTGCTTAAAAACTTATTTTTAAACTGCTGTTAGGTACAGCTATACAATTTTTGTTTATTGTGTGGCAGAGACAACCTTGCTTATCATTAAAGGTGTTTCCCTTTCTTTCTGGACACACATCTTTCTTCTTCGCCTTCCTTCCAATTAGGTGCGGCCACGTGACTGACTTCTGACAAATGGAACAGGGGGCAGCTATGATATACCCCACATTGAGGTCTGGCCCATAAAAACTTCCTCTCTGGCCCCCCATCCCTTCCCTCTAAGCTGCTGGATGTTGGTGCCAGAAAGACTGGGGAAGCCACATGTTGAAGAGGGTGGCATCTCTATCCGTTGGGTCCCCAAGTGACTGGGTAGCATGGAGGCTCATCTCTCATCTGCTCCAATTAAATTAGCTTTACATGATGAGAAACAATTTTTATTTTGTTCAGCCACTGAGATGTATCCATTACAACAAATATGATTATCTTAATTAATGCATATTAATTCTAATCCCAGCAAGTCAATAAGCACATTTATTAATCTAAATATTTACCTGTTGATTCCTTAGTATTTTCCACATAAATATTACATCATTTGTAAATAACGAACTTTGCTTGTTTTCTTTCCTATTTTTTACAGATTTTATTCTCTTTCTTGT
The DNA here is from genome assembly GCF_965194825.1 of Balaenoptera physalus. Lineage (NCBI taxonomy): Eukaryota > Metazoa > Chordata > Mammalia > Artiodactyla > Balaenopteridae > Balaenoptera > Balaenoptera physalus. The sequence goes on from NC_138899.1 coordinate 12,932,971, forward strand.
ATTACAGCACTAGCTAAGACCTCCTGTACAATGATGAATCAAAGCAACAATGGTTTGCAAGTTGCCTTGCTCCTTATATTCAAGGGAGTTCTTTTAACATTTTGCCATTAATTGTATGCCTGGTAAAATTTTGTATATATCCTTTATCAGGCTATGGAAATTCCTTCTTATTACTAACATATCAAGAGATTTTTTTTGTCATAAATGGATGTTACTTCATTTAATGATATATTTGCATCTTTGGGAAGATCATATGTTTTTCTTCATTAAACTGATAATGTGCTGTTATATCTCTTTTCATAAGTGATATTCACCATAATTTTAGCTAAGGCTCAAAATTAACAAATCAACATCCATTTTAAGAAGAAGATTCTCTACATTATCTATTGGTTTCTATTTTAGGAAAAATTTCTGTTACATTTATTATTCTCTTCTTTATACTTTTTTGGGACTTATGCTGCTTTTTTTAAAAAAATGAAATTAAATTTATTTTTTTATACAGCAGGTTCTTATTAGTCATCAGTTTTATACAGATCGGTGTATACATGTCAATCCCAATCGCCCAATTCATCCCACCCACCCCCACCACCCCGCTGCTTTCCCCCTTGGTGTCCATACGTTTTTTCTCTACTTCTGTGTCTCAATTTCTGCTCTGCAAACCGGTTCATCTGTACCATTTTCTAGGTTCCACATATATGCGTTAATATACGATATTTGTTTTTCTCTTTCTGATTTACTTCACTCTGTATGACAGTCTCTAGATGCATCCACGTCTCTACAAATGACCCAATTTCATTCCTTTTTATGGCTGAGTAATATTCCATTGTATACATGTACCACAACTTCTTTATCCATTCGTCTGTCGATGGGCATTTAGGTTGCTTCCATGACTTCGCTATTGTAAATAGTGCTGCAATGAACATTGTGGTACATGATTCTTTTTGAGTTATGGTTTTCTCTGGGTATATGCCCAGTAGTGGGATTGCTGGGTCATATGGTAATTCTATTTTTTAGTTTTTTAAGGAACCTCCATACTGTTCTCCATAGTGGCTGTATCAATTGACATTCCCACCAACAGTGCAAAAGGGTTCCCTTTTCTCCACACCCTCTCCAGCATTTGTTGTTTGTAGATTTTCTGATGATACCCATTCTAACCGGTGTGAGGTGATACCTCATTGTAGTTTTGATTTGCATTTCTCTAACAATTAGTGATGTTGAGCAGCTTTTCATGTGCCTCTCGGCCATCTGTATGTCTTCCTTGGAGAAATGTCTATTAAGGTCTTCTGCCCATTTTTGGATTGGGTTGTTTGTTTTTTTAATATTGAGCTGAATGAGCTGTTTATATATTTTGGAGATTAATCCTTTGTCCGTTGATTTGTTTGCAAATATTTTCTCCCATTCTGAGGGTTGTCTTTTTGTCTTGCTCATGGTTTCCTTTGCTGTGCAAAAGCTTTTAAGTTTCGTTAGGTACCATTTGTTTTTATTTCCATTACTCTAGGAGATGGATCAAAAAATATCTTGCTGTGATTTATGTCAAAGAGTGTTCTTCCTATGTTTTCCTCTAAGAGTTTTATAGTGCCCGGTCTTACATTTAGGTCTCTAATCCATTTTGAGTTTATTTTTGTGTATGGTGTTAGGGAGTATTCTAGTTTCATTCTTTTCCATGTAGCTGTCCAGTTTTCCCAGCACCACTTATTGAAGAGACTGTCTTTTCTCCATTGTATATCCTTGCCTCATTTGTCATAGATTAGTTGACCATAGGTGCGTGGGTTTATCTCTGGACTTTCTATCCTGTTCCATTGATCTATATTTCTGTTTTTGTGCCAGTACCATATTGTCTTGATTACTGTAGCTTTGTAGTATAGTCTGAAGTCAGGGAGTATGATTCCTCCAGCTCAGTTGTTTTCCCTCAAGACTGCTTTGGCTATTCGGGGTCTTTTGTGTCTCCATACAAATTTTAAGATTTTTTTGTTCTAGTTCTGTAAAAAATGCCATTGGTAATTTGATAGGGATTGCATTGACTCTGTAGATTGCTTTGGGTAGTATAGTCATTTTCACAATATTGATTCTTCCAATCCAAGAACATGGTATATCTCTCCTTCTGTTGGTATCATCTTTAATTTCTTTCATGAGTGTCTTATAGTTTTCTGCATACAGGTCTTTTGTCTCCCTAGGTAGGCTTATTCCTAGGTATTTTATTCTTTTATTGCAATGGTAAATGGGAGTGTTTCCTTAATTTCTCTTTCAGATTTTTCATCATTAGTGTATAGGAATGCAAGAGATTTCTGTGCGTTAATTTTGTATCCTGCTACTTTACCAAATTCATTGATTAGCTCTAGTAGTTTTCTGGTGGCATCTTTAGGATTCTCTATGTATAGTATCATGTCATCTGCAAACAGTGACAGTTTTACTTCTTCTTTTCCAATTTGTATTCCTTTTATTTCTTTTTCTTCTCTGATTGCTGTGGCTAGGACTTCCAAAACTCTGCTGAATAATAGTGGTGAGAGTGGACATCCTTGTCTTGTTCCTGATCTTAGAGGAAATGCTTTCAGTTTTTGACCATTGAGAATGATGTTTGCTGTGGGTTTGTCGTATATGGCCTTTATTATGTTGAGGTAGGGTCCCTCTAGGCCCACTTTCTGGAGAGTTTTATTATAAATGGGTGTTGAATTTTGTCAAAAGCTTTTTTTTTTTTAACTAACTTCTTAATGTGGATGTTGACTTATTAATTTTGAGGCTTTCTTTACTAATATAAACATTTAAGGCTATACATTTTCCTTTATCATTTTATTTACATCTTTAAAGTTTATATATATTTCATTATTGTTCAGTTCAATATTTTCTGATTTCCATTATTCTGTCATTCAGAGGACTGTTTTAAAATTACTAAACAAGTGGAGTTTCTAGTTATTTTATCATTAATTTCTAACAATTGCATCTTTTATCAGAAAAGTGTGATTGGATATGCATTATTTGCAATTTATTATTGAGGCTTGCATTAATGGTCTGGCACAGAGTGAATTTTTTAAAATGTTTCTTATGTGCAAGAAAATAATGAATATTACTTAATTTTTTGAGTTCTCTGTTTATTAGGTCAAGCATGTTGATATGATCTTTAAATATTTCAAATATTTCCTTATGTCAGTCAATTACTAAGCAGATGTATAAATTTTCTTTGACCAGGATTTCTCATAGTTCTATCAATTTTGCTTATATTCAATTTTTGCTTATGTGTTTTGCATTTATGTTATTATGTGCATACCAGTACAGAATTGAGTTTCTGATGAACTGATCATTTGACAAGGCCTTTTAAAATCTCTAGTATTGCTCTTGGCTTTAAAATTTATTTTGTCTGGTATTAATGTGGTTATACCATGTTTCTTTTGGTTAGTTTTTCCTAGTTTCTCCTCGTTCATGCTCTGACTTTCCAACTTTCTGTGTATTTATGTTTTAGAAATGCTTATAGTAAACATCACACACCTAGGTTTTTTAAAAAAAATTCAGGCTGGCAATAATATAACAGAGAGTTCAGTCTATTTATATTTATTGTCATTAATGATATTTGCATTTATTTCTACTCTCCCATTTTGTGATTTTTATGTATTCAATATTTTGGGTTTTTTTCAGTTTCTTTCTTTGTATTTCCACCTTCCACCTTTTTCCACCTTCTTCTGGATGGGTAGAGTTTTTTTGTTTGTTTGTTAATTTTTTTTTCCATTTGGTAGTTGTACTCGCCATGGTTACCTTTAGTAGTTAACCTAAAACAGTGTCTTTGAAACTGTGAGTTGTGAAAATAATTCTGTGGTTATTGACCAGGACTTTTAAAAAGTACATAGAAGAGAATGGTAAATGGAATAGTAAATGTCTAATTAGGGAAAATGTTGTTTTCATGACAATGTTGTTTCATATATATGTGTATTTTGTATATATGTATATTGCATATATATGTATATTGCCCTTAGAACAGGGCTTGTTATTACTGCCTCTGTTAGCCGCACTGGTCCACTGGTTTTATTTTCAATCATTCTCACATAGCCGGACAGCAGTGCTCTGTAGAACCATATTGGAGTCTGAAGCAAAAGAAAAAATGTGTGCACTTTTCAGGATTTGTTCTCATATACAAAATATATATACTTTTCAAAATATCCTCTCGTATTGTGGACCAAGTGACAAAACTTAATGAAAGGTCAATAGTTTAAAAACAAGACTATATAGAAAGCCCCACGTGGCCCAATCTGATGTCAGGCCACTGTCTCCCTTCTAAACCCACCCAGCAAGGACGTGCGGGCCGATTGCAAAGGCCACTTCCCGCTGCAGAGTGACGCGGGGTGACATGTCAAACAAACAGCGACAGACAGTCTTGTTCACAATTTTGATATTTTGTTCATTATGGACTTTTCCCCATTAGTTTTGATTTTTAAAATATTACACTAACAATATTCTTTATCTGGATTACTGGGTTTTTTTTTTTTTTTTAATTAATTTATTTATTTGTTTTTTTTATTTTTGGCTGTGTTGGGTCTTCGTTTCTGTGCGAGGGCTTTCTCTAGTTGCGGCAAGTGGGGGCCACTCTTCATCGCGGTGCGCGGGCCTCTCACTATCGCGGCCTCTCTTGTTGCGGAGCACAGGCTCCAGACGCGCAGGCTCAGTAGTTGTGGCTCACGGGCCTAGTTGCTCCGCAGCATGTGGGATCTTCCCAGACCAGGGCTCGAACCCGTGTCCCCTGCACTGGGAAGCCCCGGATTACTGGGTCTTTTACTGGCCGCCTGAGGTGGGCGAGTAAACACGAATCCAGCCGTGCTGGCGGTGTAGGCCCTGGGGCTCCAGCTGCAGGCCCACTCTGCCTGGGAAAGGTCCAATCTAGTTTTTGGTCTCCTGTGCCACGTGGAGACTCCAGTTTTCTGGAGTTGGGCACATGCCACCAGGCAAAGGGTAGATTTGGTGCTAGATCACATTAAAATATTCCCATTAAAAAAAAAAAAATCTCTGAGCATTTCTTACTTTCTTGATAGCTCCACAGTGCATTTAAAAGGATTTTCCTTAATATTTTATCCAGTTGTCTTGTTATTTTCCTCCAGAGGCCCATTCATTGTATTTATTCTATTGTACCCCCTCCCCCCCAGAAATGGAAGTCTAGAAGGTTCATTACCACAAGATATAAAAAGATGAGCTATCTGCTGAGTTCAACCAGTGTCTGCTGACTAGCCGCTGGTTTACCTAATTCCACTGTGAGGCAACCAGACCATCCCAGTTAACCTTGCGGGGAGCATGGCTGACAGGCTGTCCTCCTAGAAAAATATACATATAGAGGAATTCCTTTGAAATGGCCAACTTTTCAAAGTCTGATTTTTTTTTTCAAAGATGGTTAATGCTTTTATGTTCCAGGCACAGTTCTAAGAGTTCGGTGTATGTTAACTCACTTAATTCTCACAACTACCTTACGTGGTAGATACTATTACTGATCAGCTCCTTTTTACAGAGAAGGAAAACAGGACCAGAGGTTCACTCACTTGCCTGTGGTCACACAGAAAGTGGAAAGTCAGGATTTGAACACAGCCAGCTTGGCTACCAGTGCCATGTGCTTAACCTCTATGCTGTAGGGCCTTCACTTGTCACAGGCCGTGGTGCGGTTAGCCCAGACCAAGGATCAGCAAAGGGCTCCCCGACTGCCCCAATTTCCTGTCTCCTACAGTGGCTCATGTGGGTAGAATATATGAAAGTGATAGTCCCTGTGTCCTCAGGTAGTCATCAACTCATGCACTAAATATGCTAATTGATTTCTGTAAAGATTTTTACCAGAGCAGAATCACCAAACATGTGGCTTTTATTCAAAACATACTGATGACTCTTGGAGGAGTTGAGATAATCTCAGTATTGATTATGTGTATGTGTTTCTTAATTACTCCTTGCTGTCTTAATGGGTGCTTTGGTCAATAGTGCATGTGAACTGCACTAGTTTCCAAGTGCGACCCACTTCAACTTGTAAACACCGTGACTGATAGAGAGGAATCACTTCAATTATTTTGAAATGGCTCTGACGGGTGAAGCGGAGTTTTATACTCCTGTGCTTTATTTATAGCCAAAACTGGCTCCAGGATCGTATTTACCAAATGCACACTGAATACTCTTTGTTTTAACCTTATATGAAGATACTTGGCTTCCGTAAGAACCAATTTGATCATTTTTCTGGTTTCTTTTCAAAGAAATGCTGACAAAGAGCTCAGTAATATAAAAGACTAAGAGTGAAACTTTGGACCAAGTGAAACATGACTTTTCATGCCTTTTAAAGGCATGCTTTAAAATAAAAAATAAAAGCTATGTTTCCTCTGAAAGTATGTGAAAATTTGCCATTTTTGGAATCCACAATAAAAAAAATACTTCAGTTTTGATTTCTTTCTTCCTCTTCTTTTTCTTCTATGATTAACTGAGTACTCTCTCAGGCGAGACACTTTTACAGGCAATTAATTTTCTTTATCAAAAAGAATCAAATTGCGATGTTGAATATATTTCTTGCATCAGTTTGAAAGCAACTCAAAGCTTGGGCAGTGGAATTAATAAATGGTAGAGTTGCCTTTCTGTCTCAGTTTGGATTTTCTGGGAGGCAGACTCTGAGGTGGAGATTCCAATCCATGGAGAAGGGAAGGAAGCACGATTGGGCCAAGGGAGAGGTTGGGCCGTGATGCAGTCTCAACAAAAGCCTCAGCCCACGCCCTGGGGAGCTGGGGAGCCCGGTGCAGTATTTGCCCTGAGTTGGGCAAAGCTGGGGGCCTTTATACTCCTGTGTCAATCAACTGGACAAGGGCTGTGCTGGGGGAGGGAGCGAGACTTTGGACAAGGCAGTTCTCTTTAGTCAGTGCAGTTCCAGAAGGAGGCTGACAGCTGCACCTGACTGCTGTCACTCCTGGACACTGGGGAGTGAATGCAGCATCCCGAACGGGGAGCTGATTGCAGGCTGCAGCAGCCACTTATCGTTCTTTGAGTTGCGGCTGGCTCCTAGGAGCCAATGCCCTCTTCCGTTTTGTGTGCCTCTCATTCCTCCAAGTGTAGAATCCCTTTAAGTGTAGAATCTGCCTTCATTCTAATCACAGGCCACTGTGTTTCCATTCCTGTTGCTTCTCATGCTTCTTGCTTTGCCAAATACTATATTTACAACTCCTCAGCTTCCATCTCAAGAAACTCCTCCTGCAGGGAGCCTTCTGTGACATCTCCAGCTCTCAGTAATCTCCCATGGCAGTCACTGGCTAGTTAATAATTTGGAATTTATCATGAAATACCTCAATACATGTATTTTGTTTTCAGCCATATGTATCTCTAGCTAGATGGTAACTAGATTATGATGATTTCAGATTATTTATAATCTAATAAGAATATAGATATCTTTTTTTTTTAATGTTTTCTAGCATTTTGTAATACCAAAATATTTGTTAAATGAGTGGATCTGCAGTTTGTTTAGTTCCTTAGCCAAGAATGTGGATCGGGTATAGGCAAAGTTTATGAGAAACTATTTGAATTTCATAATTTTATACTTTCACTTATGTCTGTCTCTTCTGACACCATGGTTTTACTAGTCATTCATTCCAACAAATACATACTGAGTTATGTTCTTAGACACTGTTCTAAGCAGAGGGGATATGGTGGTGAATAGGACAAGGGCCAGACATCACAGAGCTTAAATTCCAATGAGATAACCGATAATACAACTGAAACAGATGAGCAAAATAATTACACAGTGTGACGGGTGTTATGACGGCAGTAAACATAGTGGTGAGATGGAATCAGCCACTTTAGATCAGGGCTGAGGTGATATTGTCTTCAGAAGGAAATGATTCTGCCATGGCCAGAGAGAGAAGACAAGCTCCTAAGGCATAAGGAATAGGAATTCAGGAGGCAGAAAGGACTCCACGTATTTAAGAAACAAAAAAGAGGTCTGAGGGATTGGACGGTAGTTGGCACAGCAGAATACACTGGATGAGGCTGGAGATGTTGGCTAGGGTAAAAGGTTTCAGATTTTATCATAAGAGCAGTGGAAAACTAGTGAATACTGGTGTTTGTCTTGTTTTGTGTGTGTGTGTTTAACTAGGAGATGGAGGTGTTTGTAGGGCACACATCTGTAAGAGTATATAATAAGCAGTATGTGTATGTATATGTGTGTGTGTGTGAATTGCACGTCAATTATCAATACAAAAACAGATGCTAAAAAAAATTTTGCTAACCATGCTAGAGGTGAGATTGAATTACCTTTCTGTTCTCTATATAGGAAATGACATCACAAAAGTGTTATCATAAGATGATGAGGATACAGTCAAAAATGTAAACAAAACATATCATAAGGCATGTCAAATGGTTAATTCATAAAATGGCATGTTTTTCATATTCTTTTTCTATGTATTTATTCTCATATTTAATTCTATATTCATTTTTTGGATTCTTTTTCTTTAAGACCCCTCTTCCCCAAGTTTTATAACCTTCAGACCCCACAAAACCTGGAGTGGATCCACCTTTGATTGGGACGATGCTGTGATCTGATTTTTATTTTATGAACGTACTGGCTGCCGTATGGAGAATGGATCGAGAAAGGACAGGAATAAAATCAGAGAGACTCCAGTTTGTATCCAAACAACCACAATTCTTTGGAGTTTGGATATTGAAGACGGCCATCAAAATGGTCAAGTGTTGGCAGTGGTTTTCCTTCGTTGTTTTCTAGAGTCAACAGAGCCTTTAAGGGGGTGGCACTGGTTAGCACCGTGTCACTTCTCACACTCTAATGTGTGTATGAATCACCTGAGTGTCTGGTTAGAATGCAGGGTCTCCTTCAGTTGGTCTGGGGTGGGGCCTGGGATTCTGCATTTCCAACAAATTCCCAGGTGCTCCTGTGGAAGTTCAAGGACCACATCTGGCGTAGTGAGGCAGTAAAGCACTGTGGATCCAGAGTCAGGCGGCCTGGGTTTCAACGCCCATTTTTCTACAAACTTTGTGACTTTGGTTAAGTTAGCTAATCTTTCCAGTCCTCAGTGTTCTTATCTATTAATGGGTGTGCTAATAATAGAATCAACCAGAGAGGGTTATTGTAAAGATTAAATGACATGATCCAGACTAAGAGGCTATCACAGTATAAGGGCACAGAAATATTTGATATGATTATTCTTGATGTAGTTAGAACACTTGGTCTTCTTAGCCAAGCTTGGCTAAGACTTCCTATGAATGATTACCGAATTTTCTCATGCATATAGAAAGAAAGGAAAAGCCTTTCTCTGCAGTATGGATTAAGTAAAATTAATCCAATCAATAAAAACTTATAAACAATGAAATATATTTGCAAATCAAAATTACCAAGTAATGGACTTCCCTGGTGGCGCAGTGGTTAAGAATCCGCCTGCCAACGCAGGGGACATGGGTTCAAGCCCAGGTCCGGGAAGATCCCATGTGCCGCGGAGAAACTAAGCCCGCGCGCCACAACTACTGAGCCTGCGCTCTAGAGCCCGCGAGCCACAACTACTGAGCCTGCGTGCCACAACTACTGAAGCCTGTGTGCCTAGAGCCCGTGCTCCACAACAAGAGAAGCCACCGCAATGAGAAGCCCACACACCGCAACAAAGAGTAGACCCCGCTCGCCGCAACTAGAGAAAGCCCGCACGCAGCAACGAAGACCCAACGCAGCCAAAAAAAAAAAAAAAAAAAAAAATTACCAAGTTAAATAAATATTGAGACCAGTGAAGAGCAGGCTAAGCTGCTGATTAAATCACAGAATGTTGCATCTAGAATAGAAGTTAGAGATCTTATAGTCCAACTGGTTCATTCTACAGACAAAACCAAAACAAAGCAAATGGAAGAGGCCTAAGGGGTCATGACTCTCGTCATCATATATCATGTAGGTGGGATCTTCTTATTGAAAAGACAACAGAAACCCTTTCATTGATATTTTGATATCTATAGAAACCTGTCTTTATTTAGGTTGTCATTGTTGTGACAGGTCAAACTGTGTCCCTCAAAAGGACATGTTGACATCCCAACCCCTGGTCCCTGTGAACGTGACCTTATTTGGAAATAGGGTCTTTGCAGATGTCATCAAGTTAAGATGAGGTCATTAGGGTGGGTCCTAATCCAAGATGACTGGTGGCCTTATAAGAAGATAATGTGAAGACAGACACATGGGGCGAGGCCCTGTGACGATGGAGACAGAGAGTGGAGGGACCCAGCTGTGAGCTAAGGAACGCCAAGGATTGACGGCCCGCACCGGAAGCTAGGAAGAGGCAGGGGAGGATTCTCTCCATAGCCGCAAAGGGATCTCGGCCCTGCCAACTCCATGATTTCAGATGTTAGTCTACAGAACTGGAGAGAATTCATTTCTGTTGTGTAAGCTACCCTCTGTGCGGGGCTTGGTTCCAGCAGCCTTGGGAAACTATAGTACTCTTTATCCTTTCTCCATTTTTTCACAGGTTTATTTTTCCTCTTCTGCCCCACAGAAAGCTTCTTGAGGGTAGGAACTGGACTTTGCCCATGTTCGTGTTCCTTGAACAGCTTAGCAGTGCTTAGTCGGGGCTCAGTGAGCATTTGTTGAATTGAAGTAATTGTCGGCTTCCCCAGAGATAATGCAGCTCATTATTTGTTATTATAAACCCCCTATAATTTGCCTGTCAGCTTTTGACACTGTCATCGAGGACATAGAAGAGGTGCCTCTTAGTTGCCAAGAGATTTTTGGATAGAATGAGGAAATAAATACTGATAGGGAAACCCAGGAGCGTACTTTAATATTATTTTAAGAAGAGTTACTGGGCTTCCCTGGTGGCGCAGTGGTTGAGAGTCTGCCTGCCAATGCAGGGGACACGGGTTCGAGCCCTGGTCTGGGAGGATCCCACATGCCGCGGAGCAACTAGGCCCGTGAGCCACAACTACTGAGCCTGCACGTCTGGAGCCTGTGCTCCGCAACAAGAGAGGCCGCGACAGAGGCCTGTGCACCGAGATGAAGAGTAGCCCCCGCTTGCCGCAACTGGAGAAGGCCCTCGTACAGAAACGAAGACCCAACACAGCCATAAATAAATAAATAAAAATTAAAAAAAAAACAAAACAAACAAACAAAAAAAAACTTCTCACTACCCTTTGGAAGGGTGGGGGGTACAGTTTAAAAAAAAAAAAAAAGAAGAGTTACTAATATTCACTGAGAGTTTGCTATGTGTCAGACTCTGTTCTCCGTGGTCAGTGCACATTCTTTCATTGAATCATCATAATGTCTAGGTGAGAGAGATCCTGTTAGACCCAGCTGACCGATAAAAAACACTGAAGCTCAGAAGCTGTAAAAAGCAGAGTTGAGAGTCAAACTTGGGCCGTAAGACTGTAAAATTTGCTCTTAACCACTAGACTATTGGGAAATGCAGACGCTGATCATTCCTTTCTGCAGAACTGAGAGATCCTCAGCTTTGTGTTTATGGACGATAATGTGTTTAGATTGCTCTCCATATAAACGTGTGTGGGACAGTGTTGCATATATATTTATTCTGTGGTATGTTTGTTACCTCCATATATACAGGACATCAGGTTCCTCAGACGTATTTAGAACTTATGAGCCAGGTTTCCTAAGCTGCCACGCTACCTTTTTTTTTTAAGATTTTTTTGATGTGGACCATTTTTAAAGTCTTTATTGAATTTGTTACAATATTGCTTCTGTTTTATGTTTTGGTTTTTTGGCCTTGAGGCCTGTGGGATCTTAGCTCACCGACCAGGGATCAAACCTACACCCCCTGCATTGGAAGGCGAAGTCTTAACCACTGGACCGCCAGGGAAGTCCCTGCCATGCTACTTTGAGTATACTCTTCTCCCTCTGTAAAGCCACAGGTTTTATACTTAAGTGAGTGGGTTTCCACCTTTGTGTGCATTGCAGCACTTAGTAGAGGAATGGAGAGCCCCAGCAAGGAGAGCACTTTGCTCTTGTTTTGCTTTTGTACTTTTGTGGGGTGACCCTTTCGTTTGAAAGAAAGTTTCTCTAGCGAAAGAAAAGTTAGATTCCCCTAATTTAGATCATTTTAGTTTACACAGGAGGATTGATAAATAAACTTCTCCCTTTGTTTATATAAGCCCAAGTCCTGAAAAGACCCAAGAGCAGAGTTATCAGAGAAAGGAAGAACTGTGGTTAATAATAAACAGAGTATATTTCTGAGTCTGAAACATTATTTTTAGTTTGGGCTGCCCCAAATTAAAATAACACCTTCCTATTGGCAGATAATTATAGAATAATTGATATTTTATATTTAAATATTTTCTGTGCTGAAGAGATAAATTAGTTTTATCCTCTAAGGTTTAAATTTCTCTTTTGCTTTTGATGTAGTAAGTACCATAAAAAGTCAGTCTACTGATGAAAATTACACTTCATAAACCAAGTGTGAAAATTTTTGAGTACAGTTTGTCTTAGATTTTTCACTTAAAATAACAGCTTGTTCTCGAAACTTGACACCTTGAACTCACTTAACAGAGAATGTTTTCTTGTCAGGAGTGACTGATGGAATAGCAACTTTTCTTCTGCTTTTACAATAAAAGAAATTGCTCACCCAAAAATATAGCCAATTTTTCAAACATCCACAAAGGTGTGAAAGTATTTTTACCCTTGGAATTCCTGATGGCAGTGTTTAAAAATACAAGTGCCTTTATTTGTATATGCCTGGTCTGTTGAATGTTTGTGTTGTCTACCCTTATAAGGGGTCTCATAACCACTCAGAAGGCCTGAAGCTTTAAACCTGCCATGGAGAAAATCTTCTCCTCTCCCTGTTCCTGCCTTGGCCCATAGAGGAGGTGACTTCCACCAACCTCTGCATGACAAGGACTGTTCCCACCTTCCCTGAGAAATATCATGGACCCCAAAGGACAGAGGAAGGAGAAGACTGAGAAGGTGCCCCGCACCTCTCAGGAGGCCTCACTTTGTTGAGCACCTGCCCTCAGGTGTGATGCTCAGCTCTCGTGCTCTCCTCGGTCCACCCAGCCAGGATGTCCACGTAGAACAGGTTTCATCATTCTGCCTCTATCTGCAGCCTAAGGTCTAAGACACGTTGCTCAATCAGGCTCTTACCTGAAAGCCTGTCTTATGGATTAATGGGCATTTTCTTGTCTGTTAATTAACGGACGTTTTGTTCCCCATTTGGTTACTGATCTCTTCACATCTCTTCATATTCAGGCAGAATTCTGAAGATGAGGGCTGAGTGGTGGGATTTATTTTTATTTCTAATTTCAAAGAATAATAGAAGTAGTTCCAAAATGATCCTTGTAAATTGTTTTTCTTACTGTTGAAAAGCCCAAAAATCCAAAGCCTGCTCTTCTTTGAAGCTACGAAATGTTACCTGTATGAATGTAAAAACCATTTGGTTTGGCTAATTATCAATCTGTCTCAACAACAAAAAAAGGAGGATGACCAGAAATCCTTTTAAATGCTTCTTTTATTTCATTGGTTGTACATTGGGTGAGTGAACTGAATATTACAACCAAAACATAGAATTGATACAAATTAGACTCCTGTTTACACTGTAAGGTAATGAATGAGGGAATTCTTTAAGTGTTACAGAAAGATTTAGTAGAAATGTTACCAGTGATATGGCTCAAAGAATATTTAGGTGAAGTGCTGTTATATCCTGAAAACCAAGAGTGAAATGTAGTTCCCATACAAGTGGCGAGTTCATCTCTTAACTACAGTATTTGTTGAATTGCTATCATCATGTCTTGGATATTGGTGATTTTGTTCTGTAATTAAACAAAGCATTTAAGATTTATTCATCATAGTCAGACTTCTGAATATAAACAAACTTTTGGCAAATAATATTTATACAGAAAAATAGTTTTAGATCCTCTCAAATCCCAGAATTATTCTATAAAATTACATTATAAATAAATAAAAAGCAAAATCTGTTGTACATATATTTGTACATCTATGCATTTGCCTTGCCTCCTCCTTATTGTAAATGGCATATTTATGACTCCTTGCATATTACAATCACAATTCTGGAAAATGGATATCATAGTAAAAATACAGTCTTCTATATTCGCTTGGGGGGTACAGGTGATGTTTCTGATGCTCCATTATTAAAGGGCTGAAAATAGTTGTGTGCTAAAAACTTTAAAAATCAAAATCATGAAACAAAAGAAAAAAAAAGACAATGTTACAATAATTAGTCTACAAAAATATTTCAGTGATTCCCATAATTTACCTTTTAGTAATGTATACTATGTTTTCAATGAGTTTAAGTGAATTAACAAAGAAAAAAAGAAAAAAGAAAATAAGTTTGAATGTTTTAGGCAAGTTGTAGCATAACTACATTGTTATAGCTGAGAAAATTACAAATATCAATAATACATAAAGATGAAACTACCAAAGAAATACAAGTTAGATACAATACTTTCCCACAAATTAAAACAAATGCAACAATACAAGCACTATGTAAGATTACACTTAGAATGTGATTTTTTTTTTGATAGGGTTATCAAATCTATGATATAAGATAAATAGTCATTAGACTTTGACCAACATTAATTAAAATGGCAGATTTCTTTTTTCTCAAACAAAAATGATATGGTTGGTGCATCTAGTTTTCAGAACAGGCAGTGATGCCAAAATTTAAAATATTTTACATTCAATCTCAAAAGTCAAAATACTTCAATCACTAATACGTTCACAAAGAAAATGGATGTTTTAAACAATTACACATAATAGTAATTCATAACAGCTGTTTCGTTTTTTAAACAATAATTTAAAAACTATGTAGGTACTGTATAGGCTATGTGCAACATATAAAATGTGAAATATGAAATATTTGGTACGATAGTGCTTAAAATAAACTTTAAAACAAACTTTCTGAACAAAATTTAATTGTATCGCTATTACCTTGAAGATCAACCAAGTATTTAAAAAAGTAAACAACATTAAAATATGTTTCATCCATATATAGTATATATATATGTATGTGTATATATAATATGTATGTACTTGTATTAAAGTTTTTTATACTTTTGAGACATAAAATATGCTTTAAGGTGAAAGAATTAAAAGAACTATTTTTTTCCATGCTGTAGTCAGTTACAACCTTTTAATCCAACTTTTGAAATGCAAAACAGTAATGGATTTTTTAAAAAGTGAAACTATCTACTTTTTGTTTACATAGTAATTTAGATTAAAGTCACAGTCAAATTTTCAGTGACTAAACTCAAACTTACTTAAATTAGAATATTATACAGATCTCCTCACCTACAGCTTCCTTGTTTGTCTAGGTTTTTAGTTCAGAAGAGTTATTCTGTAACAGGCAACCGGATGGTGAGTTTGAAAGACTAATCCTTTTGATTAGACTGTTGGCATGGGCCTCTCATTCTTGTCAAGCTGGATGAAGTCTGGCAAAATCTAGGCACTTCTACAAAGTCTCTCTTATAAAACAATTTTAAAAATATACTTGTAAAATAATACCTTCAAGACTTTGTTTGGTGGGGTATGAAGATCATACCGTGCAAAGTTTCTTTTTCAATCTAGTTAATGTTATTCTAGAATCACATGATTCAATGCGGCATCTCCAGGCAAACCAAATACCACACTTTGATGTGTCCCCAGTACTTGTGCTTGAATTTCCATTCAAATTTTAGACCTGCAGGACAGGTAACGGTTTTACTTCACTTCTCATCTTTGCTGCAGCATTCGTGTTGTCAAGAAGTGAAACATAGCTTTGATCCAGTAGGTAAATGAAATGACAGTAATTGAAGTTAGAATCGAACCTGCCCTTGGAATAGGTTTTTTTTTTTTTTTTTAAACTAATGCTAATTGTTTATTGCTAACTTTGAAATATTCTGAGTCAAAATGAGTAAATTGGTTGGACTTTCTGCATCAGCTATAGTTATGGAGATAAGACAATATTCCTAGGACAGAAACTATGTTTAGAAACCCTTTAAAAGTAAACTTTATCCTTTATGTCTTTAAACATCACAGCTGGTCTCAGGTAGTTAACTATCTTAGGTTGGAATATACTAAGCATACCATATTTAATACTCATATATGATATAGCAGCACTAGCTTCTTAGAGTTGTGGTCTGTCCAGAAGAACTAAATCTTTATTTAGCATGCAGTTTGTGGCAATTCTATTGAGGAGGAAACAGGATAGTATGTACAGTAACAATGTTTAGTTATTCTCAATGCAGATTCTTGGCATTCCATTCCGTTTCTGCTGATTATTTCAGAATTATCTGTTAAAGAAAAAGACAAGTGTGATTTAGACATCCTTCTTGAGGGAAGATAGCTCGTTTAAGTTTTACTCTTTGAAGATAGACATTTAAAAATAGGAATTTTCTGCAATTTCTCATAGTTTTGATGCAATTATAATTTTGCACAATCCCCACCCTTCATGCTGAAAATGTTTACACTTAAGCACTTCTGCTATGTGGCCACTGTAAAGAATGATGATTCAAATGCACAGTATTTTCTGTAAAACTGTGACTGCATATATATGGGCATGCAGTGTGTTCAGACCTTAATCTCTTTTTTTAGTTTTGGCTTCATATCTCTTTATTATATGTTCAATTCTCATTCAATTAATATTTGCTAATGTGATAAGGAAGTCTAATCAAAGAATTAGTTTGTACGTGAAAGGTTCTTTGTAAAGATTAAATATAGATATTTAAAAATGTGTAACAAATTAAGTAATACTTATCTATTAACTTGCATTTATAATTCAAAGATATGTTCCCATCAAAAGTAATTTTGTTCCCAAGATACAATAACAATTAGTTTCAAATTCAGGAACCACTTAAATGTCCCATATTAAAGAAAAAAGAAATAACGTTCTAATAAAGCTGTTAAAACAGTCTTAATAATTCCAAAAGCACAGATAAAACTAAACTATCAAATACAAGTTTGATATAAGTTCATTTCCAACTCCATAACTTTGCAAAGGACAGGGAGTTTGCCCTGTGTGACCCAGTCATCCAGCTTACAAGCCAAGCTTTTGACACATTCTAACAAAAATATTTATTCTTTGTGCAATGCTTTGACCAAACTTTGTGCAGTTAATAAACAAAATGTTTATTTATTAAATAGCCGAGTCTTTGTTTACAAAATAACCAGTAAATATTCTTTATGATCAAGGTCAGCCAATATTCCTACACACTGGGATCCAATTCCCAATAAAAGCCTCATTTCTACAAGTATGATTTCTTATCCCATTATGTTAGAATTTATACATGTGGATATTTTTTACATTAAGTAGGTATTTCTGCAGTTAATATAAAACAGTTTTAGTACATATACTTAATTTCTCCCGTGAAATAAATATGAGTATCCTTTATTTTATTGGAATATACAGATATGTATGGAATTGATAAAAATAGAGGAAGAATTCATGTATGTTAAATATTTGTACTAAATGGAAACTCAAAACTTTGGATAAGATGAGATCATTTTTTTGTTTTTCAAAAAGTTCTAAGAATTTAAAATTAATTGGGAAAAAATATCTCATGTACTGATATACAAATAAAAATAATGAGATATAATGGTTTATATGTAAATACTATCATACTATCTTTGAACAGTCATTGCAAATAGCTAACATTAATTCTTCAGATGGCTATATTATAGCTTCATTTTTAGATATTTGATTATTAAATAGGAATTATTCTATTTCATCCCTTAGCTTCAATCTTGTCTGTAAGTTTTCCAAATAAGAATGTGCCCTAGGACATCAGATCATGTATTTCTTTTTTCTTTCTTTTCACTTCAGCAGAAGTCTCTCTAAAATATTTATGGAAAACAAACTTGCAATTTCTTAAATTGATATATAATAATATATGTTTTGAACATATTCACATTCTTGCTTATTGACTGAAATGAAAATGCCATATAGGATGAAAATTCCCAGCCACCTGGAAAGAAAAAGTATCCTACAGAGAGCCCAGCAATGGGCAAATCTGTATTATAGAAATTAGTTACAATGCTTTGGACTTGAATTTGACAAACAGACGTGTCCGACCACCCAGATGTAATTGAACTGTAAATCAGCCTTGAAGTTAACTAAAAGCATTAACTGGGCTCACCCAGACTGCTTTTCCCCTCTGCCTCAGCCTACACACAATCCATTGTATGGATAAAGACGTAAATAAAAATGACCTCTGGTACTAGTGAACTCTCAGCCGCACTGCTTCCTGGCATCTAGGCCAGAAAACTCTGGCCATACCCTGGTCTATGTGTTGGGCTATCTTGAGGACTGTATGTGTGATATTAAAAGATGAATTACACCCCTGCCAGCTGTGAGCTTCAAGAGGTTTAAGAGATTTGATCTTAGATGGTAGGAAAGCTATGGGTGTTTTTTGGTGGTAGCATTTTTCTCAAAAATACCGTTTGATTATTAATTTTTTTCCTGAGAAATATAGCTTGTTGGTACAGTCTGAATTAAGTGTACTCTGGGGTGAAATACATTTTGGAAATAGAGACAGATCAGGAATCCAGATGAGGACCAGTTACCAACTGAGAGCCTCTTATTGAACTCCTGCCCCTTTGATCACTGCTTCTGATGTTAGAAGGCACATGATATTACAGGTCTTAGGGCCCACGGGGAGAGGAGGACAGTTTCCAGCAGGAAGGAACCTCTGGAGGGAAGAGGAGGGCCAAGTGGGCGTGTGTCAAGCGGGAAGGGTGTGGAGAAGCTGTTTTGAGGGAAAGAGGGCTCTTCTGTGTAGCTTTTAATATGGCTTTTCTTTAGTCAGATTATAGTTTTAATTCACATCAAAAAACCATAATTTAAAGTAAGATGAATAGGTAATTTTATGTTTCCCTGTTGCCTCTCTTTGGAGATTCTCTTCCACACCAATTCAATATGAACATATAAAATATGTTCTATATACGAAAACTTCTTCAGCCTCCATTGTAATTTCAATGGCCAGGAGGATCAAAAGCTTCTGGAGGTACCTGAATATTTCAATATAGATACAAAACATATATTCCTAAAAGAACAGGCTTATATGTGGTCCCAGAACATGGGCTCCAAGTCTGATATTGACAAGTCCTAATCCTGAGCTGGTCTATTTTAAAAAAATGGCTAATTAAACCACAGTTCACCAAAGTGACCTCTATAGACTGGCTGTCAGTGGCATCCTTCCTGCCCTGCACTCATCAAAACTGAGGCTGATATCCAAAATTCTTTCCTCAACCTCCAGGCACCGCAGCCCATGCTTTTTGAGAAAGGTCAATCGAAAACTCCCCTGGGGACTGCCAGCATGTGTAGAGGTCAGAGAAATAGCTACGACACTAGGTCCCCTAAAAGTCCCCTCCCTGAAGCATCGTTATTGTCTCTGTTTTAATATTAATAGATACTCCCCTGATTTTCCAGGAGGTACTGAGAAATTTTTATCAGAGCCTTAAGAGCTATGTCAGTACTGCCGGTCATATTTCACAGACATGGAAAAGGCAGCATGAACAGTGTCAGCTGGCTTGCACAATATACCAAGTACTTGTGCAAACCAGCATGAGCTTAGAGACGTTAGCTCAGTCTGCTCCCTGGCGTGGGAATCCCCTCCAGGGTGTAGTGACAATCTGCAATGGGACCAGGAGACAGTGATTCCAAACAGCAGGTCTGTGCCTCTCATGGTGCCAGTGGAGGCCAGTGCTCAGAACCCCCCTGGGAGCTTGGGAATCAGGGAAAGGCGAGGCCATGGGGTAGGGCCCAGAGCAAACAGAGCCTGGAGCCCTGGATGAGAGGCAGCAATGACTGTGTGCAAGAACCAGACGCATAGCAATTGCTGATGGACCTGCGGGCTGCTAGGCTCCCCGCTAGGTCATCCCTGCCTGGGTGGTCAACCACATCCTACCCTAGGCCTCCTCCAGGCGGATGCGGCAAGCATGTCTGCTTATGACAGCAGAAGCCCTACCCAGTCAGAGTTCCACCGCTTCAGCTTCTAAGGAGCCCTGGCAAGCTGTATCATAGGAAAGAAATCGAATATATTGAACACGTTGTATTTCTGTTCATCTCTCTGATAGACTGGTCCCTCAAATAAGTATTATTTTCTATAACAGAATCATGATGAAGATGGGGATTAAATTATTAAAATAAGATTCTAGCTAACCTTTTATGGAAAATCAAAATCTTGAACTGAAAGCATTATTTTCAATTTCTTTTTCCACTAAAAGGAGAACACACAAAAATGAGAATAGCTGATGCCCACCAAATCGGCGATTCTGTTTTTAAGACAAAGACACACTTGATCTCAAAAAATGACTGCGTTCATAAGTCTTCAGTGGACCCTCTAGTTTTAACAAGGGTGTCTGCAGGCAAAAATATCAGTTGGCTGCAACAGAGTCTACCAAGCAATGAACATCTCCTTCAGGTGGTTGGATTTAAGAATGTAAAGATTCTGCTTAATCCACATCTGTAAATTATTCCCATATGAGCCCAGGACACAATGAGTCTCATTTGTATTTACTGAAGACAAAATTTGAATGGCCCCAAAGGACATCAAATGGGTTGTTTCCCCACCAAATGTGTTATGAGCAGCCATTTAATAACCCCTGCCTCCCCAGTGACATGCCTACCGTTGACTCACAGTGCAATGGCAGTCAAGCTCATCGCAAAGAGGACTGGGTTAGGCACTGCCTGAATACTAAGCCTACTGGGGCCAGGCAGGAAATGTGCGTAAGTGTGTGGATCAGCCTGCAAGTGTGGCAGATGGAAGGGCCTGTGCCTAGAAGGAATGGAGCAGTAGCTACTCAGCTCTAGCCACCTGTCACCTGCAGAAGCCTGGGCTCTATAGTGCCTGACCTTTCCATCTGCCAAAAGAAGCTGCTGATTCACATTATGGAAAACAACTCTGTATGGTCAGATATATCTTTGGGCTGAATTCAGCTATGAGCTGCCAATTTCTGTTCTCCTTGAGCCTTACTTTCTTGAAGGAGATATCCACTAAGCCTGGATTGCTAGCTTCCTGAGCCGGGCAGTAGCCAAGGCTGAAGGCATCATCCAGGGAGGCAGTGCTGGTGATGGTGGGCGGGATCAAGAGAGCAGGTCTAATGGGGAGTTCATCCTGTAACTTTCAGACATTTGGCTTTCACCCAAAGGAACAGGGTACTTGACCCACCGGTACCTTCTACCTAAGAAGAAATTACTGACCCTCCCTTGACTGATTCACCAGATATGAAATATACATGTTGCCTTGTCTTTTCCAAGATGATGATGGATTCAGAATGAGCCACCCATGTGCCCTTACGTTTGGTGTGCACTTGAAAAAGAGCTGACCAGAGTGAGAAATGCACTCAGTTGAAAGCAAAATAGTCTGTGCAGAGGCTGAAACACTGAACTTGAAAGCATGAATACCACGAACTCAGCAGCGGAACTAACTAGCACTCATGCAAGAGGGTTCAAAGAAGACAAATCAACATATAATTTCCTCAGTGCTTCACAGGTATCAAGTATTAATACTTTCTGAGTTTTCTACCTTGTGGCTGATCTCCAGGAAATGTACATATAAATAATTTTGGAAATTGTGAGCTTCTAGATGACTTCTAGACATGTTTGCACTTCTTATGTAAATGTGTTCATTGCAGACATTCAGAGATGTCAGATGAGTTATCCTTTAAAATGTTAGTTCAGTAGTAAATTCAGTAAGAACTCTTATTGCTTGGCTTAAATGATAGAAAAAATCATTTCAGTGAAAAGACCGACTGTTTCTAGGGATCCAAACCATGAGAAACAGTTAGAAAAGAGGGCTAATGAATGTTTTAAACATTCAATACTAACTGTTTTTGTAACGTTGAGTTTGGAGAGGTAGATATAATATACCTTATTAAATATCTGTGTGGCCTCGCTGAAATCTGAAGGAATCTCAGTGGATCTGCATACCACTAGCGTAAGAGCTCAAGCAGACATTTCCAAGCAGGGCTGTTGCATTAACTGGGTCCACAGCACAACCGAATTTCGTAAGGACAGGGGCACTGTCTCATTCCTCTTTAGATCCCTAGTAAAAAGGATGGGGCTGGCTATATAGGAGGCACTTCTTAATTACTGGTTGCATGGATGGCTGAATAAGTAAGAACTTACCGAGGCATAATGCCGCCGCCATGTTGGCATCTACAGAAGACCAACAGACCTCTCACAAGCAAGAGGTTGCAATGGAGGCAGGAAAAGAACCCCTTGGAGAGTTTACATCTGTTACCCTTTCAGAGCATCTAAGACTTCAGGAATATCCAAGAAAAAGAAACATTCATCCCCATCCCCTCACCCCATATTCTATATAGATAAAAGGAAGAATATTCCAGGCTGGGGGCAGAATCGCTCAGAGGATGGAAACATGGCAGATAAGCAAAAATGCCACCTGAAGAAAACTTCTAGACTTAGAATATTTCTTAGAAATCTCTTCCCATGGTTAGAGGGCCCTGTTTCCTCAGAAGGTAATTAAAGAAAGGGATGTTTCACTGTCTCCTTAAACAAAACTTATTATTAATCTAAGAATAGACAACTGGATGGAATTTCCTAAAAATATGGCCAAGCTAAGGAGGCCTGCCTGTTGCTCACTATCCCAGTATCTTTGTCTTTATTCACGGCATTCTTCTTGTTCTGTCACTCATGTTGCTCTTTGCTACTTTCCACTGGCGTTCCTCCGTCCTCCAGGCCCTGCGTTATTTAATATTCTCTGCATCTTCTCCCTAGCACTCCACACGTCTTCTCCATGGAAGCCTCTACTGTCTGAAATTCCCTGGTTTTGTCTGAGAGGTGAAACTTGTATTTTGGTTGAAGCAAACTCTACAAAAGCAGACAGCCATTTGTACATCTTTGGCTGCCAGAGAATTCTGTACTTAATTCTAGGGTGGATTACTATAGATTAGCATACTATGAATTATTAACATCGAAAGCAAATGCCTTTGGTTTCTTGGTGGACATAGGTTATCAGAGTAATTCTCATGATATGTGTTGATCAATGAACACTTTCAAGAACTTTGACTTATTTCATGACTATTTGTAAATTTTGTTTTTGAAGATTTTTTTTTGATGTGGACCTTTTTAAAACTCTTTATTGAATTTGTTACAGTATTGCTTCTGTTTTATGTTTTTGGTTTTTTGGCCATGAGGCCTGTGGGATCTTAGCTCCCCGACCAGGGATTGAACCCGCACCCGCTGCATTGCAAGGCGAAGTCTTAGCCAGGGGGGACCGCCAAGGAAGTCCCAGTATTTGTAAATTTTAATTGTATAAAAAGTTCAAAGATAATTAGAGGTGCATGAAAAGACACTTTGAAAACCAGTCACCGTCATTATTTGAGTGGTATGTTGTTCCAGGGCAGGGCAGGTCTTCTGCCGTATTTGACTTGTTTTCCAAGTGGAGTTTTATTTATACAGAAAAGGCATATAGTGGGTTGTGGGAGAAAATTCTCAAGTGTGACAACCAGTTTCACTCTTGGGAAGAGTAACCTGAGGTTGGTGGGAAGGCCCACAATATTTAGCAGAACTTAAAGAGTACTTCAGTCCAGATTCTTGTCTTGCCTTCTGTCATTAATATAAAGTTTACACTTAAAACTCTAATTCTTCTATTTTCAATGACATATCACTTTGCTGATGACTCACGACTGTCTAATATTTTCCACTCTACGATAGTTGAACAAAACGATTTTTCAGATATACTTTCTAAGAATTATCATTTAAAATACTACTAACTGAGTTTTTATATAAAAGGCAATAACACTGGCCTCATTGAAAATTACTGACGAGGGTCCACACTGGCAATTTATATTATCTGGATAAAATACATATATGGAACTTCTTGATTTGAGTAAGATTGCAGTCCTTGCATGAGTCCAAGTCACCTGGAAAAATCCAGGCTCTTGTGAGTATTGCAGTGATGCTTTGATCATGATTCCCAGCTCCACCCCAGACCCAGCTGCAGTCAATCCCCATTCCCCTGAGGGAATTCTGAGACTTACTTCTGTTGCTTTCATGGTGAGATGGGAATCTACACCTCAGATCATCTAAAAATCCATACATCGTTCATGGGTGACTTTTTCTCCAAAATAATATTTATGAGGAAGAAAGGAAAGGCATTTGAGAGGAGATGTTTTATTCCTCATGCTTCCCCCTGTTGCTATAGCAGTGTTGAAAAGAAAATCGCATTCGGGAGTGTTGTGTGCTCATTCAGGAAGAGAAGGGCTATGAGACCATGTTTGCTCTGCAGGTGCCAGAGCAAGTCGAAGTAAAACAAAATGCTAGATTGGAAGGGCCACACGACAGCCAGGAAAAAAGAAATTGGCAAATCAATTATAGCATCCAAGGCAAATGAGAAAGAGGGTGGTGTGAATGCATCTGGTGGCCACCCAGGACCAGGTGCCAGCTTTTATCTTCCTATTCATCCTCTGGCATTCTTGGCTCCACGCCGTACATCCCATTCCTACTCCACACACCTTCCCCAACAAACATTCCAATCACACAATGAACCATAGACTGTGGTTCCTCTACCCTCAGCTGGTGGAGAAGGTGAAGGACTTTCCTATCACACGCTGTCTGGGGCTTTGGGTTAAGCATATGCTTTTGGCATCCTTCTTGAATCCTAAAGATGTAGAAACATCCATGAACATGGTATTTAGCCTCTTTCAGGCTGTGAGCACAATATTATCCTTGAGCAATGTAACCAGTTAAATAAACTATTATAGGCCAGCCTGGAGACCTAACCATTAAATCCACCACTGTCTCCATAGGAAAATTACTTGAGTTCCAAACCAAGTGGCAGAGGGAATTTTGAACAAACATTTTTAAAATTAGGGACTGTATGTATATTAAGGAAGGCTAAATTCCTCTACTATATCAAGAAATAATATATAATAATTGGGCCACACTATTTAAAAATATTGTAAAATATTATGGAAAAGGTAATAAGATATTTTTCTAAAAATATTATGTTTAGAATATGTGCAGTGAGATACGGAGCAAGCAAGGCTGTCTGGGATTAGACAGGCTGCCCACATCTGAGGCTACTTCAGGGAAGGTGACCTCTGGACATGAGGGGAGAATCTAAGAAAACATTTTTTATATCTTTAAAAACCAGTTTATGCAGCGACTGGAAAGAAATTTCAAAAGCATTCCTTTAAACCTGTTCTTTTCAATATGGGGTTTTGCTCCCAGTAATAAATTGAAGAATCAGGCCAAGAAAAATCACAGAAGCAAGATCCTGCTGGATTTAACACTAAGTCCCCAGTCCTGCCCAGTGCCCTGCTTTTGTATCCACCACCATTATGTTAGACTTAGAATCCTGGGCACATTTTGGCCGTAGTATTCATTTTAACAGTGGAGCAGAATGTATAATTCAGTCCGCTAAGAACTGGCTTTTAAGACACCAAAGGCAGAAAAGTAACCAAATGCTGGGATTCAGTAAAAAGAAGGGTAAGTTAATGTCATGCGCAGGACATGAAGTGTGTCTTTGTGTATTGTAGTCATCTTACACATTTCTCAAATTGATAGGATGACACTGCCATTTAAAAAATTTCCAGCAAAAGTAGTTTTGTTTTCTTCCTTTCTAGTTCTTTGCCCGGGTGTTTGTGTATGTGTGTCAGAGAGCGAGAGAAAGATGAACAAAACCACTCAATGTGTGTAAAATAATGGTGCAAAGGAAAAATCAAAGAGAGTCCTGGAGTGGAATTTCGGGAGGCTTGTTTGTGCCACCAACCAGCTTTGTGACCCTTCTGGGCCTTAGTTTCTCCCTCTGCTCGTACCACATTGGCACCTCTGCAGTGTGGTGGGTAGTTAACCAGGTTGCCATCTGTCCTCCCTGATAACTCCGCAGAAAGTGCCCTAAATATCCTGGTATAATAGATGGCAAAATAGAAGCCAAAGGAAGAAAGCAAGCTCCTACATTCTCTCTAATTTCTCTGTTACTAACTGTCCTCCCTCAAAGCTCAGTGGTTAGGCCCATTCTTTCAGCTTCTCTACTTCTTGAGATGATCCTTATTATATAATAATTACTTTGACTGTAATTACTTACATGTTGGTTTATTGCCTGTCCCCTTGACAGTGTAAGAGCCACAAGAACAGGGACTGTTTTGTTCATTGCTGTATTCCCAGAATTTTGAATTTCACATGACACATAGTGGGCTCTTTGTAAACATTTGTTGAGAAAAAGTATGAAGATGCATTGCACTGGGTTAACAGTGGGCTTTTGTTATGGCCTCAGAATAGACCCAGCTTCTAGCCTGCATGGTTCACTGAGGAAGAATTTGCATTTGCACTCAGTTACCTGTTTCATGAAAACAGAACTCTTAAAGGAAAACACAGCAACAATAAAGAATTTTTAATGTGACAAGAATAATTTTATACTATGGATTAAAAAAAACAAAAACCTACGTATAATTAGGCCTCTTTCTTTCCAATCCTAATACTTTCTTCTTTGGAGAAATGTCTATTCATATCCTTCACCCAATTAAAATATTGTGGTAAAATAGGCAGAGCATAAAATTGGCCATTTTAACCATTTTTAAGTGTATGGTTCAGTGGCATTAAGTACGCTCACACTATTATGCAACTGTCACCACCATCCATCTCCAGAACTTTTCATCATTCCAAACTGAAATTCTGTGCCCATTAAACAATAACTCCCTGTTCTCCTTTCTTGCCAATACTTAACCCCTCCTTCCTTCTTTCCCTCCTGTCCTTCTTTTTATCCTCCCCATTTTGGGCTTCAAAATGGAATTTTTCTGTTTGCATACCTGAATCATCATCGATTCCTTGGGATACTTTGGAATTGAGCTCTATGGTTTTACCTACAACTGAATTAACCTCTAGTCACTCCTTTCACAGTTGCCTCCTCCAGGCTGCCCAAAACATTCCTTCTCAAGTAGAACGAATCAAGTAGTGATGTTCGTTTAACCTGAGATTTATGTGAAGGTAAGGTTCTGTGAAAACAGTGGAGAAAAACAGTATCTCTCTTTTAAAATTATTGTTTAGAAAAAAAAAAAAGAAGTCCTGGATGAAAGGACTCCTCCTGGTAGACTCTTTTTTTACAGAAGTTTCTTGCCAGTTTACCACCCTTGGAAGGGTGAAATGGTGCCCTCATTCATCTACTTTCTAGCTCTTGTTTACTGGACTGAAATTTGAATTTCCTTGTTGGTCTAATCAACTAAGCATATTTTCAGACATTTCTGATATCGAACTTGGATTTTAAAAAGGTTTGCTTCTACTGGAACTTTCTTCTTAAATGGTTAAAACTTTGTAAACCAATAGTTAAACTCAGTAGTTAGCAGTTTTTAAGGGAACCATATAAAGAACTTCACCCCAGTCCTACATTGACCATAAGCTCCAATCTAATTCAAATATGGTGGAGACACAAGAGAACAGGATTTGGAGATCAGTGAACCTGAGTTCTAAAACTGTCCGGCCACTTCCAACCTGCTTGAATCTGAAGCACATTATTCTTTAAAATTTGCTCTCCTCTGGAAAATGGATGAGACACTTCACAGAGTTCTACTGAATATTAAATTAAATAATGTATATAAAGTGTCTGATATGTCGTAGTGTTTTTTGATAAATGTTGGTTCCCTTCCCTTGGTCTATTTATTTTAAAATTCATAATCCTAAATAAAATTTGGTTTCAGCTTCTACTTAAATAGGCATTCAAATAATAATTTTGTGCATTTAAATATTATGTGATCTGTATGACACTCCATATGTGTTGATAATAAATTTGATTTTGATGAGATTAGGATTTTCTAAAATGTCAAATGCACTTCCCTTTCTGTGTATGTATATCTTGACCTGTCACTGACAACTAAATAAATATAGGCTGAACTTCTTTATTGTTCATGAAAGTCTTGACTGTCATTCATATCAATCATTTTTCAAACTAAAATCCTTTATTTTAAAAGCATCAACATCCAGTAGCATACAGTGATCAATGTCTACTGCAATAGAAAGTTACATCCCTGGTGGTCCAGTGGTTAAGACTCCACGCTTTCACTGCAGGGGGCACGAGTTCAATCCCTGGTCCTGGAAGTTCCGCATGCCACGGGGTGCGGCCAAATAGATAAATTAATTAATTAAATAAATAAATAAATAAAAAATCAAGTTAAAAAAAAAGTTACATCCCATGGGAGGCAGCATCTCCCACTCTTTAAATTTAGATCCAGTTCAAACCCAGCTTCTAGACCTAATAACTGTGTTCATGGGTAAGTGATTCAACATCTTTTATTCTTAGTATTCCTTTTCTCTGTAATGGGAATCAAACGTTGTCCCTAATGCATAAGTTGTTGTGAGCCTTAGATAATGTAATTAACAAGTGCTTGGTGGTAGTAAGCAGATGCTACTGTTATCCTGTGGTAATAGTTCACCTATTTTAATTTCCTAGGCTATGCCACAAAACATGAATATGAATATTTTGACAAGGTGTAGCATTTACTAATAATTCTTAGATCACTGGGCTTAGAGCAAACCACTATTTATGGACACTTCTGCACACCCAGTCTTGTCTAATAAACATCCATACTTCAATTTTCAAACCTTCATCTCTTCTCAGATAGGTTCACATAACCAGCAGGAAAAATGAGGGGACTTAGGTTATGAGTTTATGTTAAAAAAAAAAAAAGAAAGCAATTCTTAAACACAGTTTTCCAAGGCAAAGGAATACAGTGGGGTTTTCTGCTCATTCTTCACACACACCTTAGATTTCCCTCTTTTAACTTCTTTCCTTGTTCAAGGCCATCCTTAATGTTACAGGGGTCAGAGAAGACCAAAGAAAAGAAGATGAACAGTAGGAATTGATTCAAGCAATTCCTTTTCTCCTGGATCTTCATAACTAAAGTGGTTCTCTGGCCCTTTCAAATATCTCGGGATAACAATGACAAGAACTGAAAGAATGACTAATGGAAGAGTTATGAACAATATTTTGAGAAAAAGAAGGAATTGAGTTTAACATCCCTGGGTATCTTTTTGATTCCTCCAAAACCTTTCTCAATTTTAAGGAGGAAGAAAATCTATTGACTGTTCACAACAATGTATAGCTAGCATATTCATGCTGGATTGTGGTTTGAGGGAGGGAAAGAGGACTAAGCATGGTGTTAGGAGATAAGTTTCTAATCCCTTGTGTAACCTTGAATGAGTCACTTAACCATTGTAGGTCCTTTTCCTCATTATAAAATGGAAGGTTAGGAGGTTGGGGGAGGTTGTATATCTGGTTTTGCCACTTAATAGATAACCTTGCACAAGTTTTTCACTTTCTCAAAACTGCAGTTTCCTTATCTGTATATTAGGGAGAAGAATATTTCCTTACAGGGCCATTTTGGGTTTTAATGAGATAATTCATATAAAAGCTTAGCATGATGTCTGGCACTTGGTAAGAGCTTACTAACGGAGAGATGCTTGCGTTATCTTTGTGCTGTCTGTATGCTCTGTGGTACTTTGGGGTCCCTTTAATGATCATTTAAAGCACTTTCTCAGGAAGGCAGTGTGGTGAAAGGGAAAAAACACTACCCTAGGCAGGACACAGACAATTGGGTTCTATTCCTGGTTCTCTTATTATTTATGTGACTTGGGTAAGCCACCTTACCGATCTGGGGTCTTGTTCCAATTTATAATGTAACTTGCATCATCATTTCCCTTTTCGGTTATTGTAGAAGTATGGCATGGTTGTGGTCAGTTTGCTCTTATGACTTATCGCCTTTCATAACTTTGATGTAGTTAATGCAGGTCTTGGGTCAGACCTGCGGTGCCTGAGGCAACAGTGACTATGGGAAAATGGGTGACATTTTACAACATTCAGCTTAATGATGCTGCTTCCAGAAATGCATTGTGGTAAATACTGAAAAGTGTCTGTATTTGATTATAGGAAGCTCATCGACATAAACTCTGAGATCTTTGGAAACTCCAGAGCAAGGAGAGTGACGATAATACTATAATTTGACCACCGAGAGTTAAAACAGACAGACCAAAAGTTTCAGCATATTATACATGATGCCGAGGCATGATGGAATCTAAGTGCTAGACTAGCTGTAGTTTTTCATAAACCAGTGTCAGAAAATACCAGTCAACAAATTTCTCCTTTACATTACAAATAAAAGTGAAGTGTCAACAGGAGCCATTCTTTTTATGTAAGTCATCGGGAGAAATGTCTTGTAGAAGGTTGATGTGGCAAGGGGCAGAGAGCTGGTGAATCCACAGATACTATAGAAACTGGCAAGAGCCACTGGGAGAGTAAAGGATCAAAATGCCTCCCTGAATTTTCTTGATTTTCTTAGTTACAGTCTGTCCTCCTTCATATCTTCAGGTTCTGAATTCATGGATTCAACCAACCATGGATAGAAAATATTTGAAAAAAAAAATTCCAGAAAGTTCCAAAAACTACAACTTGAATTTGTCGTGCGCTGGCAACTATTTACATAGCATTTACATTGTTTTAGGTAATGCAGAGATGATTTAAAGTATAAGAGAGGATGTGCGTAGGTTATATGCAAATGCGCCATTTTATATAAGCGACTTGAGCATCTATGGATTTTGGTATCACTCGGGGTCCTGGAACCAATGCCCCACAGATACTGAGGGACGAATGCATTCATCCTCCCCTCCCCACATTTTCCCTTTTCTCTCTATCCCAATTTTATCACTTCATCAACAAAGTAGCTTCCTCACCAGTTAACCTGTGCTCAGCCTATCCCAGCTCACACCTACCCACTCACTTCCGGTAGGTGAGTGTTTGCAAGTCTCTCGTTTCGCATTTTGCTGCCCTGCCCTCAGCCTGCCTTTTGACCTCCTCAGTAACCTAACCTCTCCTCACCTGCTAAAGGAGATTTTCTAGTCCTGCCCACGTGTGTCTTCCCTTCACTCCCTCACTCACTGCGGTGTGGCCTTTAGTGCGTGTGAGCTACACTGTCCCCCCCTTTAGATCTGACGTAGTAATAGCTGCTCCGTCTGCATCTATTGTGGGATAAAGTCTGAAACTGATTCTGAAACTCCTAGCTGAGCCGCGAAGGCTATTGGGGAAGAAGGTGGGATAAGGGGGAAGCACTGACCTCAGGGTCAGAGTCTTGAGGTCAAATGCAGGCCCTTCTACTGATTAGAGCCACGGCCACATCTGAGCCTTGATGTCTTCACATGTTAAAGAGCGAGAATAGGGCCCATCTGATAGGGTTAAATGTGAGAACACATGTAAAGCATTATGCTGGTACATTTATAATGCCAGTCTCCTTGCCCCTTACCCCACCCCCAGCTCTACCTGTTACATTTCACTCTGGTCAGGAACAACCTCACCTGTTCCTTATCTAATTCCTACACATCCTTCAAGACCTGCCTCCGCACTTTTATACACAGTAGTGTGTATACGTTAATCCCAAACTCCTAATTTACTCCCCCCTCCCACTTAGGGGTAAGGCTCTGCCGTGGAGCTTACTTCCCATGCAGTAATGTTTGAATCTTTGACTATTCACTTTGTGACACTGTCTGATTGCTTCGCATCTCTTTGACTAGGCAGTAAACTCCTGGGTACCCTTAGCACCTCCCCACACTGGTGGCCTCTAGAATGTTCAGCAGACTCAGACAGGTCTGACCTTGGAAGCCATTGACTCCTGCGATGTGGCCCAGAGAGAATGCTGGAAGAGGCTGAGAGGCCAGACCTCATGCCAGTTTGTCTTTGACTCATCATGGCGTCATATCCACTAAGTGAAGTGACAGTCAGGCCAGCTTTGTGTCAGGAGACGGCAAGGATCTCTCCTCTCTATCCACCCACACAGCAAGGCTGGCAACTTCCCCAAACATGCAGGTAGAAGTGTGGGAAGGCAGGCAGCAGTGGCAAAACTTGGGGAGATAGATGCCTATAAATCAAAAATTTTCTCTGTTCATAGCAACTTTTATTAAAAACGAGACCCCATTCATCTCCCAACCCTTGGCAATGGATCCAAATTCCTGCACTGTGCCTAGTCTCTCTTTCCTTACAAATCTAGAGCTGGAAATAAACACACATATAGGATGAACTGTATATTTATTCCTCTCAAAAAGAGAAAACCTACAAATAGAAAAATGAGCATGATTTTATTACGGTCAACAAAGCCAAAGTACTACTGGGAATATAACTTTTCAATCTAAAAAGATTCCCCCAAATTCCATCAAAATGCAAAAGAGGGTGGGATTTGAAGGAAAATAAGTAGGACGGTCCACCAGGCAGTCAAGTTCCCCAGAAGGACCCTTGACATTTTCTCTTCAGCTGCACAAAATTGGAACTGATATTATGTCTTTAGGTGCTGTATACAAAAGAATTCTACCCAAGTTTCTCACCACGAGGTGTAAATTATTCATGAAAAATGAAAATGTACTAGATTACAACCCTTACATAACTTAGCCTTTCCTTGGAGAATCTGCAAATACATATATTAATTAAACCTCATGGTAGTTCTGCAAAGCAGCTGCTTCTGAGGCAGGAAAATAAGAGGCCTTTTTTCTTCTTATTTTCTGCTTTCTTGAAGAGAGAAAATCATCTGCCTCTATATGGTTCTCAAAGATCCAGCTCCACCTAAGACATACGGAGCAACCCTCCCACCTCTCCTCTCCACCTTAAACATCTTTTTTTTTTTTTCCACCAGACTAGCAAGACTGGATTCCAGTGCCCCAGCCACGTGGCACCATGGAATTTAGACTCAAATTGCCAAGCAGCTTTAACCAATGGTGTTAACTGAACGCAAATGCCGCCATTTTTATTGTTTTGATTTTTTTATTTGACGAGATATACAGCAGGCTCCAGTGAATCTCCCTCTCTCTCCTCCTCTGTCCCTCCACCCCTCTTTCTCTACACACACACACACACACGCACATACACACTCCCTCTCTCCACAAAATATTTGATATGGCGATTCTGCCTCATCTGAGGCAAGCAGATCCATTACTGAAACGGAACCTTCCTCTACAGTTAGAATATCAGCCCAAAGTTAGAGAAGGCCGAGCAACGTTAGCAGCATTACAACGCTGAGCTGGATGTCTCAGCCCGAGCGCTATTTACAGGCCCTGGATTTGGACAGTTGCTCTCCAGCCCTTTCAGAGCACGACATACTTGGGGCCCAGCTGCTTTCTGTCGACTGTTCTCAGGACCCAGCAAACTGCGAGAAAGGAGCGGTTCACAGTTTGATCATCCATACAGGGAGGCCAGTCGCTCTGCTGTGTATTTCAGGGGAGGGAGCTAACGGGGGTCTCCTCCTCCCACGCTGGGGCTTTGCAGAACCCAGATTTTTCTTGTGAAAAAACACAGGCTCCAAATGGGTCAAGTGGTGAATAGTGGGGAATGTTTAATGCCTCCTACATTTGTCTGAATATAGTCCTAACAGATGGCTTTGAATAATAGATGTTTTAGAAAACTCTTTGAGATGAGAGATTAAGTAGAACATGACCTTACCTTTCTAGACTTCTTGGTTAGGATGGGGTGATTTACTGTAACTTTGTATATAGAAGTCCAAGAATCTATATACAAATAGCTTTGAAGTTGTGTTCATGTTTATATGTGAGAAATGAGTAAAATCTGATGCTCTTACACTTTTCTCATCTCCCTTTAGTAATTTGTAGCAGGCCTGATAAAGCATAATATAGGTATCCGGTTGCATGTAATTATTTTGTCTGGTAAGATACTGTTGAAATTGTTATTATATATATACTAATCAGGCATGTCTGGAAAATGGGGATTTTCTGACTTACCAAATATCCCAATAAATGGAGGGCTAGGAATGTATAATACGTTATTAACTAATTTTCAATAAACTCTTCCTAAGGCCAGCTTTCTGTTGAATGGATTTAATCTTTGGAAGAGGATTCAGAAGATGTGATAAAACCTTGCGGTCATAATTAAACACCAGTCAGCGCTTTTTGGAGATGTAATTAGTGTTGTTAACATGTTGCCAGAAATATAATTGATTTCACCAGCTTTAAAGGCACTGCGTGGGATGCGCCATTAAAATATTCCTAATATCCAGCATGTAAGAATTTGCCTTCCTAGCACGGACTCACGACCCAGAATGAATTAGATGAATAACTGCCCTCCACGTCCACATAGCTCCAGCTGTGGACACGTGGACAACACGTATTCACTCCAAATCTGAAGGGACTCTTTCTTCCAGGCAGAGGCCTGGGAGGTGTTTGAGCTTTTGTGGCTTTTGTGGCTCTGACGTCTCATGCGGGTAGGGAGTGGGGAGCTGCATATTAGGTGCAAGCACCCTGGAGGCATTTGCCCAGGGAGTCCGCCCGAAGGCCATCCTTGAATTCAGGTCCTACAGAGGCAACTTCCTGTGGTTAACCTTTCATGTCAGCCCAAATCTCTTCTTCTGCTACATGATATTTATTTGGACAGGTTTTGCCATAGCATGAAACCATTTTTATGTTTCTCTTTGGCTAAACGTGACTGTCCCTATGTAACAGGCAAAGGCAAGGCAAAGTCGGCCACTCGCCGGCTGCCACTGTCCCACTTGAGGCTCTTGTGAAAGCCTCTCCACGGTCTCCGCAGACTCTCCTGCCTTGAATCCATCTGCTTGCTATTCTCAGAGCTGTGTTCCATCACTTTCCTGCTTGAAAACCTTCAGTGGCCAAATAAAGGCCAGTGAACCCTTTACCCTGCCATTTTAGGTCCTACACACTCGGAATCAAACCTATGTTGCAGCCGCTCGCGAAAACTGGTGCTCTGGCCAACGGGATTGTTAGTTTTTCTCTGCTAAGCTTTACACTTCCCCACCTTTGTTGTATATCAGCACTGTCATTCCATCTATCTAATGATGATGCTTTAAGGAACATGCAGATAGAGTCCTTGTGGAATTCAGAGGATAGAAAAAAGAAATTCTAGCTGCAGGGGTTCAGGGAAAGACTCAGAATATAAATTGTATTTCAATTGGGCCTTCAAGGATGTTATCAGGTAAGTTGAATAATCTCTGTATATAAATGAAGAAACTAAGATTTAAAATATATTTACTAGGAAATTATTTTCTCCGCTTTTGAAATAGAATGTATTTTTGAAGTAAAAAAATAATAAAGCAATGACAGGATAGAGTACCATAATAATTCAAGTTAGAGGGATTTCAATCTGCACTCTCATTTTATTAAATAAAATTTCTTATAATGGGAAAAAAACTAGATAATCCATATGCTAAGCTGCTGACTGTACACTCTAAGATTAAATTGGCTTCAATATAGGCATCTATAGATGTATACATCCTGACCTTCTATTAGCAGACTGAAATTGACTGACTTATATAGTACCTGGGTTTTCATTTCTGATTTCCCTCGTTACGATGCTACTTGTGAGATGAGTGGCAGAGGCTGGGAGTAAAGTCCAGGGCCATGATTCACACAAAAGAAGCCCATGAATCTGCTTCACCAGGACTGAAGACTAATTCCTTTTCATTTCTCGTCTTAGTTCTCATCTTACTTGTACAGAAATTATTCATAATTTTCAGTCTACTCACTGGGTATAATATAACATAGACTCTTAATAAATAGTTCTATATCATAATTAATATATATCAACTATGTATATGGTTTCTAAATGTGACCTGGCTATTACATAACTAACCTGAAGCTCTGCTCAGATTCAGTTCGTCTCCCCAGCTTAGAATTCACCTCAGTCTGAGATGCATTAGCAGAACTCCTTCATTTTTCCCTAAAGCAACAGAGCTTGCTGCTATTGAGTTTCACTTTAAAGACAGTTTTACCTGTGGAAGAAGTGACTTCCATTCATTTATAATTATAGAGAGAGGCAGTGTAGCATGGTGGTTAAGAGCAAGGCCTCTGGGATCAAACTGCCTGGGTTTAAATTCCAGCAAGACCATTTATTAGATGTTTAACTTTGGCTAAGATAGTTAACCTTGGTTTCAGTTTTACCGTCTATAAAATGGGGATGACAGTAATATTTATAACACTGTAGTAAGGATTGAGTGTATCCTATACATATGTATTCTTTCTCATATGATATATATGATATGATATATAAAAATATGTAATGTATTATATAAGAGAGAAACCATTTAGAGTAGTATCTTGTATCTATAAGTAATTTGTTAATAATAATATCATTATTATTAGGTATAACTTGTATATTGAGGCCCGAAGACCTTAATTGAAACAGGAGATAGCTGTTGGTAAATTTGTTTATTGTATTTTTGTTTATATATCTACTCCCAGAGTTAAATAACCAAAAACTAATTTTCTGTTTCCCAAAAGTATTTGGATCTTGTCGTCATTTAATTTCAAACTGCAAGTCTAAGTTCAGTTAAAACTTTCATTGCTGGCACCTTGATTAAGCCCTGAGGGTAGAATTTATAGACTTATTGCTGGTTCAACTTGCCTCACCCTGGGGTAACATGTGAAGGAAACCTGGGCCGGAGGAGCTGTCATGGGATGTTTCGATCTATGTTCTTTCTTCTCTGAATGACTTGTATCTTATTACAAATACTTATGAGATTTGAACTATTTGAACTGACAGGCTAAATTGATCAAATGAACTAAAAAACTGTCAAAACCCTACCGCATTTTGTGTTAAAGACAGATGGCTCAATATATATACTTGATGTGTGTTTAAACATACATCCATGTTAGTAAAGTAATAAATATATATGTATATATTTATCTATAAAAAAAAAAGACAGATGGCTCAATGAAGGGAAAGAAGAGAGGATGCGTATCATGCACTGAACTGTGAAATCATTAGCACCACTTCCTACTCTGTTTGTGTTTACCTTTATAATCTCATGCTTTGGGCTTAGCACAGCAGCTAAGGAACCATAGATTTGTTGAATCTTAGAGCTGGAAGGGACCTCGGAGGCCATCTAGTTCTAATCTTCCTTTTACAAGTGAGGAAACAGATTCATTTTGTTTAAACGACATGTAGTTCACATGGACATGATTCAGTGTGAGTTTAAAGGGCGAAATCTTAATAAGATGAAAACTTGTCATTTCACAGTCATCAGAAATCTCTCTGAATTCTGAACTCTTGGGCACTAAAAGAATTTCCAAGTTCTTTTGTAGCTGCTTTGCTCTTTGAAACTTGTTGAAAATACATTAAGAATATCATATCTGAAAATTTATGTTTACTACTGTTTCTTTTTCTGTTGTGTTCACGTGCAAGCAGACCTTCATCAAGAGTCATCACTGAAGTGCAGTCCAGCAACGGTTACATCTGATAAACTGCAAAATGCAGAATCTAGGATTCTTGAAGCTACTGTCAGGTACTCCTGTAATTATACTTCTTTGGATTTAATTGAAGTTAACTTGTTAGTTCCTTTACCAATCACACTCCGCTGAAAAGTGATATGCTTTAGCTTCTGAATAGTTATGCTTCCCCTACACACATACATAAACCTACGCATACGTATGCAATCTCAGTTTTTTCTACTAAATGGAGCCAAAGAATCATTAGGCTGGAGAAATATTTATGATGCATGATCAAGAATTTATCATAATAAAGGGACTTATCCTAAAACTCCAAAATAGTTCTTTATCTTGACTTCCTTTCCATTCCCAGGAAAGAGCTGTCTGTATTAGAAGTGCTTAACTTGCCGTAAAGTATGTTACATTCCATTGTAACGAACACTCTATTACACTTGAAACTTATTTTCTGATGAAGGGACTTTATATAAAACTTCTGCCAAAAATCGCAAAAACATGGTTCAGGAAGACAGGACTTAGACATAAAAGAAACCTTTCCAGTTTCCCTACTAAGAATGACCATGTGAAAAGAGGTGCTTTGAACCTAATGATGGAAGGACGCACACTGTCTCTCCCTTCTGCCATCCCATCATTTAAAAAAATCTTCGCAGCTAAGAAAGTGATTTGCTGTTCTTTGTTCTATCTGTTTGGAAGCTGAGTTGGCTTTCCTTAGAGGGAAGCTGGCATGTTGAGGTGGCGAGTGAAGCTAAAGCATTGTCAGTAGTTGGTATTGCCTCTGAGGGCCCGCTTGGCCTCTCCTCCCTCCCTCCTCGCTCTTTTCTGCTTTATCACAATTCAGAGGCCACAGGAGGAGCTCACAGGATTTTACTTTTATTCCTTCATACAAGTGCAATCACACCTATCTTTTCAGCAATGAAACCTATAGCTCTGGAATCACTTATTCACTAGAACTGGGAAAGAAGTGTGACTCAGTCCTTCCCGCCTGCAGAATGTAGTTTGGAATCTGCTGTTTATGCCCAGACATGATTTTTTCCAATTTATCCCGTTAGCTGGGACCTTCCCTCCACCTCCTCCTATATGTCTTGTCATCTTTTATCAGTACAGTTGATATAATTAAAACAAAAATCAAAACAAAACGAAATGAAAAAAACCCCACTACACTCACAGCAAAACCAGAATGGCTCTTCTGTGAAGGGAGAGCATGCGCAATCAAGTGTTTTTCTGGGCACGTGAGAGTTTGTGCTTTTACTCCTCTCCTGGGACCAGAAGCACATGTTTGCAAGTTGGTTGGCTGGAGTTAGGGTTACAGTCAGCCTGTGACCACAGGAAACAGCCAACTGGCCCTCCCTGAGAAAGAGTCCATCCGAGGTCTCATTGGCACATGCGTTAAACCAAAAGAATTACACGCCCCTAATCAGTTATATCCAGCCTTTGTGAACTCAGTGGCCTGGTACTCTTCTTCCAGGACCGTTTGTCTCTCACTTGGGAACCAAGCGAGTTTGGGAGCACATAGGACCCATATGAAATGTTAACAAGAATCATTCAGACCTCAAATTTGACACTAAGGGAAAAGGGGAGACTTTTCTAAGAGGAGAGTTTTCTTTTCCTCCACAACAGATAATAGGGTCTCTGAATGAACTGAATCCAAATACAGCCAGTTCTGAAGCACTCCCAGGTGAGCTTTTCTGATTTTTCTGTGACAATTCACAAAGCCCTGGATGCGTAATGCTGCCCTGAAAGGAATGTAAGCCTGTCAGGTTAATCACACAATATTAGGTACGGAAACGAACAGCGCAACACGAAACACAGCTACATCATTATTTGCAGTAAATGTTAACTCTAAATAAGTGCAACCTGTCCACAAATGCTGGCCATAAACTAATCAAAAAATAAAATAAAATAAAATCTGATGGATAAACATGAAAAAAAAAAATTCTCCCTGAGAATTTTTTTTTTTTTTTAAACTATCAGCACTCATTTAGAGTTTGGGATTTGTGAAAGAAAAGCTTTAAAAGGAGCAAACCTGATTGGCTGTGGCTGCTGCTGCGAAGGGGGCACTTGTTGCAGGAGCTGTTGCCGCAGAGACAGTGGCTGACGTAGCGCTGTGCATCATGGGTACTTTCAGGAGGGGGACCATGGGAGCAATGAACAGGAGGGTGTAGCGTTACGGTAACAGAAGTGGCATTTTGGCATATGGTGAATATCAGAGCAGCAAGCCATCATGGGTTAAACCAGCAGATGGCATGCAATCACAATGCAAAGCAAGGAAGCATATGGGAGAGAAATAAAAAAAAGGGAAAATAGCTTATTACAAGTACAATTAAAGGAAGTTTTAAAACATCATCAGTGATTCCCAGAAAGGCCAAAGCAGATTACTTTGGTTGATGTATTTATAAACCCTTTTACCTCCAGCACTAGATCGTTCCCAAGTCAGAGTCTACAGTGCCTGTAATAAACAGTGCTCCCAAAAACGTGAAATTGTAATGGCCAAATGAAGTAAGACTACGCAATATTCACTTTTAATCATCATTCTAAAACATCAAAGCCTCGATAATGTAGGCCTAATTTGGGTTAGAATTTTCTTGGAATTAATTGCAGTTAAATTGAATTTTTTGGGTCGATTTGGGCCTGCCTATTTGAACTGGAATTACTGGGGATTGTGGTTTATTTGGGTCAATAAACAGTAGAGCAAAAATCATGGCCTTGATGTAAATTCTAACACAGTCACTGTGAAACAGCCAGACAAATTTTGCCAATGTTTATTTTTCTTTACTCTAAGTGGAACTAATCCATATGTCCTTAAGACAGACTTTTGTACCAAGGCATTGGAATGTGTGGGGATAGCTTATGTATGTACTATTAAAAGTTAACATCTAAGGGAATGGTAAGGTACAAATACTCATCACAAATAAATCAACACAAAATTAAAA
This sequence comes from Balaenoptera physalus, assembly GCF_965194825.1. Classification (NCBI taxonomy): domain Eukaryota; kingdom Metazoa; phylum Chordata; class Mammalia; order Artiodactyla; family Balaenopteridae; genus Balaenoptera; species Balaenoptera physalus. The sequence continues at coordinate 12,972,980 of NC_138899.1, forward strand.
AGGATAATAAAGCAAGGCAGTTGAGACATTTGTTTTCAAAATACATCCATTTATAATTTTTTAAAATAAATACTTCTGGGAAACTCTGATAACTCTAACACACAGCAAAGAGGAGATAAAGGCACACCACATGAAACTTTAAAACATTGATGAAATTAGCCTGCCTCTCTGATAAAGTAAGCTTTTTTTTTTCCTTATGCTAAACCATATAAACTATAAAGAGAAACAAAATACAGATCATTAAAAAGCAGACTCGTACTTGTGGTTTTATGTCTTGCAGTGGTTGTTCTAGTCACATTAAGATGGTCATTGTCTTCAGTATACAAGTACATTTTGAAACCTATACATTAACTCTAAAGCCAAATAAGCCTTCAGATCTACCAGTTCCTACAGCATTTCTACGATCTTTGAGATAAATCTCAATCAAGTGAAGGTATTGTACATAATATAAAAGACAAATAAAAAAAGGTTGGAACCTACCAATACTGGTAGCGGGTGTCATGCACAAAACTGACCCTGCATGTCATGCAATGGTAGGTGGAAAAAAGTGAATAAAGGGAAAGAAACAGGTTAGCGGTTTAGAGTTAACATTCAAAGTGAGATTGAAGCACAACCAGAAATAAGTAGGGTTAGTTAACACAGTCTTTTAGAGTCATTCACATGTTCAGTGTGGACACAAATATATCTGACTTATTTTAAGCCAATATTATTCATTACTTTTCACACTTTTGATTCATCTCCATTGACATGATTCTAGTAAGAATGACATGTGATAATGCAGCAGTCACCTTCCTCTAAGACCTCACAGTATCTTACAGACATTCTCAAGTTCATCCTCCAAGGTAGGAAGTGGGTATTTTACAGATGAAAAATCTGAGGCATAGTAACTACTCCAAGGTCATGCATTGTGGGAGTCAAGGCTAAGGCTAGAAATAGAATTCTGTTCCTAAATCCAGGTCAGGTTTTGTATTCACTAAATCACACTGACCTTATTGAATTAAAAGTTTGCTTGTTTGATTGTAAAATGTTTTGTGTCAATAACAATATGAAAATAAAAACAATAATTAAGATTCCGTATCCTCTCAATCAAAGGGTTGCAGGTCAGGTGAATTTTAGATTACTGCTTGAAAGCCCTCAACGTAGGAAGACAGGTTCCCGTGACGGGATGACCGCATGTGTGTGTGACCTATTTTCTGTTATGAGATTCATTATGACAAAGGAGCGGTGGCTAGCAATAAAATCTAAACACTGCAGAGGCAAAACAGCACAGAACTGGGGCTGGGATAGGACCAGGGCTAGGGGTTTTTGGTGTCTAGGTGGGTAAGTGAGAGGGTGGGAAGGAGAGGGGGAGGGAGGGGGATTTCAGCCCTTCCTTGGGAATAGCTGCCTTACCTGTGGGTGGTCTTATTAATGTACTTGAATCAGAAAACTGACCATGACTATAACATATGTTGTGGAATACTGAAAAAAGAATTGTATTGAAAGGAATTATCTACTTCTGGTTCAGCTCCTTAGAGTGAAAATCAAGGTAATGTAAGGATTTAGATAACTGAAGATTGGGTGTCATATGGGTGCCAGAGGAGTAGTCTTTAATGAAGGTAGGTGTACCCACTTAGGGTTTTAGAACTGCCTTCTGAGATATTGGGTGAAGAATCTGAGATGTGTAGGTCCTTATTCTCTCTGCTGAACTGTTCACACCTGAGGGAGACTCTTTGCCTGATCTGCATTTTGATCAGGCCAACATTAACTAGTCAGGAAAAGAGGCTATTTAACTGGGCCACTCCTGGATTCTTCAGCAAACATGTGCTAATATATCCAACTGAAAACACACACACAAACACCTCATGACACCCCATCTTTCTCCAGCCCTATGTTTCTAAACTTCTTCACAATCAAACTTCTGGAAAGTTACCTACACATAAATTTGCTCTTCCTTGACCCCATTTATTCTTCAGTCCTCTCCAATTTGGCTTTCATTTTCACCTCTCCACTCAAACTGCATGTCATCAAAGAACTCCGTATTTCTGCAATCAGTAAGAACCCTTCCATCCTGAGTCATGGTAACATTTAGCACTTGCCTACTCTCTCTGTAATAAACCACTCTTTTCTCTTGGATTTTCTGATAACACAGACACAGACACATATGCAAACACAGACACACACATACACACACACACACACACACACACACACACACACACACTCTACCTCTATATACTAGAGTTTTTCAGGGCTCAGTCTGGTTCCTTTTCATCTACTCTATACTTTTCTTCTGATATATCATTCACTCCATGGTATCATTCAATTTAGGATTTAAATACTATCTACAAGCTCAAGGCTTCCAAATGTATGTATTCTGCCCAGATAGCTCCTCTGAGCTCCAGGTTTTTCCATCTAACTGCTTATCTGGCCTTCCTACTTGGATTTCTCACAAGCATCTCAAATTGAACATGTCCAAGCATTGACCTTTTCCACAGCATCTGTTTCTCCACCTCAGGAAATGCTAGATGGACATCACCATCGATGTCGTAGCTCTAGCCTAAACTGAAAGTTCTCCCTGACACCACTTTCCCTCGTGAAATTCCCTGGTCCAACTCACCAATAAGACAAAGCAGTTCTGCTTCTAAAATGCATCTTGTGTTTGTCTGTCGGTCCATCTTCACTGCCACTTCTCATGGCCTGATCACCATTTTATGATCTGGGATCGGCTATGCAGTAACATCCTAACTGGTCTTCCTGCCTCCATTCTCGTCCCCCGCTTTAGTCCATTCTCCATTCTGCTGGCAGAGTAAACCTTCCCCAATACAGGTCTGTTCACTTCTCTGCTGGAAATGATTCATTGCCTTCTCATTGCTTTTAGGATAAAGGTTCCCATGGTCTAGTCTCTGACTATCTCCACAGCTCATCCTATACCCCTCCCCCGGCCCCCATGCCCCAAGCTCCAGACAGATTAGCCTTTCATTTCTTTGAAATGAACTCATCACACTTTTGTCCTACTTCTGGGCTTCCTCACAAGCTCTCCCCACTGCCTAAAATCATCATTACCCCACTCTTCATTTTCCAGGTCTCGAGGTATATGTTGCTTCTTTAAAAAACTGTTCAATTGTTCTTTTACCTACCTTCACATGCCACTTAAATCAGTTTCCTGTTTTAAACCTTACTGAACTCTTTACTTTTTCATTCATTATACTCATAAAAATTTTTAATTATATATTTCTATGGCTATTTATTGAAATCCACCTCTCCTCTTCCACTGTAAACCCTGGAGGGCAGGGTTCATGTCTGTCTACGTCTATGGGGCACGTGGTAAACAGTCAACTGAGTGAATGTTCTCAGCCACCAGTGAGAGTGTGTTGGGAGCAATTTGTTCCTAAAAGTTATTAAAGTACCCAGTTTGTGAACGATTTCAAAGTCAACTATGACTGGATTCAAAATTATCCCTATAAAAATTCCATGTTATTCTCTCGCATTCCAATGTGGATGGGCTTTCTTGGAGCACTTTCCTTTCCTGGACACACCTGAATGTCACTGGGTTGCAAATCATCAACAGCAGCTGCTACAGCCACCCTGGGCTAGGACTGGAACCGTCCTTTGGCTTCAGTTCAGGATGTGCCTGAAATGCTCAACCAGAGTAATTTGATGAGCATCTGTCTCTATGTGGCCTAAAAGTGATATGAATATCGGAAACACGTAATTTTTGCAATGTGTGGCTGTCTTACTCAGTGGCAGAGTCTGGTCCTGATCTTCTTTCTAAGCCCCATCTCTGCCTTTTCTCCCCACTCTCTCCCACCACCCGCCCCCACCCCTGCCCCAAACACAGCCCCTTCAGTACTTTACAGTGAGCTACAACGGACAACTTGTTATTCCTCAAGTACACTCTTCCCAATCCATGCTGTTCCCCCTGCCTGGGATGCTCTTCCCACACTGGTAAAATTTTCCTTTCAAAGTCCTAAGCAAATTTCTCCTCCTTTGGAAAGTCTTTCTTTCTCCATATCCTTCGTCGCCACCACCTACTGCACATCCGATGGCCAAATACATTGTCTCTTGCTTCCTCATTCTCAAATCGCTTTGCGCATTCCCTAGGGTAGCCCTTCACGCTTTGCATTATATTTGGTTTTTGCCTTGTTCTGAACTCCGTTGTATGCCCCTACTGGCTTTGGAACCCAGAACAGACTATGTGTTCAACAGTGGCTTGCTGAATTCAACAGGATAAATACATTTTGCTATGGTTATACAGATAGGGTTTCCACTAAACACTGACAAATCTTTCACCAAGGTGTGTGATAAACTTATGTAATAGTCTGGTTTCTGATCGTTAGGCAGTATTTGTGCTAGCACCTCCCTGTTCTACTTACTCTGTATTTCCAATATAATGAAATAAATCAAGGAGAGAGTCAGTAGGTCGTCTTTGCTCTGACCGGCAGAAGCATTTCACTAAGGCACTAATTCTATTAACAAAGACTTCTCAATTGTTTTCTGCTTCAGTTGCACAAACATTTCAACTCTAGAATCTGTGAGTAGAATTATCTGGACAATTCCATGAATCATATATTCCACTTTACAGCAAAGGCATAGCCTCAGTTTTCCCATCTGCAAAATGCAAATAATTACGCCTGCCACTTGGCGGAACTATCTTGAAGGATAATGAGATAAGAACACTTAGAGGAACTCAGAATAAACCTGTCAGAGAAATGCCAAGAATTATTATGCTGCTATTTCTGTGTGTGTGGTTTTTGTCACTTTCCTAACATAGCAAAGAAAAAGTATAACCACTAGGTTAAAATAATGCCTATCAAAAAAGGAAAAATCCCACCCACTGCAAATGTGCTAGGGCATCAACCAGGGTGATAATTATATTAGCATGGGTTTGGAGAAGAATCCCATATTTTGCGTAATATTTTAAATTAATATCTCCACAGCCTGGAGGCAGAATCCCTGAAATTCAAAGTCACATTGTATCAATGGGAGAATTTTAGCAGCATATCAGAAACTTCACTGTGAATGACCTTTCAATAAAGGGTAACTTCCAGGAGAACATAAAATGGTTTTTTGTTTCACATTTATGATAATTGTTAATGTAAAGCATTTATAGAAAAATCAAAATCTGTCAGTTTAAAAGCAATGAGCCCCTCATTTACTAAGTTAAAAAAAATTATTTTTGAACACCATCACTTAATTTTCAGAGTTTAAAACAATGATTAACAAAGAATGATTAGTATCATTATCATTTTAAATTAGGTTGAAAATGTGGCTTATGAGAAAGAGTGCCTGAAATAAAAACTAGAGCCAAAATAAACACTGAATTTTCTGTTATGGATTTAATGGGGGGAAGGACTATGCTAATGTCCTTTTAATAAGATTATCCTTTCATCATTTAAGAGAAACGTGAAAACTTTATAGAAGTTGAAACACCATTTCAGAGCATGAGATCCACATGTTTGTTCACTGTGATATTTATGTCATGTTACAGATGGAAATACTTCTAATCCACAGAATTAAGTGGGCTAGGACCCACTTTTCTTCTCCCAAAGCCCGCTCTATTGAGAGTTGCTGGACACACTTGAACAGTTCTTAAAGAGTCCAGCAGGGGGAGGAAGTGCACAACCACAGCACCCAGAACAGCCTTTGGGTCCTCAATACAAGCATTTCATCAACAATAATCAGGCCCTTGCAAAAGGGACGCTATTCGTTCTTTCTTTGGAAGTCTTTAAATGGTTTCCAGGTGAAATATTTTTAAATGAGAATTCTTCCAGTGATTTAACAAGTCAGTCATTATTGAAGTGTTAAATATGAGTTAGAGGCCTTCAGCCCTTTGCATGGCTTAGCTCCAGGGTTTCAGAGGCATTCCCAGGAAATGGTAGTGGCATTACTACCCAGTCTTCAGAAACAGACTTGTCCTTTTCTGTTTTTCCCCTCAGTATATCCTTCCACAATTTTTTTCTCTTAAAATATCTAGTGACAAGGTCTATCAAATAAGACACTTGTAGAAATCACACAGGACCTTCAGATAAGTTTACCTTCTAGTAATTATTTTATAAACATGCTATATCAAGTGGATTACAAGTACAATCACTGCTGTGCTATAACTGTACTGAAATGCCACTAATTAAGGTTGTCATAGGACAAGACTGAAGCCCCAATAATTACTGATTTGGAGACTCATTCTACAGGTCTATGAGTCTATTTATTTTAAGAGAAGAGCAGAACTAAAATAAGAAAACTATATACTAAGAACCACTTTACTAATGTAATTTATATTTTTACTACAATATAAATATTGTTAGGTTAATAATTCATTTCAAAGTGTAGATTTTATATAAAGAATAGGATAGAAATATTTATTCAGCTCCCTCCTATGTTAATTCCTGATATGCTACAGGATTTAAGAACATGGATAATAAACGTGAAAGGTCCATCCATGTGGATTGGGATCAATATGGTTTTTTTTTGGATAAGATTGTTATTCACCTAGATTGACCTTCAAGCCACTGTCATGGGCTGAAAATTTTGACTTCAAACTAAGAACTCAATGGACAGCCTTCTCACTAAAGCCTAAGTCACTCCCTGGTTCTTTTTTTATTTTTATTTTTGACACTCCAGCAAATTTTATTTTGCAAATGTTATCCCTTCTTTTAGCTCAGACTAAAAGGTCAAAACCCCAGTCATTTATGGTGACTCTTGTGTTTGTATATGGTGGATGTAGGTCTGTGGTCAGGGAAGTGGGTAAAACAACAGAGGAGGGTTGGCGTGCATTATACTTTTGTTTCTTCACTTTTATCCGATGTTTTATGCCAAGGTCTAAAGGAGGACTCTGGCCTCCGCCTATGGAGGCTGGCTGGTGTCATGTCATGTACATTGAACTGGTCACGGGGAAACTGGGTTCTAGGTCTTTTTCTCTTTAGTAGTGCCACCTTGGGAAGTCACTGCACATTTAGGGGGCCTCAGCTTTCTCATCTGTAAAACAATCAATTGGATGAGGAGATCACTAAGAATCCTTTAAACTTCAAGATTCTGTGATTAACAGAATTCATTTCTTAGTAGGATGACAGAGTTAAAGCACCTTAGCACCTAATATTATCAGGCATTGGCTTAGAAACTGAGGATAAGAGTTCTCTATATTTGTGAACTTGGTGGAAGTTGAGAAGGATGGCAAAAGAGATAGAATGGATGTAAAAATATGAGTAGAGGATTGCTTTAATTTGAATAGCCTCTTTTTTTGTTTGTTTTGTTTTGTTTTGTTTTGTTTAGTGCTCTGAATAGGAATAGGAAAAAAAAAAGGTTAGTATTTACTGGAATTGCTATTTTTAGGTCATTCAGGGTTAATGACAAATTTCACTTGTCACACATAAGAGGTCTTACTTACATAAACAAGTTTTACACAGCTTGTGTAAATACAAGAAACCAAAAGCCCTAACAGCTGTTTGCTTCTCATGGGTTCAAACTGTCACTTAACTCTATAAAATATTTGGCTTTAGAATCCTAACAGTCTTTAGCTATTGTCCCAAGCAAGGTAAATTATCTAGATAGCTAGGACAACGATGAGTTTCAGGCTGTATTTATCGTCCCTTTAAAAGCAAACTAGATGCCACCAAACAGCTTAAAGGAATGAGAAGAAAGCACATGACCGGAGGGCACACGGACACAGGACTTGGAACTGTCAGGGCACGTACCTGTCGGAATGAATGCCGTGTGCTGCTGCAGCTGTGCACTGGTGAGAGCTTGCTGGTAGTGCAAGACGCTGGGATTAAAGACGGTGCTGGCACCGTTGCTTTTTTCAAGTGCTTGTCTCTTTGGTAAAGGATGAAGAGCACCAGGAGGAAAGGCCTATAAGTGAAGAATTGGATAAGATGTGTATAACTCACAGTGAACACACCTTCAGCGTCCACAGAGATCATCAATTGCAACATACTTTTAAAAAATGACAGCTAAGGAGATGCGTCTGCCATGCACCTTAATTTAAACAGCGGCAAAGTCGAATGAGTGAGAGTTTGTTACCGAGAGCAAAGCATGATTTCTGTAATCCAAAACGGTAGCATCTTAACTAAGGAAAAGAAAAGCTATCAAGCAACAACAACGAAAAATGACTTCAGCTTTTAAAATGAGTTAAACTAGTCTAAGGGGGGAAAGAAGCATTTGTGTTATTATTAATACCTATTCTTTTCCTTAACGAAATGGCAATTTCTTGAATTTAAAGGTTAATTAGAATTATAATGAGCATTTTTCCAAGCCAAGTAATTTAAATTTGCTTCACTCTTTTGGAAAAGGTATTAAAATTTGTTAGGATTAATTTATTCCACATATTACATATGAAAATGAGATGGCTAAACACCTTATTGAATTTTTTTCATTAATAATAATGATTGTTTGCAACCAATATTTTACAAGTAATACAAATCTCAGATGGTTCTCTGAAAAGCTACATGCAAAGCGAAAGGTGAAAGGTCAAAGTACCAGGTCTACAGATGCTTCGAGAGGTCGCTTCATTGCTTTGGCAGTCGACTGAGTCTTTTAATAACAGGCAGCGAGCACATGATGGCAGTGGGCCAATGGGATTCAAGCGAATTAACATACAGGTAAACAGCAAGCAGAGGTGCATCATGGGAACGGCATTGCATTGTGGATAGGTGAGAAGGAAAAAAATATTCTGAATGCAATATACAACGTACAAAACACTAGGCATGCACAACAACAAAAATGTTCTCTAAAGAAATGAATATTACACCTTAAATTAGTATTGAAGCAAAAATGCATCTACTATACCTTAGTTAAAAGCATATAAGAGAGTAAAATATAGATGTTTGAAATTCAGGAAAGTTAATTAAAACAGCAGCTTGCATACATACCATAAGCATTTTTTACATTGCTTCAGAAAAAATGCAAAACTTTTAAGGGCCACAGGATTGAAGAACTTCTGATAAGTTAGTTTTCAAATATAAAATAATGAATGCACTACCTATAACATCCAAGTTATGAGATCCAAGTTGAAAAAAAAGATAATATCTTTAACTTTTATAAAAATAATTTTTAATGAAGATCTAGCCTAACAAAATGAAGTGGCAAACTGAGACAAACAATTCAGGCAAAAAAATATTCAAACACAAGATTATTTAGGCAAAACTGTTTGGGTTTGGATCTTAGTTTTTTGTCTGAATTATGTGGATAATTGTCTCAATTTTTCTCTTCACTTTGCTAGTGTGGATCTGGTAACGTGGAATAAGGTTCCAAACTTAACAAGTTTTGAATTCGCATAGTAGGTTTCTCAAATTTCCTGCTTTTATTCCATCATATGGTTTCTAATGACTAACTTATCATCCATTCTGTTTTCCACCACATTTGAAATTTTAATTCAATTTATCGCAAACAACTTACCAGATTACACTAAGAAAATACCCTTTAAAGGGTATTTAGTGTCCTCAGGTATCAAAATAATTTATATTTAATAATTCTAGTCATACTTTTAAGTATAATCAGTGACCAACCCAGTTAATGAGATGTGGGAAACTCTTGGCTAGAACAAGTACAACAGCTAAAAATAGCAAACAGCTAAAAGATAGCAAAGAACTGCTTGGACTATTAGAAGTAAAATAATGTCTTTAACTTATAACCATACTTGTGGGCAGATAGTTTCATTTAAACAGCTGAAATAATAATAAATAGTGATTGATTTAGACCATGATGAAAAAATTTTCCTGTTCCTTGATGACTGTTGTAAAAAAAATCTAAAAATTTTATGATGGAATTCTATGAAAATAAAGAAATTCAAAGGAATAGCTCCAATGCAAACAAAAGAAATGAAATACCCATTTTCTATGTTTAGCACAATAGGTAAATCCCTAAGGTTTGCACAATAAATACAAAATGTTTTATTCTAAAGTTCCGAGTTACAGCTATGGCATTTGAAAGAAAATGGGATAGTATTTAACCCTCAAACTGGGAAACAATGAATGATACCTTCCTTGGCCAATAAAGAGCTGTTCATCATCATTTGAAGACTCAGGATTAAAAGTATGGAAGTGATAGGAGGTAAAGGAAAGAGCTAAGGGTGGAGCGGGGGTGGAGACTAGCAATACAGCGTAAAGGACTACAGGTAGAGGAGAGGCTTAGAATGGCCAGTGGAGAAGCTGCTTTGGAAGGCAGTCTGGATAGAGGCCATCACATAACATACAATCATTGTTCTTCAGGCAGAATTGTGAACATTTTCAAAACCCAACAAGCTTCACAGTGAGAAAGCTTCTTTGAATATTCTTTCCTCAAATGTCAGTTTGCCATGATGTAACTTTCATGACACCAGTTTTGTTTAAAATCTTTCATTCCTGTATAGTTTTACACTGCTAGATAATGCAATTTTTAAAAATAAAAAAAATTTTTTTGCTTATATTAGTCTGTACTGACTACATAAAGCTGCATAGCCTGTTCTCACAGAGTACACTAACAACGTTAACCGGATGGTTAAACTCAAAATCATTTTGGCCTCAACTTTCTGGTTTCAATTCTTCCCTTCACTTTTCCAGTCTTTGAGAGTTATAGAACAAATCTGCTCTTGGGTTGATCTTTTCTGATATGCTAACTAGAAGAGTGATTATGTCTCCACAGGCTGGTATTTATGAACAAAATTTTGATTTAACAGAGTATCATTTAATGAAGTCTCCAAGTAGAAAAAAGAAATATTAAATATTTCTCCTTAGGATGGACACCTGAAAGGTTAATGTTCTCTTTTTTTCCCAACCTTAGTTTGATGAAATGCAATTTCGACAGAAATTATAATAAACTAGGAATTTAAAGAAGTTGAGAGCCCTAAACTGAGCTGGACAGTGACAGCGTTTCCCTTTCCGCCACTCCTTATTTGGGGTTTTCTTTACTAAATGCAAACATCTTGTCTTTTCAAGGAAACACTAAGGTCTTGGAGGGTCGAGTGTACTTATTAATATCTTGCACACCTCACACTTTGAGGCACATGTGTAGAATGTTTTTGAAAAACTGTATGGATGAATAATCATGTTCTAACGTGGCTTTGTAGTAGACAGAGGTTCCGTTTTAGAGGGTATTATGTGGCTGCAGGCATATGTTTACCTATATTGAAAGATCTTCAGGCTTAAAATAGGCCTGAGAGATCCCCAAGCCCGGTGCACCTTGGGAGCTTCCTTAGGCACCTATGCAGAGAGCGAGGTTCTCTTTAATTGAGCCCCTACCGTGTGCCAGGCACTGGGCACCCATTCTTGCTGGCTTCACCAACATTTCTGATCCTTTGCCCCCTCTGGGCTTTCTCCATCCTTATATACATACAGCCAAGCTTTTCATTTTCTGGATCAAGGAGCAAGCCAACTTCAAGTCAAGGCAAGCCAACTAAGGGCCCGGCATTAGAGGCAAAGACCAAACCTGAGGAGTCAGGAAATGCTGACGACAGTCATCAGAGCTGCCACTCGAATGTGGAAGAAAAGGATGTGGACGAGTAGGATGCGATTCAAAGTTCCTGTACGTGTTTTCTTGAACAACTGACACTTATCTAGCTGATGGCAGCTGGTCCTGTTTCCTTTTACAAAATAAGTATATCCTGGTGTAGCCCCATTTTGGTGTGTGCGTGAAGAAAGACTGCTGACTTGAAGATCAGATACGCTCTGTGTTAAAATTACCAAAGAGAAGCTCTGGCTGGCTTATTTTTACATTTGAAAAATTCTGACGAGGGTGATGCTCATGTTTTAAGAGGCAGTGCAAAAGATTAAGGCTCTAAAGGAAAGAGATGTCTCTTTTTCTGGAATCAAAGCTTTCAATTCCTTTTCAGGGTCCAGTTAATCCAAAGAAGGGGAAATCCCGGACAGTAATAAAAATCGCACTACAGAAATTCTTGGTGTTCAGATATGGAACCCAGGTGAATGGAATACTAATATATTCTGACTGCAATCATCACTCCCATTTGTTCTTTTAAATAAGGAAATAATAGTTTTTCTTCAGTGTACTGAGTAATCTTGCTATGAGAATAAGAATACTTTGACTTTATCCAGCTGCAACTAGACTGGTTTCAAATGAGCCTCTCACTTCAATTAAAAAGACATGACAGATTCAGTAATTTTCATGTCATTGTCAGAAAGAAGCTGACGCTTTTGTTCTGAAACTACATTCCTTTGGGTTGTCTTTGACGGTGCTGCAAGATCACCTGAAGTATCAGAACTCCAAATCTGGGCACAGGGTAACAATCTAGGAAACTATGGTAACTAAATACACTGACATCCACTGCAACAACATCTGTGCATCTTGATGAAGATGATGTGAAAATGCACAGAAAGGCACATAGAGGAGTTGAATCTTGATTTAAAGATACCGGGCTGTTTGTGTAAATGGCCAGTTCTTCTCTTATCTCCATCAACCCAGGTCATCTACCATTGACATATTCTAGGTGCATTGTTCCTTCAGTGATTGAAGAACATATTGACTGCAGATGTTAGAACTGGTACTTCTAGGTAACAGCTGGATAAATCAAGGCTCAGATAAATTCAGGGCTCAGCTGTAAAGGTCACTATTAGCACCAGTGTTTTTTTGTATTTAACAGGTATTTGAGGTATAGGGACTAAGTTTTTCATAGTCCCAGAACCTCATCTCATATCCCAGTGGCCAGAGATGGCCATCGTGATCCAGGCTGAGCCAATCATGGCATGCTATTACTCTCACCACAGGACAACCACCAAAATGACCCTGGTGGCTCATTTTTTTTTTTTTTCCTAATTAGAGATGGTATCGAAGATACTATTTTTGTCTCTTGTCAGGAGATGTAAGAATGTGTCCCTACAGGTGTCCAAAGCCCATGGTCAGTGTTGTCTGGAGAAGCTGATCTTAGAGAGTGGAGCTGATATACCAAGAGAAGCAGAAAAAAAGAAAAGAGAGAGACCTACTGGTTTTCAAGTTTCTGGATCCATCTACCCCTGAGCCCTATTTTACCTCTACTCTCTTGGAGGGCACTAAATGATCTAGTAAAGTTTTTGTCTCTTGCAACCAGAGTTCTGATTAGCCTTGGGGGTATCCTTGATACCTAGTTATGATTTATAACATTCGCTTAAGGTAAAAACGTGTTCTTTGTGCCCGACGATCAACACACCAGTTAGAATAAATTTGGGCTGGCCTGAAAGAATGATTACAATGAAAAACATTTTACTTCTCGGTAGGATGAGATCTTCACTAAGTGGATGGTAAGATGGATTCCACACTGCAGAAGTGTATAGAAGACCTCCTTTGCTCTCTTAAAAGAATTCCTTTTTCATCAGCATTCAGTGACCAATTTATTCTCATCTCCCCTACAGGTCCCTCACTCCCTGCTCCTAATTATAATCAGTTTTGAAAACCACTCTTTTATGAGAACAAAAAGGGGAGAATTCATCTATATTGTCCTGACTTTCTTATGTGGATGCGTACATTCCCACACATATAGAAACTCACACACAGAGAAATCACTGTTATGTCCAGTGATGAAAAAACACTAAAAGGACGAGGACTGTGAGAAGAAACAGTGAGAGAGATGAAGGACTCAGTGCTCAAGATACTTGGAAATAAGCTGAGATTGGAAAGGTCGGAATAAGCACACAGGCCACACTAAGCGGTGATGACGTAAGGGCAGGCTCTGTGCCGTCCTCTCTGCATCCCTGTTGCTTATCACCGGGCCAGGCCTTATAAACATGTGTGGAGGGAATTCCCTGGCGGTCCGGTGTTTGGGACAACGTGCTTTCATGCCGAGGGCCCAGGTTCAATCCCTGGTCAGGCAACTAAGGTCCTGCAAGCTGCGTGGTGTGGCCAAAAATAAAATAAAATAAAAAATAAAACGAATCATTCTCTAAAAAAATAAAATAAAATGAATCATTCTCTAAAAACAAAAATTTGTGGAAAGAATGTTGAGTAATATGAACTTGCTGTATAACAGCTACCCTTGCATCCTGATCAGGCATCAGTGTATGGAGTGGCGGTCGCTAGTTAGAACAACGTGTTTTAAACTATACCTTTCATCCCTGAAGCCATATCTGTCTTCCGCAAGGGATGACTGGCCACTGAGTCTTTCCTGCGCCCCCTCCACCCCGGACCCCATTATGCATTTCCATTGTGTCATGGAGGAGCATCATCGCCATCACTAAACTCCAAGCTCCCCGAGGGCAAGGAAAGCTGCCTGATTTATTTTTTCCAGCCAGCAAGTGCCTGATGCACGGCAGGTCTCATTATATAATATGTTTTGAATGAATGGACGCCCAGTGCCTATCATATATTAAAATAGACTTATGTCAAGCCAGAGATCTCACATGAAAACAAATTAATTCTACAGGCCAGTGCGGTGGTTCTCAAACTTTGCTGCACACTGGGATCAACTGGGAGCTTCTAAATAAAGAAAGAAAGAAAGAATAAAGAAAGAAAGCCCCTGCCCAGGCCACATCCAAACTAATTAAATAAGGAACTTGGGGGAAGGGACTGATGTTAGAACCTTTCAAGATCCCTCAGGTAATCCCAGAATACAGCTAAATTTAAGTGTTCTAGGTAGGGGCTTCTCAAATGTTACTGTGTATACAAAACACCTGGGGATATTTTAGAATTCGAATTCAGAGCCCCAGCGTCTGGGGTGGGGCCTGAGCCAGGACAGCGACTCAGGGACCTGAGGCTGGGTTCCAGGCCTTTCTTTTTTTTCCAAGCACCAGCCCTACAGCTCCATTTTCAGCTGTTTCATGACTTGATGTTCTGCCTAAAATTTCATTTAGGGAGAGAGCGTTTGCAGCATGGCCTTTGTGACAAGTGACAGAAGAGGGACAAAAGATGGGGGTAGGGAAGAGCCGGGCAGCGGGGGCCGCCGGCCGCGGGCTCCTGCCCCCGGGCTGCTCTCTCGGGAGCGCTGCGGGTGATGCGCAGCCGCCGCCGCAGGCCTCCCGCCCTGTTTCCCTCTCTCTCTGTCTGTCTCTGTCTCTCTCTCTCTCTGGCTCTGGACCGCCTCCCTGGTCCTTCCCGCTCTGCGAGGAGCCCGGGCCGGTCCCGCCCGTGTCAGGTCTCCGAGCAGAGCTGGGCGTGGGGAGGGGCGCTCGCACCCGCCCCGCGTTCCCTGCGCCCGCCTGAGGGATTTACTTATTGTGCTGCAGAAGGGAAGGAGGGAGGGACAGAACAGAACAAAACAAAACAAAACGGGGGCAACCGAGACAGGACGTAGGCAGCGGAGCAGCGGGAACAGCAGCCGTCCCCGCTCCCAGCGGACTGGGGAGCGTGCGCGTCCCCGCGCGGAAGGCGCGGCTCCGGGCTCGCGGGCCGGGGAAGGTGCGCGGCGCGCGCGCCCCACTTACCATGACTGTGGCCGCGGCCGCGGCTGCCTGGGCGGCCACCGCGGCCTGGTTGGCTTGGTGCTGCGCAGCTTTGATTTTGGCCTGCAAGTGTGCAGGAGGGTGAAAATATTTGCATTTCTCCCTCATGCAACGCCCCTTTATGTAATCCATACAAACGGTTACGGTGTTGTCGTTTGTGTCGATCATGGTGCTGTCGGCGGGGTGTGCAAAGCGGCAGTCAGTCTCTCCCCGGGCACAGTTTCCTCGCTGGAACTCCCTGCAGACCTAGGACACGGGGAGAAGAGCACACGATGCAGAAGGAGGCCCCAGGGCCGCCGGGAACTACCTCTGCGAGCGCAGCCACGATGTAAAAAAAAAGAAAAGAAAAGGAATAAATGCCTTTCCTTTCTTTTAATGGTGGCTTTTGTGCCATTTACAATAAACATTCCATTATCCAGGACTCAAGTAACTGGAATCCCGGGCAAAATAATTTGAGTTTTACTTCGCCCTCTTTTCTGGGGTAAGAATCTATATTAAGAAAGTCAAAATCTGCAGTTAAATCAACAAGGCCCCCATTGTTCTTGGGATTTATTTATTTATTTAGAGAAGGAAAGGAGGGAGGGAGGGAAGGAAGGAAGAAAGGAAAGAAAGAATAGTTTATTATATATATATATATAGTAATTTGGAGAGTTTATATATATGTGTGTGTGTATATATATATATATATATATATATATATATATATATATATATATATATATATATATATACACACGTATATAAAATTTGGACGTCTATATATAGCCACATCTTCTTCTACCATGACAACTCTGGGACTTTACAGGTTTTTTACATGGAGGGATTATTTCATCAAAGATCAAGCCACAAGGTCATTGCTGCACAACTGCTAAAAGAATAAGGCGACGTGACAAACTTGTTTCTCCTCTCTGAGGATGGGAACTGGGGCTGGAGTGAATGTGAGTACTCCCGTTTTCCCATAGGTCTCTCCTGCTCCTCAAAGATAACGTATGCTTATACTCATAAATTAGAAGAACTACGATATCTAAGACACCAAAACTTTCATTTAAGTCACAATATTATTATTTCTGACAGCACAGAAAGAAGGTAAAAATACAAAATAAAACGGAGAGAAATATGGGAAGAGATAAAGGGAAAGAAGTAAAAGGAGGGAAGTAGGATAGAGTTTGAAGTGTTGATGTATTGTTTCTTTTTTTTATTCCTTAACCCTTAATTATCCTGAAATCTCAAGTAACTGCAATGCTCCATCCTCTGAGAATTCTCGTGGATCAGGAGTTTACTGTTTAAAGAAAATTTTCTTTGGAATTTAAAGAGTATTCTTAACCTTGCCCTAAATACCGATAGCGTCAAGTAACACAAATAACATATATACATAATACTTATATTTATAAATATCATTATCGTGGAAGAATTACTAGTAAAATTGTAAGTTATTTTCTTCTCAGGCTCCACATCCAAAGTTGATGTGCTCAAGTGGTGGTTCACATCTTTATCATTAGTGACATTACAGGAAGGGTCACTGACATGACATTCAAGCCTTGTGAGAGTCAAAAGTACTTGGGAAATACAGTTTCACTGACCAGTGACCAAGCGAGTTTAAAGGGTAAACAGATAAATCACAAAATTATTAATTGTTTCCTTCTACTTTGGATATTATCCAACATTCCATCTTTAGCTCATAAAATGTACAAAATAAAAATTACTATACTGTTCCCACAGATTCTGAGTATGCCTTCCTCTGTAAGTGGAATGACTCCAGGCTAAGACTGCATTGGGGTGTAGAGTAGCCATCAGGCATTTACCAAGGGGCTCTGTGTGCAGCTGACTTCATTCCTGGTTTGAAATGAATTGCAAGCTGCTTTGCTAAAGTCCTCGTGAATCAGTTTTACATATGTCTTTGTCTACCAATCCTGTAGGGAAGGACAACTTGTTCCCAACTCAGCTGATTTAATTTGTTTTCTAAACCACACGGTCACGTACTGAACACGAAACCTTCATGGGTCCACCAGGTGGAGCCCCAAACGCTTTTCCAGTCCCATGAAAGGTCTGTTCAATATTCACAGGGTTAGTCTTGATCAAAACAGTAGCGATGGGAGTTTATTGTCTTTTCATTTGGGGATCTATATACTCCAGATGGAAGCTGATATTAGGCAACATTTTATCATTTTCAATATTTATTGGGTAAATATTTAAACAGATGCACATTGAAAGAACATTCTCAGATGATCCAAGATAAAGCACAGTGTACATTCTAACCATACATATATATCACCTAACAACTAACTGGTGGTTGAATTAAAGGAACTCTTTGAAAAATTTATCAGACCCTTTACACACCCATATACAATGCTCTATTAAATGTCATAGGATACAGTAGTTAAGATAAATGGATGAATGCCCTAACTGATTAAAGAGAAATTTTACCTAGTAAAGTACAGCTGAGTTGGTTTGACTCATGACTTAAGAATTATGTTTTATAAATATATGAATTTTTAAACTTTTTATTTTATATTGGAGTATAGTTGATTAACAATGTTGTGATAGTTTCAGGTGTACAGCAAAGTGATTCAGTTATACATATACATGTATCTATTCTTTTTCAAATTCTTTCCCCATTTAGGTTGTTATATAATATTGAGCAGAGTTCCCTGTGCTATACAGTAGGTCCTTGTTGGTTATCCATTTTAAATATAGCAGTGCGTACCTGTCAATCCCAAACTCCCTAACTATCCCTTCCCCCCCACCCTTCCCCCCCTGGTAACCACAAGTTTGTTCTCTAGGTCTGTGTTTTCTTGAATTTGTAGATCACTTGAATTTAAGTTAAAGAAAATATCTCAAATCAATAATTAGATTTTCCCAGGCTCCAGTTCCCCCTGTTTACCTCTACGTAACTGGGGCTGATATCCTGGAACACGCTAGAGCAGCCGTACTAGTTCTTCAAATACTGAAATATGATCATACCACTTGGTCAGTAGTCATAGTGCTACGTCTTCCCACCCGTGTCCCTGACTGTCCCCCTTGTCCTGGCTGCTGGCCTCCTAACCTGCCCGTTACCAGATCTTTCCAGGATCCAGCAAAGGTTCATGCCTGGCGCAGCTGGAGCCCTTGGGAGCCATCTTCGTGGCCTGCATAGTGATTGATTCAATGTTCCATTGGTTGTTACATATTTTGGCCCTGAACACACATTCCACACAACAGATTTTTGTTTGTATTAAACTTATTCTTTTCCCACAGACTAATTTCCTTTCTACTCGACCTTAAATTCAAACAATAGAATTATGAATGCATGGCTTTTAGGTGAATGTGCGCGCATGGCTGTTTTGCAAGACTGCGTTAATATCTTACAAGCATTCACTTACATAGAGGCACGGTTCTACCACAGATGCATCTCAAACCACAAATATAATTGAAGTACCTCCAGTTTGTCAGTCCTGAGAAGTTTCTGAGTTGCAGTTGAGCCCGGGACGGTGACAGGTGGACTTCCGGGAACAATAACAGGTGTGGTGGGTAGAATTTCCGTTGGGACTAAGCCAACTCCAGGGGTTACCGGCGCTAAGTAAGGAGCAAAGCTAATCGCCGTATTTGTCCCTATTGCGGGACCTACAGGAAAAGTGGGCTGTTAAAGGAAGATAACACAAGACAAAGATTCCTTTAGAAGAAAACTTTTCAAAATCACCAGCAAGTGTCATTTGAACAAAATTCATTCATTGCATACAAGACTCTTTGTGTTAGTTGCATAGGTCAATGCTGAACTGTGAAAATTCATTAAGCTTCTCTGTTTTTTGCTTAATAAAAATGAAGTCCATACAGATCCTCTCTTCCCCAAACCGTACGAACACACGGGAGAACATCATAGAAACCTAACCACAGGGACCAGGTTAAACTTTTATTCCCGTGAAAGTGTTCTCAAGAAAAGAAAAGAATAACTTCACTCTAATTGCTCATCATTCCAAACTGTTGACTGTTACAACAAGAAGGCAGTCAAAGTTAGGGAATGCTGACTCATAATCTTTGATTTCTCCTACGTGTCTCTCGAAGGGAGAGGAAGAAAGAAAAACCCTTGACTATAGACTGATTTTCAGACTGACCAAGTTTATACACTCTCAAAAAGTGGGGATTATTTGGTATTTTATTTTGCTAAGATTTACCAGTATGTTTCCATATTCTATCACTAGCATATATAACCCCAAAATTCATAGGCAGCTTTCATCTAGACCTGCTGTTTCTTGCTCTAGCTCAGCTATGTCTAGATCCAATCTTCCTTTCCTGAAAGGTGGGACGGAAGGGCTTGAACTTTTCCATTGGCCATTAAAAGTTGCTTTGGTTTCCCAGGTCACAAAATCAACGCAGCAGTGATGAAGGCATAGAGTTCCTTACTAAACTTCTCTATCACTATACTCTTTGTCCAGGGATGAGAAGAAATATATTAGAGGGTTGACGGGATGATTGTTTTCAAAAGCTTCACCTGAAAATATGCCTTTCAGAAAGGAAATAATGCACATTTAAGAGAACAACAAACTTGGCTTCACTTTTAAAGACCCAATGTTAAAAATGTACATTTAAGAGAACAACAAACTTTTGCTTCACTTTCAAAGAGCTGATGTTAAAAATTTAAGATGCTAAAGATTTTTCTTAGAATAAACTTTGCAGTGAATTGGACCTGAATAGTTTTTGTTGGTTTTGTTTGTTTTTAGTTATTGGATGACTTTTACCCTATTTATTTTTAGGATATTTTAGGTATTTGCAATCACATGTTAATGCAATTTTCTCATATTGAACTATGTGGTTGGCCATGTCATGCTACTTCTCTATTTGTACATTGTGGGTAACATTCTTGTTGTCTATTTATAGCTCTGAGTTGTTGAACATATGGGAAAAATAATAATCTGTGTGTATTAAGTTTTTTGTTGACAGCAATAATGGAAAAATATCTTTTACAAACGATGATGTTAGAAAGCAGTGAATTGTTAATAGTTTGTGCGGGGAGTTCTTGGAGAGGCTGAAAGGCTTCACTGAAGTGACTGGTCGGGGGAGGGATGGAAGAGGTGATTCTAATGGTCTTAGAGGGCTGCTGCTGCACTCTCACGAGGGGCTCTTAGATCTTTATGGCTCTGACATAAAATTCACTTTGGGGGAAAGTTGCTTCATGAGGTCTTAACATGGGAAATTGATGGCAGTTAGGATTTTTTTTCTTCCTTGACTTTCTACAGAGTTTTATACATGAATGTTTTCCATTTTCAACCCATTTGAGTCATAATTATAGAACGCTGTGGTTTTCAGTAACTGTAGCTTTTATAATTTAGTACCGTTGAAAAGAAGCCAAGTGATTTAAATGGTATAAGGGCTCTATAATGTTAGGATTTAAGAAAATCAATTCTGAAAGGTCATAAATCACAACAGATCAGTGATTCAAAGAACTAGCTATATCAGAAATCCCTGAGGGGAATTTCATAAATAGAGATATCACAAATTCTGACTCAATATGTCTGGGCAGGGTCCTTGAGATTTGCATTAAAAAAAATTTACTACATGATCTGATGTGCAGCCCAGTTTGGGGACAACTGTCATAGATGAGGAATGAAAATAAATATTAGGAAAAACCAGTACTAGTAGTGTAATTTAATCTAGAGACTAATGATCGAAGTAAACATTTAGAAACTAGAGCCCTCCCCACATCTCCATTTTTGACTTTCTGTTGAAGCAAATTCCCAACCTCCCTCCCTTTTAGATAATTTGAAGCCTGGGTCAGTGTAGGGATACACATTCAGGTTGTACCTTGACTGTCAATGGGCTGTCAGAACCTCAAAACCCATTTCCCAAAACCTTTTTGGATATCAACAAATCTCTCGCCATTAGCCAAATTTTGTTCCTTGTTCATCTAATTTAATGGTCGAAAATGAATGTTGCAGTTTGTTTTATTGATGATAGCTGTAATATAGGTCACAGAGAGTATTATTTAAAAGTAAAAACACAAATATTAGACAAAGGGAGACAGGAATTCAAAATTCTGAGCTCGGCCAGTTATTAATCTTTACCCTGGGCAGGAAATCAACCTCTCTGAACTTTAGTTTTCTCATCTGCAGAAGGGAAGTAAAGCTACTTAGCTTAAAGACTTGGGCTGAGCAAGGTGTTAGTTCTCTCTTATAATACTTCGCACGGTTGGAATGCAAGAAATAGCAGCTATCATTAGTAGTGTAAAAATCAGTATTAATAAAGGTTTTTTTCCCCCAAATTGTCCATTGATTCTATAACAGGAATGTAGTCAGGATAGCAATATAATAATAGAGGTATAAAATCTTACTGAATGATAGCAAATACCTTATTTTGAAATATAGGTTGGGAAAGTCTGTATTTTCTTTCATGTGAAAGTTAAAAGTTCATAGGCTTTATGAAGATAGATTCAATTAGATATTTTCCCTTTTTTTTATCTAGAGTGTTTTTTGTTGAAGTTGAATAGTAAAAAAAAAAAATACAGTTATGGTAATTTTCAGAGATGGGCACTATATTATTATTATTATTATTATCATCATTGGCAGTAATACCTTACATCTGTGAAAGGTTCGGCTGTTTTCAAAGCATTCTCACACACGGTGTCTTCTTTAATCTTCTCGATACCCGCGAGAAGCAAGCGTGGCAGCGAGAACTGCACAGTCTTCCAGGTGAAAGCAATTTAGAGTAGAGACTACATGGATTGCCCAAGGTCAGCGCTGCCGAGGCAGAGAGTCAAGGCAAAGCACCCAGGACCCCTGGCTCCCAGCCTGGGACTGTTTTCACTCCTCTGCACTTACTAGATTTCGTTGGTAATTTCTTAAAACAGAAGAGGGAACAAAAACACGAGTTGCCCTTACAGACGTAAGCGTACAGAGTGAGCATTGGCGGGGAGCCGTGTCCCACAGTCAGCCAGGGCCTCCCGCAGGCAGGAGGTTAGGGCTGCTCTGAACAGCTGCCTGGAAAAGTGGGTCTCAGACCCTGGATTCAAGTTAAAGTCTCCAGGTGGCGTTGAGGCTGATGTCTGAACTTGAGTCTGAGTTGGTAGCCAAGAGAAGGGCAGCACCTCCAGGTGACTCTGCTGCTGGAAGGCCACGAGCTAGGGCTTGGGAGAACCGGCCCCGCGGTTCCTGCAGGAGGGCTGTTGCCAGGTGGTCTGAGACGAGATCCATTTGGTCCTCCTCATCTCTCAGCACTAACTGCAGTGAGAGAGGCCAGAGGACAAGAGCTGCAGAGAGTCTTCTGGAAGAAAATCGTGTCCGAGATGCCGGTCTTGTCATCTTCGCTCTGGACTTCACCCCACGTGCCTGTGTTTCTCACTCTCCACTCTTCCTTCTCCGTACCTTACAGCAGTAGGTCTGGGTTCAAAGATCCCACACTCACATGTGCACACATGCTCTTTGATATTTTGTAGTGGCGAGGAAGGATCAGGGCTGGGGAGGAATGACTAAGTGGCCTGAGGTATTTTATGGCTCTAAAACGTACTCAATTGACTTTTTAAAACAAGAGCGTGAGAGCTCATACATTTAGAAAGCTCTGACTTCAAACAGTAGGTATTTGGCACTCAAACTGAAAGGCCTAAAACATGGCATCTCTTAAGCCTTCTCCCTTTACTCCCAGAAGCATCTCTGGAGCACAGAATACTCAACACTAGACCTTGCCCCCAAGGACTGGATTGCATAGGCTCTTGAATCCCTGTCCTACTAAAGGCTACCCACCTGCTGCTTTATCTTGAGTGTACGTGGGAAGGTTGTGTGGGAGGTGAGGGGTTGGGGGCAGTGTGCTGGGTAGGGAAGGGAAGGGAAGGAAGAATTGCTGTTACACTCTGTTAGGAATTGGAGAAAGAAAAACTGCTAGGGGGAATAAGGTGAATGAGACTTTTCAAATGTAATGAATTTGAGACAGAAGAGGAAAGAATAGTTTGCATTTTCATTCATTCAATAAATATTCATTGGTGGTACAGACATGGTGCCAGAACACTGTGTCTACATTTATTGAACTTAAGCCCTAATGGGGAAGAACAAAGAAATAAAATGACAATTCATTTTTATGGATAAGCAGAAATGAGGAGGCCTCACTGGTAATGACAGAGATTGGTGGTGGGTCGCAGGGGATAGAGTTGGAGTCCTTATGAATAAGATGAAGTTAAAACGTGAAGAGTAGTGGGAAACTTCCAGCAAAAGCAAAGGCCTTGAGGCAAACAAGAGCTCTGTGTGTTCACAGAACTGAAAGTTTGGTTTGGTCTCAGTGGATAAAGGAAGAGTGGCCCAGAATGAGTTGGTGAGCTGGGAAGGGACCTGATCACAGATGACACTATAGATAAAGTCAAGGTTACATGTTTAGGCTTTGTCTCCAGTGAAATGGGAAAGCATTGAAGGGTTGTAAGAAAGGCCTTTACAAGGCCTTTATATGATGCCTTTATGTGTTTAAAAGAGTCCTCCAGTTGCTGTGTGCAAGATACATTGGAATAAAGCAAGAGTGGAACTTGAGAGATTAGGAGGGAACAGCTTATAAAGTATTTTGAAATACTTGATGGCGGCTCAGACGAGGGTGCTGGGAGAAGAAGTAGATGGGCTTCAAGGCACATATGACAGGATTTGCTGATGAACTGGATGTGAGAGAATCTGCTTGGTTTTGGTTTGAAACTGCTGGTTGCACATACTGAGATGGAAGTGTAGTAGAATAAAACAATGGGTCTTGAACATGTCAAGTTCCTGTGAGAAATTTGAAGGTGAGTCCAGTAAGAAGCTGGATACCTGAACCTGGGACTCAGAGGAGAGGTTTGGACTGGGAACGTGCATTTGGGAGTTCTCAGCCTGTAGATGATTCAGAGCCATGGAAATGGATGAGACCATGAAGGAGAGGGTACATGAGAGAGGGGTCCAGCACTGGGAACATCCATGTATAGCAGCCTCAACATATAATAGAGGAAAAGAATGGGCAGTGGAGACAGAGGAGGAAAGAGCGATCAGAGAGCGAGGAGTGCTCCGCAAAGGAGAGATTGATTGCATGTTACTAAGAGGTCGAAAGAATACAAGAAAAGCAGAAGTGCCCATTGGTTTAGCAACATGGAGGTCACTGGTGAGCGATTTCAGTGGATGGGTTCAGGGGAGATGGGAGACAAAGGGAGTGGAAAAAATACGCATAGCTCTTTACAGAAGTTTACCTAAGAAGGAAACCGAAAAATGGAGGGGTGCTGGCTACTTTATGTTTATCAATTTCTTTGTCTTAAGCAATTTCTGCATGTATTAGTTTCCCGTGGCTGGTTTAACAAATTCCCACAAAGCTGGTGGCTTAAACAACATGCATTTATTCTTTCATAGTTCTGGAGGCCGAAAGTCTGAAATCAGTTTCATTGGGCCAAAGTCAAGATCATACTCCGTCTGGAAGCTCTAGGGATGAATCCATTCTTTGTCTCTTCCATTTTCTGGTGGCTGCTGGCATCCCTTGGTTAGTGGCCACATCACTCCAGTCTCTGCCTCTACGGGCACATTGCCTTTCTCCTCTTCTGTATGTGTGTCAACTCTCCCTCTGACTCTCTTATAAGGATGCTTGTGATTGCATTTATTCCAGGAGAATTTCCCCATCTCAAGATGCCTAGCTTAATCACATCTGCAAAGACCCTATTTCCTTGTAAGGTGACCTTTACATTTCCAGGTACCTTTGAGGGCCATTATTTGGCCTACTACCTTGTATTAGGTCACTAATTCATTCCTGAGACTCTGAAGTTATTTGTTTGTAGAGTTAATGATTTTTAAGTTTATTATATTTTTTGTTCTAATTTTTCTTGAGATTTAAAAACCTCTACTAAAATACTTAAATGTAATATCCCTTCTTCACAGAGTAATCGTGATTATTGTCTTTAATTAATATATGAGACAATACATAAACATAACTTTCAAAGAAAATTCAACTAATAGTTTATAACAGGAATGGAATTTTCTTATTAACATTGCCATTATTGGGTACCAGGGTCAATCCTTACAAATTCTAAGTAAATAAGAAGTGAATGATTAAAACGATGTAATACACTGTTGCTATGTTGACCTAGGTGGTTCTAAATTTATTCCCATAGACGTCATTTAATATGTATAATTAAATTATTTTAGCATTTAGGTAATGTAATAAAATAATTTATATGTGTATATCGATAAAGAGAACCATAAATTATACATGTGAATGGTTTTAAGTAGATCCACTTAAATGCCTGTATTTGGTGTTAAATGTGTTCAGCACTCTACCTGTGTTGTCCTTACATCTAGGATAACTCCTACTCATCCTTTAGGATGTACTTATTTGGGACTTCCTCCAAGCAGCCTTTCCTGCCTCATCCAAAATCATGATTCCCTGGGCCTGAATCTTACGTTGCCTTTTCCTTGAGTCTGTCTACACCCACGAGACTGTAGCTGATTTATCTTGGAGTTCCCTGCACCTGCACTTTTTTATTTTTACTCTGGGCAGAGCTGGTTCCTGGCTACTTTGTGCCACTATTCTTGGGCAGAAACCTGGAGACAAGCAGAATTGCCAAAAATCTGCGCAGATTCTCTCCTCTTCCTGGACCAACCCCACCTTCCCCATCTCATCTCATGGACGCACAACAAGAAAATGTAACTCCCTGGTATCTATCCCTTTTCATTTAGCAGCTTTCAATAACATAGAATTTTCATACAATAAGGACTGATTTTTAAACAATCATCTCTTGTGTATGCACCTTTTTTTAAAAAAGAGCAAATTTCACTCACTTCACTGGCTTTGTTTTTTAAAAAATTAGCTTGTTTTTGACAAAAAATTTACAAGTGTAAACGAAATTCACTAAAGCCAAAAAATGCACTCCTTTCCCTCAGGGCCTCATTCCTAGAGCAATTTCCAGACCTTTAAGGAAGTACTTTCAAACACTGTGAAATCAGGGAGAAAATATGACACAGTACGTATTTGTAGACTGAATTCCCTGGGCGTTTAATCCTGCGGGCCTTGCCTCAGCTCCTGCACCCTTTGCAGGCCTCTGAGACGGGAGGCGTGGGTGGCTTAGGCAGCCCTCCTTCAGGCCTCTGCCAGGCTCCAGGGGGAGCAGACTGCAGAAAGCGCCCTGGTCAAGATGTCTGAGGTCCAGGCTCAGCTCCACAACTGATTAGCTGCAGGACATTGGGTAAATCCATTAACGTCTGTGGTTTCATTTTCCCCTTCCTTAAAATGATACCATTGAACTAAATAATCTATCTGTTGCATTGCTAATAATGTTTTAGGCATCAGAATCTCTTCTTTGCATAGATAATCAATTCATACTCTAAATGAGAACGTAGAACCATTGCCCTTCTAAGATGGTTCAAATATGGAGGTTACTGGTGAGAAAGAGTTGGAGTGACACAGATTTCCCAGATATTGTTTAGAAATTGTCTTTGCCTACGGTTTCTACATGCGTTTTTCCATTTAAATAATCTAAAAACGCCTATTTTCAGCATCTAGTTAGCGTCAAAGCTATTTGCTTTAATGGTAGCCAAAGAGACAAAGTAGGGGGACACCATTTTAGGTCAACATGGCCTTGCCTGTACCAACACTTTAATCATCAAGCCCATCATGAGATGCAGTGTACTCACCACTGGATGAAGTGGGGTTCCTGGAAACATAAATTGCATCTGCTGGGCAAGCATTGCTGCTGCAGTTTTTTGCTGGATCAAATTGTTCCTCCCGTTAATTTCGAGTTGAGTTTTTAGATGTGTTGGAGGGTGAAGATACTTGCAGTTCTCTCTTGAACAACGGCCCTGGAAGAAAGAGTTTTTGTTTTAGGACCGTCATAAGTAGCTTTCAACTCTGTTGTCAACCATTTCACAATCATTCCTTATATACGAAGGTGTGTATCTGTGTGTGTGCACACGCGTGCACACGTATGTTGGAACATACAAGGGGTGAATCGGGCATTAGATGATTATCAGCCTTGCTCAGACCTGTTGAACAGAGAAGCTTCCTGAAATGTTGTTGTTTTTAGTGGATTCTAACTCTGACAAAAGACCCTAAGGAAACGTGAGTGCTGAGAGTAAAGTGGGACCCTTCTAGGCAGTGTGGAAGGCCAGCAGAGGAGCATATTTATTGTGACTTATCAAAAGGAAGCTTTGAACTTGCTAAACGTTGGTTTGTGCTGGAGTGATGACAAAATGTGAATAATTATGCGCCACATTTGTGCAGCAGGGAAAGTAATCAGAAGGTCTTGAAATGTGTGCTGCAGGGTGGCTGAAGACACCCCTAAATCAAATGATTGAAGAAGAGGCGGTGGTAGAATAGGAGCGGACATTTCTTAGTAACTGATGCACAGGTGAAATTTCCAGGCATGAACTCAGATAATCACCTGCAACGGAGCACTTTGCTATGATACATGAAAGCCGCAGCCCATGTCCCTGCCCCACTCCCGTGACAGTTGTATAAAATTAAATGTCACCATATGAGGTAGTGAAGAGTGTTTACAGCTAAAGTAACATCGGGATGTTAAAGCTGGCAAAGTGAAAAAAAAAATTAACTAGGTGACAGGTGTGCCTAAAACCAGTCTTGAAGAGTAATCACAAATGGTAGTGTTCATACTGAGTTCCCAAGTTTTCAAAACTACCAACTGAGAGAATCATGTTGATGTGTGAATTATGCAATTTCTGGAGAAAGAATAACGAACTGTGTTAACCAGTATGGGGGCTGTCATTCCCTAAAGAATTAGTCTTATTTGCAACCAAGAAAAGAGAATATGGGTTTGTTTACCAAATATAAAAGTAATTTTAAAAAGCAAGCTGGGTGGATCTGGGCAAACAAATTTGTTTATAGTCATCCTAATTCTAAACATCTGGAGTTCGCACGCTGCCCCCTGCTCATTTCAGCTGCACTTGTGGTGGCGCAGGCTCCCTCCCGAATGTCAGCCTCCTACACTGCCGCGGAGAAGGGCAGACAGGGGTCCTGGGCTCAGCTTGGTGCTCTGCACTCATCAACCCGCGTTAGCAGCATGAGAGGCTGCGCCGCCCTCTGTAGGGAGGACGCAGAGGCGGGCACCAGGGACCCCAGAAGGAATGGGTCACGTTTCTGCTAAAGTTATTCTGTAACAATGGGCAAGGTCAGCATGTCTCCTTAGGCTCAAGTTCATATTGTCGATGTTTCATTCAGCATCCTAAGGGAGGAAACAGACATCTTGGGTCAAGTACTAGAAGGTCCACTGTTAAAATACTGGCAAACTGGACCCACAATTTAAAATAATCCACTTTGTTGTACACCTGAAACTAACACAACATTGTTAATCAACTGTACTCCAATACGAAATAAAAAGTTAAAAAAAAAATAATCCAAGTCAAAGCCGTCTAGGAATCTCTTTCTCTCTCCATCTACTTCTGTCTGCAGATTTTTACGGTAAAGTTTTAATCCTAACTTTACTTTGCTCATTGTTTTGTGATGTCCTAGGTTCCCTCCAGCCCTACCAACCTGCTTCAGGCATGTCTTATTTTACTTCTCTTTCTGTCCTCCCTTGACAGTTGCCCAAGTCTCTGGATTTTCTAAAATAAAATCTCCGAGAAAGCATTCGGATTGGGCCAGCTCCTAGCGCACAGGAATGTGACCAGTCTCTGGGTTGGCTGCCTTATGTCAGGTGTCCAAATACATTCTTATCATCTACTGTGGGAGGTGGTCACGGCACGTAGTTACTGCCCATCATCAGGGGTGGAGGAGAATTGAACAGAGTGACATTTCTTGTATAGAGGATAAGTCTCCCCAGGCTTCTCTCTGACAAGCTCAGTTCAAACTCTCTTCAAACACAGTTAGTTCACTTGGAAGATGACACCCAGAGAGGCTCACGTATACAGGGTACACGTATGGGCCTATGTGCACAAATGTACAAAGGGCCTCATGCGGGGATTTGGGAAAGCAGAGTTCCATAGAATGGAGTTGGAGTTTGTGAAACATCCACACTTCTACCAGTTTGGCTATTATATTTTGCTCATTCATATAATTGTCAATTTGATCATTAGTCTTCTAATGTAATGCTTTGTAGCTTCAGGTAAAAATTTCAATTAGCCTAGAAACATATAGTTTTTTTGTTAATGCTGTCATCTCTTTTTTTTTCTTTTTAAAGCAAGTTTTTTTTTTTAATTATTTATTTATTTATTTTTGATTTATGGCTGTGTTGGGTCTTCGTTCCTGTGCGAGGGCTTTCTTTAGTTGCGGCAAGCGGGGGCCACTCTTCAGCGCGGTGTGCAGGCCTCTGACTATCGCAGCCTCTTTTGTTGCGGAGCACAGGCTCCAGACGCGCAGGCTCAGTAGTTGTGGCTCACGGGCCTAGTTGCTCCGCGGCATGTGGGATCTTCCCAGACCAGGGCTCGAACCCGTGTCCCCTGCATTGGCAGGCAGACTCTCAACCACTGCGCCACCAGGGAAGCCTAACACTGTCATCTCTTGATACAACTGGGACTCTTCGGGAACTACATAAACTATTTTCAGCCAATGGAACATGATTTACAACATCGAATTAGTAATTTATTGATGGAACCTTCTTTTCCATGAGAATTAATACAATTTCCAACTGTTCTTACTTACATACTTGGAGTGAGGTATATTATTGATTACCCATGTACCAGACAATTTAATCATGGTTATCTCATCTTCTCCTTATAACAGCTGTAATGATCCCTATTTTACAAAACAGCAAATGTACTCAGAAAGCTCAAGAAACTTTCCAAAGTTTATATAATTGGTAAGTGGTAGGGCTGGATTTTAAATCTAGGTTTATCTGACTCAATTACATCACTGTACTAACCTATTTATTAGCAACAGTTAAAATCCAGGGAGGATAAAAATCTAGCATTCTCCTTCATAGAATAATAGGCTACTTAACACAATTTAAAACATAATAGAATATATATGAGGATTTGGGAGTGGAAAAAGATCATTTGCCTGGGTCTGTCTATCGGAAGGGGGTCAGAGGAGTGGTTAGGCTTACAGGCTCTGGAGGCAGATGCCTGGGCACATAAGTTGGCTCTGCTTTTTCCTACCTTTGTAACTTCGAGCAAATTACTTGAATTTCTTGTATATTAGCGTTTTCATCTATACAGTGAAAATAATTATTGTGTTTTCCTCTGAAGGCTGTTGTAGCATTAGATGAGCTAATACAGGCACAAGGTGTAGAGAATGCCTGGCACGTAGTAAGCACTGGGGAAGTGTTGTCAGCATTACCAAAGAAAGAAAAGATATTTGTATGTCATTTTCTTTACAGTAAGTGCAGG
This sequence comes from Balaenoptera physalus, assembly GCF_965194825.1. NCBI lineage: Eukaryota > Metazoa > Chordata > Mammalia > Artiodactyla > Balaenopteridae > Balaenoptera > Balaenoptera physalus. The sequence continues at coordinate 13,003,518 of NC_138899.1, forward strand.
ATTACAGATTTAGTTATATTTTGATTGGCTTTTTGTTTCTTCTCTAGAGTAGCTTTTCATTTCAAAACATGATAAAAGCAATCAGCACTTAATTATACTTATTCAAATACCTTATATTTAAGATTATTTTCAAGTGTACAGGATATTTCTGCAAGTGTCCATATTTGAGGAGAGAGCCCTGGAACGTAGTTCGGTCTAGCATCAATATTTTGAAGGGTGTTGCAGCACAGATGTATGAGGCAGACAAATTCAAAGCCTGGGAAACTCTAGGCAGCAGAATTTTAGTAAGGGATACTATAGGACTCTAAAATCCTAAAGGAAACGTTACTGTCAAAATATAACTATTTGACACAGTAAACAATTGGTAAGGAAGTTTTTGTTAAGGCGTAAGATTTGTCAGGATACGTATCATCGTACAAATACTGTTGATTATCAAAGCAAGTTGTCATAACCCGATGGGAGAGGGCAGTGAGCAGAAATGTAAAGCATCTTTGTATATCATTGTGAAACAAAACAGAAGTGTCAAAAATAGTGTCTCCCAATTTTAGTCCAAGAAATGAAGATGAAAACGTCTTGGGAAAGTCTTCCTGTGGCTGCTAGGATTGTTTTTTTTTTGTTTTATTTTAACTCTTCCTCCCTTGGTTAAACACTGTTTCCGAAAGATAAGAGAGGTAGGGTCCAGCCCCTGGAGAAGGGGACTGGCACAGCTTCTGTGGGATGGAGTGGGAGGGCACCATTCCAGAGTCTTTGTGAAGAATCTTCTAGAACTGGAAAATGGGAGCCCTGGAGGAGTCTAGGCAGATGGTCCCACATCAGGGTCTAATGTGGCGATTGCAGCCCTCAGGGGCTCCGCCCACCCTGGGTGGGATGCAGCAGGTTTAGAAACGACAGGTGGTCTGGATCACACTCACCATTGTTCCTGGTCTATTTCCAGGCTAGGGTCTCATTCCTTCCTTCATTCAACAAATATTTATTGAGACCTTGCCGTGTGCCAGGCCTTGTGCTAAGTGCTAGTTAACTAAAGGTGAGTAAACACAAGATCTGCTGCCTCCCTGCCTGAAGCCTGCAGTCAGGTGGTGAAGACGGATATTAGCCAAACAGTGACACAGATAAATGTATAATTACAAACTGTGGTCCTTGTTCTGGAGGAGAAGGCTGAGAGAGAATGGTGGGAGAGGGTCAGAACTGCGACTGGTGGCAAAGGAGGGCTCTGAAGAAGTGCCATATTTAAACTGAGACCTGAAGGATGAGAAGGAACTTGGCAAGGGAGTGAGTGAGGGCTAAAGTGTGTGTGTGTGTGTGTGTGTGTGTGTGTGTATTTGTGTGTTGAGGGGGAGAATACAAAATGAGGACAAAAGGAAGAGGACGTGCTAGGAGAATGTACCATCTGGGGGCCTTCTTGAAGTTTCTCAAGGCTGGAATACAGAAGGGGGTGTGGGTTGCAGTGGGGGGATGATAAGAGATAAAACGGGAAGAAGTAGACTAGAACCAGATAACAAAGAACTTTGGGAGTCAAGTTAAGGGCTATGAACTTCATTGCCACTGAAAGTTTTGAAGCAGGAGAAGAGCAAGATCAGATTTATGTTTTACGCTGCATATAAAATCTTACCCTGATTATTAGATTTTGTATCTCTAATGTTGTTATGGTTTGCATTGTTTGGAATCCGCTTATTTAAAAACAGTAACAGAATTCTGACGTAGTTTCCATAGGATTTGTGCACTTCATTCTGCTTCCCAAAATAATCTCTACTCCAGGAAAATTTAGTTTAGGGAGGATGGTTAGAAGCAAGTAAGAATTTCAAGCTGAATTAAGTGTATTAATATAAGCGACCATGAAAGATTCTAATGCAGAATACCCATGTTGATTCTTAACGGGATGAGGAAAGATGCTGAATAACTGTAATATGTACTTGTCAGAACAACAGATCGGAGCTATGGGAATTACATGGTCATTACATTGCACGACGTGGGAGAGAATAAATGCAGCTTTGGCTAAGAAAAGATTTCAGAATCAGGTTGGTGTGAGAAAGGAAAAGCATAATTGGAAAATGAGGTTTTCCAATTGCTTATTTTAAAACCAGGAATTTTTAGAATCTTTTCCTAGTATGCTCCTAATTGAAAAAGTCAATTAAAATATGGAAGCAAAAAAGAAAACAGATTAATTAGGAGATTATTAAAGGGATTAACAATAGGAATTTGGCCCATAGGAATAGCTAACAGACAACTATATCCCATTAATTTTCCATGGGAAAAGCAATGGACTTTATATGATCTGCAATTCAAACTGACAATAGACCCCTGCTGTACGACTTGGGGATAATTTAAATTGTTTCTTAGTGTGGGCCACACCATTGATCAGCAGACTCTACAAAGGCCCTTTTGGGAGATAATTCCGGTTGAGGCCCAGGGTCACAGCCTGATCCACTGAATTCCTCCTCTTCCCGTTGGGTCTTGGCTGCTCACTGCTTTCAGCATGTGATGGTGTTTTCAGGGGAGCAGGCCTGGCTGTGGAACGGAGAATCTGACTCTAAGATTGGGGGCAAATGGTATGCGTTCCCAAAGTGGCCTGCTGGGATGCTCTGAGTCCAGGAGCCTGCTTGGGAGGTCCATGGAAGCCACTGAAGAACCTCTCAGATTCCCTCGCGTTCCACATGCGTGAAACCAACTTAGCGAAATCCTGATGTCCTGGAGTCATTCCTGAAGCCCGTTCTGTCTTGGAACCTTCCCTGGAGAAGCAGTTGAAACCAGTGGTAAAGGGAACAGTCTCTGGAACTGGACTACTTGGGCTCAAAATCCAGCTCTGCTGTTCTTGCCATGGGACCTTGTGGCCTCCAGTTGCCACATCTGTAAAATGGGGATAACAATAGTTCCCCCCTCATAGACTTTGGTAAGGATTAAGATTTAATGCATATACAGTGTTTGAACAGTTCCTGGCACATAGTAAGCCCTCTATAAGTTTTTATTATTATCCCCCTCCTCCTCCTCCTCCTCATTATTACTATTACCAACACCCTCTCCGCAGAGTAGATAAAAATACATGGTATTAAAAACAACCTTCCTGGGACTTCCCTGGTGGCGCAGTGGTTAAGAAGCCACCTGGCAATGCAGGGGACACGGGTTCGATCCCTGTTCCGGGAAGATCCCATGTGCCGCAGAGGAGCTAAGCCCATGCACCACAACTACTGAGCCTGCACTCTAGAGCCTGTGCGCTGCAACTACTGAGCCCACGTGCTGCAACTACTGAAGGCCGTGCGCCTAGAGCCCACGCTCCACAACAAGATAAGCCACCGCAATGAGAAGCCCGCGCACTGCAACAAAGAGTAGCCCCCGCTCACCACAGCTAGAGGAAGCCCGCGCGCAGCAACGAAAACCCAATGCAGCCAGAAACCAAGCAAATAAATAAATAAATAAAATAAAAATAAAAACAACCTTCCTGATAACTAGTTCAGTTTCTGTATCACAGTGCTTCTCTCTGGCCTATCTCCCAAGCTCTTTAACACTATTCTTGTTCTCACAATCAGCACCAGCCTTGGCCATTTCTCTCTTCAGAAGAACCTCAGATCTGTTTTTCTTTGATATCTGTTCTGCTGAAACTTGCCAGGCCTGATTAACATGGCATGACTAATCTAGAGTTTAAAGAAGCTATGCATTATAGTGGGAAAATCCTGGAATTCTGGCTGTGGCTTCATCCCTAAATGGTTAGATTAACTTCTGCAGATAATGTATAATATTCTGTGCCTCAATTTTCTTATCTGTCAAATGGGGGTGATCATGTTGCCATCTCTCAACTCCTTCCGATGTTTGTGAGAGCTCGAGAGACAGCCACAGTTGCTCTGAAAAAATCATAATTTGCTATACATTGTCAATTCTACATCTATTTATTTCCCCCTTGAATGTTCCTAATCTAGTAAAAGGAGAAAGCCACATAAACCAACAGTTACAGTGAAGGGTGACACCTGGGAGGTATGTTGGCAACAGTCCCAATATGTTATGAGAATTGTGGGCAGTCTATGTGACAGACGGGGCATGAAGTGCATCAGCAGACGTGGCAAATTAAGTCAAAATCGATTAAGTCTAGGAGGATTTATTAAGTACCTACAGTGGAAAATTCAGTCAAATAGACCACTGCTTTGGTCCCTGTGACATGTAAAGTGTTTAGCAGACGTTTTCTAAGTGACTAAACTGGCTGGGGGGATCAGATGCTCGCAGCCTCAGTTTCCCTAGTTTCAAAATCTCTCAAGGTTTTTGAAAGTGGGAAAGAAAACCCAGAGGCCTTGGTTTGAGCAGGTGAGGTCCAGCCCTCTTCCCCAAGGCTGGCGTTTTTCCCTTCCTTACAGGGAGCTGCGAATGCTTCTGAGTCTGCCCCGTCTAGGTTTGCATTTAGGGCAGCCTGTTATCCCCGGAGAGGCTGGAAGACCTTGGGGCCATCACCAGTGCTCTAGGAGCAGATTTGTGACCATTATAGTCATGCCAATGTAACTGCTATTCCTTCAAGCACTATTGTGCAGTTAAGACCTAATTTGTGACCGTTTAAGCAGATGAAACATAAAAATTAATAAATGGGGAGGAGAGGCAAAGAGGGTGAATTGCTTGTAGTTTGCCATTTCAAAGCACGTTTCAATTTTTTTTAAATGGATTTGGCTGCCTGAGAAGTTTAATTAATCAATCAATTTATTTATTAACATGAAGACTCAAGTTTATATTTTTATATATGCTTCAAAATGTACTGAGCGTGTCTCCTTCCCTTGATTCTCCAATTACGTGAAGAATTCTTCTTCACTGTTTTCCTCTTCAACTTCTTTTCTCTGTCCTTGAGCCTGGGCAGTTTAAGTGTCTCAGACTACTGTGTCTTATGACTGGAAAGAGCTGTTTGTCAGTTTGATTGAGGAGCCAAGCCCTATCTTTACTGGTAAGGATTATCCATCTTGTTAACTTTATATGTTAACTGAAAATGTGCCAGTTAAGAGAAATCAGTGAGACCAAAAATAGTCCCTCCATTTTCCAGAGGTTTAAGGAAACTGATTTCCAAGCATCAGATGCTTCATTTGAAAATTATTTTATTTAGCTAAAAGATTAATGTCTTCTGAGTCACAGAGGAACACTGGGTAGTGTGGGTGGTGGTAATGTACCGACATAACACAAAACCGGTCTAGCTGCTGCCTGACTTCATAGTGTCTAGTTTCCTGACATCACATTCATCCGTGTATGCACGGCTGTGGCCATGGGTGAAACAGAAGCTCTGTGCAATATTAATCTCACAGCATTAGGATGTTTCCTGTGTGGGGAGGGCAGGCCCTTCTGGTCTATGTCTTATACTTCTCAGTACAGGGACCCTCACACGGTGGGCACTCAGTGCACGTTATCAAACGACTGTCCTCCTTTCTCTCCTCCAGGAAATCACGTGCCGAGCCCTGTGATATTAAATGGGCAGTCAAAACACAGAGCGAGCAATGCCACAATACGGGGGAATTCAAGGCGCTTTGTGAACACATTGTAGGGAACTCTGCCTAGCTTAGGGGCCAGGGATGACTCTAGTGGAAGGCACATATCACGTTCGGACTAAGATCTTTATCAGATTATCTAGTTGGGTGTATGCTGAGGGAGGTGGGTAGGGAGTAAGGGTTGGCGATTTGGAAAATTAAAACGAGCCAGACTAATTCATGACCACTCTGGGGGGGCGGTCAAGTTCCCGAAGCCTTATAAAGGCCTTCACATGGCACCTGAAACAAAGCAAATGCTTAGGAAATATTGGCTACTGTTTTTTTTATCATCAGCTGATCAGTATGATTAGAAACTGGTCATTTTCCAAATAAGTGAAATCTAGCCAAAGACACAAACTTTATTTTACACTTTCTGTTATTGTATGGTCTCTTTCAGTCTGATTTGAAAACCACGTGGTCAATCACCTACCCTCCCCCCCACAGGGATCTTCCTGGAATTCGGACACTGGCAGACAGTCAGCCTTAAAGGCTGACATTTAGTGGGTATAAATACCTCGGTTCCACTTAGAAAATAGCCACAGTCCCAAGCCTGTGGAATGTCAGGTGTTTTCCCCACTTCTCTGGTCACTCTAGCCCCTTCTCCCAGATCCTACCACCTCTCCCTCCTGCATCCCAGGGATCAAAGAGTTAAATCTGACACAGCAAGAGGGGGCCTCCCTGACCCAGCTCTGGGGCATTCAGATTGGTCACTGCCCTGGGAGGTATTTATATTAAAATATTTTGCATATCGTACCTCATTATAAATATACTTGTGACAAGGCCAGAGTGCCCTGGTTGTTGGTGTCAAGCTGGGTAAGGCTTCCAGGAGGAGGTGGGAGGAGGGGTGGATGAGGTATGGATGGGGCATTGGGAAGGGATGGGCAGGAAGGGGAGGAAGATGGGGAAAAAGACCAGGAAAACAGGGCCAATCAGGTGAAGAAGCGCTGGAAGGAGATGGAAGGGTAGAGTGTCCTTTTCAGGGTGCATTCAGTTTTAGTAACACTGGAAAGCACATTCCTCTTGGGCTGGTGTGTATTACTCGCTGCCTTGAGACTGACCTGCAAACTGAGCAGCTGCCGGAGGAAGCTGCACTTGATTCAGGAAACACAGTCTGGGGAGGCACGGGCGGGCGTGGCCCCTGCGTCACTGCAGGGCCAGTTCTGCACCGCTTACGGGAGGGTCAGCTGAGCCGCATTACGGAGCAGAGGTGAGGGCTTTAGTGTCTTGTCTCCTAAGGGCAGGAGCTGTGGGCCTCCATTCCTTTATTCATTCAGCAAACATTGTGGAACATCTGCTCGAGGCCAGAAACTGGGGTGGAATTGCACACAGGGTACTGAGATGTGATCTTACCCTCAATAAAAATAGCAAAGACTTATATAATAGTGCACATATCATGTACCAGGAGTTTCTAAGTGCTTTTGGTACATCACACTCTAATCTTCAATGCAAGTGCTTAACAGAGGAACTGTTAATATTCTCATTTTATGGGATAAAAGGGAGGCACAGAGAGGGGAAGTGACTTCCCAGAGTCACACAAGTAGTCAGGGGCAGAGCTGGGCATCCGACCCAGGCCGGATGGCAGCCTGTGCTGTTGGCCCTCTGAAGAGCCATTTTTAAGAAACTGAAAATCCAATGCAACGTTCCTATTGCACCTTAAAAAGCATTCTTCACACATAATATCTTATTACAGCTTCACAACATTCTTGTAATATATTATTCCAATTTAAAGGTAAGGAAAATGAAGCTCCGAGAGATCTGAAGATACTTTCCAAGGCCAAGTTGCCAAAGTCGACCAGGCTGAATTCTGGACCCCCATTACTAAAAAATGTGCCCTCCCTTGCCCTTTGCTGTCAGGGGGGGGGAAGCTGCAGGGTAACATACAAAAGATTTGTTCAGAGCAGAGTGGACCCCTTGCATACTAATGAATATTAGGGAGGTGACATGGGACGATCGTGTTGTGGGTTGAATTGTGTCTTCCTGGAGAGACGTGTTGATGTCTTAAGCCCCAGTTCCTTGGAATGTGACCTTATTTGGAGATAGGGTCTTTTACAGAGGTAATTAGGTTAAGATAAGGTCATCTAGGTGGGCTTTAATCCAACATGACTGGTGTCCTTATAAAAAGGGAAAATTTAGACACAGGGACAGACAATGTGAAGAGACACAGGAAAAAGATGGCTATCTCTAAGCCAAGGAACGTCTGCGGCTGCCAGAAGCTGGGAGAGAGGCCTGGAACAGTTCCTTCCCTAGACCTTTAGAGGAAGTATGGCCCTGCTGACACCTTGGTTTCAGACTTTGAGCTTCCAAAACTGTGAGAGAATAAACTTCTGTTGTTCTAAGCCACCTGGTTTGTGGTACTCGTTACAGCAGCCTTGGAAACAAGTACAATCACTTATAAGAAATGCTAGATGATGTATTTTTTTTCATGAGATTGGAGGCTACAACCAGCAAAACGCTATGCTATCTTCTGACACAAAGATTTGGTTCTGCGAATGGGTATTCTAATTTTTTTCGCGAACTCAAGTAACAAGATCCCCTTGTCTTATCAAAAACAAACTACAACAACTCCCAAATCCTTAACAAGTACAACGATTTTCTGCAAATGAAATTTTGTCAGCCTAAACACTATTAGATTTTTCACATGGTAGATTTAATAGGAGAGATTTATTTTAGTAAAAGACAAAATGTTTCACTATAGAACTTATTAGTAATGCATAAAGGCCTACTGAGTCTCTGAAGATCCCATTTTCAAAGAGAAATGTTGGGATAATTTTTATGTCCTGATTACAGAGAAAGACTCGATGAAGATTGTCCTTGATAGTAAATTTGTATGGAGGAGGCAGATGGGGGAAGGGGGAGGAATCACTCAGTCAAGCAGGAGGGAAGTCAAAGAAAGTGTGTAAATTTGGCCAGCATTTTGAAGTGTCTTTTAAAAAAGGTTGATGTGCGTTTCTGGGAAGTGAGGCCACCTTCACAGGTACTTGGACACACCAAGCGACGATGTTAGAGGACGGGGTGCAAGGACGAAGGCTACCGAGTCCAGCCCAGGTCTGCCCTACTCCCACCCTTCTGACCGCCTCACCCATTCATTCTCTCCCAGGCTCCCAGGACAAATCCTTAACTGAGGCTGGCTGTTTGCCCCTGGCTGATACCGAGTCAGGCCCCCTGTTTTGATGGCTAGATGACTGCTCTGTGCTACGTCCCAACTTTCTGCTTTCCTCTTCACCTTGTCTGCCTAGTGGGTGTCCCAGTGGGTACCACAGGGTTTCTCTCTTCACTTCCAAGTCCAAGGGCTGAGAAACTGCCTCACTCCAGGCTCCCTCCTCGGGTCAGAGCTCTGCTTGGCCTCTGCATCCAGAAAACCCTGCCCACAGGCTGGGCCCTGTGACCCACTGGGGGACAGCTGCTACCCACCTGCAGACCCACCAAGGACCATCTACCTGAATTTGTCCTCACTGTCACCCACCCTCAGCTGACACTCTGCTTATTTTTCTCAGACTTCCTGCTGCTGAATATTTCTCTGGGATGCACCTAGGAGGGTGGACACACAGTCAGCAGCTCAGTCAGCATCTCTTTGGTCCAGGGGGCAGAACTAGCTCCAGACTCTGGAGCCCCTCTGGTCAGATTCAGCCAAACACTGAGATATGACATTATTCCCTTTCGCTCTTAGGACTGTGTGTGGAAGAAGTGTTGTCCCTCAGCAAACCCCCATGTTCCCCGTTAGTGGCTGCAGGTTGGATACTTAAGCTCCTCGTAGTCTAGCAACTGCTGGTCACATTTATTTGTAAACGGAATCAATCCCTTATTAGAGAGTCCAGTGGTTTTTTTTGTTGTTGTTGTTTTTTAAGAGAATTACATATATGGTAGTAATACTTGGTAACATTGATTGAGTACAAATAAATACTGATATTATTATTATTATTGACTACTTATTATTAAATACATACTAGGCACTGTGCTAAGTGTTTCACCTGCATTGTCTCAGGCAAACCTATCAGAAGGGGAGGTGCTATTAATATCTCCATCTGATACATGAGAGAACCGAGACCTGGCTAGAGTACCCACCTTGTCCCAGGTCATACAAGGAGCAAAAGGCAGAACCAGAATTTCCACAGGGTTACTCCTGAGCCGCTGCTGTTGGTCCCCGTGCTTCTTTCACATGTTCATATACTTATACAAGTGACATTTACTGAATGCTTATGATGTGCCAAGTATGGTGCTAAGAGCTTTACAGGAATGACCTTGTTAGTGTTCATTATAAGCCTCTAGGGTAACTCTTATTTTAATCCCTATTTTGCAAAAGTGGAAACCAAGGCTCAGAGAGGTTAAGTAACCTTCCCAAGGCCACACAGCAAGTAAGGGGAAGATCCAAGATTTGAACTGATCCAACCTGGCTCAGCCAAAACTGCCATGCTCTGAGAATATAAATTATTAATTCCAACAATATGCCTGGTACGGTGCTAGGCCCAAGTGGATACAAAGATGAAAGATAAATTGTTCCTAACTTTAAGAAACTCTAGATACATAGATCTACAATGCATATACACATGAATGGAAGACAGGGAAGAAACCATAGTAACGAGTAATATTTGAGTTTAATATTAGCTGAAAGGATCCATGTAGTGTTTCATAAATCAGGCATTCTTACAAATCCAATTAAAGTGAGTGAGTACATTTAATAAATATGGTTGAATTTTAACACATCGAACTAATAATTGAGGGGAACGACCAAAGTAGACCCCTGCCAGCACATCTGCAGGCCTTAGGGCAGAAGGAGGCGCCACTAACAGGCCTAGCGACTACCCTGTTTGGGGAGAGCACAAGCTTTCAGAATCTGCAAGGGAGGCACCTGAATGTCAGGGAGATAAATGGATTATGCGTATATCAAACCATAGTTCAAGACTAATGCGTGTACGTTTTAGGCACACGTCTGTGCTTTGCTTATTGAAAAGGCCTAAAGCCCCGGATGAGGGCAGTTCCCCAGGAATAGTCGGTGGACGTTGGGGCACTCTGCACCTCCCTGGATGGCCCCAGCGCGGAACGTCTGCCTGGCCTGGCATGGCAGAGTTGAGCAGGGCAGGGCTGACACTTAGTGGGATCCGCGGGGAGTGCATGCAGTTTTGAGCTGTTTTTCTAGGACTGGTATTTTGTTCATTTCTGTCTACTCAGTTTCACCTGGTCGCTTCTGTGATCCTAAGGACAGGGGAGCAGGGCGAAGCACGCAGCCCAGGGACTCTCACAGGGCCAGCCGGCACTGAACCTGTGGCTGGTGCCTCATCTCTTCACAAAGCCCCGCGTCTCCCATGTGGAGTCACCTGGCCCTGGATACACATCCACTCCATCTCCTGCATTGTCCCTCCCTTTCCATCCGCCTGCCTCCGTCAGGCCAGTGAAGGGTCGGATGTGTGGCCCGACGCTGACGCGAGACCACTCACCCGCCTCCCTTCCTGCAGCGCCCTGCCCTTCGCTCACTTGGCAAACGCTGGTCTCCTGTGTGCCAGGAGATGCTCTAGGAACAGAGGCTGTATCAGTAACACAACTCACAGATACCCTGTCCTCATGGAGCTCAGCTTCTACTTCGGGCAGACAGGCAATGAGCAGTACCTAGCATAAAAATGAGGAAGTCTCAGGGTTGAATGTGTCAAGTTCTATGGGGGAAGAAAGGGCGAGATAAGTAGGATGAGGAGGACTGCAGGGGGTTGGATTGCCCTGTTAAATTCAGTAGGCAGGGTCAGCCTTCCTGAGAAGGTGGTTTTGGAGCAAAGACTCGGAGGAGGTGGACAGTTGAGCCTGGCCTGACCGAAGCAGCTCATTTCAGGTGCAGAGAACAACCAGTGCAAACGCCCCAAGAAGGAAGTGTGCCTGGAGCGTCTGCAGCTAATGCTCCCGGAGGGGTACCAGGAGGCCAGAGGCCCTGGCCACCCAGAGGCAGGGCAGAGTTGAAGAGGAGGTCAGAGATGCAACAGGGTCATGCTGGGCCCTGTAGGCCACTTTAAGACCTCTGTTTACTTTGAAGGAAATGGTGGTTTTGAGCGGAGGAGTGACATGATCTGACTGCTATTTTAGAAGGGTTGCCCCGGCTGCCGTGTTGAGGATAGACAGTGGGGGCCAGAGGCACAGTGAGGCCAGTTACGCTGCACGGTCATCCGGGGGAAGAACTGTGATGGTTTAGACCAGGCTGGTGGCAAAGGAGGTGGGGAGAAGTGGTGGCTTCTGGTGATATTTTGAAAGTAGATCCAACAGGATTTCCTGCCATGCTGGATATAGAGTGTGAAAGAGATCAGGGTAGGGTTTTGGGATGACCTACCGGAAAGGTGGAATTGATGTCATCTGAGATGCAGAAAGGCATGGATCAAGCCAGTATTGGGGAAATCGCAGGAGCTGTGTTTTTGGACGTACTGAGTTTGAGATGCTTATAGCATATCGAAGTAGGCATGTCAAGGAGGCAACTGGATATAGGAATCTCAAGTTCAAGAGAGAGGTGTGGGGTGGAGATGTACATTTGGAAGTCCTGGGCATCTGAAAGGTATTGGCAGCCATGAACACACCTCCTCAGTTATGGCCCCAGGTGCATCAGTCTCCCTCTGAGAACCTCAGGGAACACCATTCCTTCCTGACTCACGTCCAGATGTCCTTATCTGTGAGCAAGGCCTCCCATGTTGTCGGAGAACGAGCTTCCTTTCCAGTCTCCCCCCTGCTGCTCTGCTTTCTTGCAGCCTAGAGCCACATCCAGTTGGAGCTGGGACACCCGAATCCCCATGCATCCCTTGGCTCCTCTGTGACTTTGCTGAAGCCGTGTCCACTCCTGTCTTTTCTTTCCTTTTTCAAATTGTTCAAATTCCACTTCCCCTCCAAGGCCCAGTTTAACTGACCTTCCTCCATGTGAATCATTCTCCAGCCTGTTTACTTTTGTGCGGTTTTGCCTGCCCTGGGCTGTTTTAGCAGCCTGCACCGCTCGGCGGTACATCACACCTGATGCCTGTTCCTATCATCAGGATTCTCGGGACCCAATCTCAGGTCTTACTGTAAGTTTCTCCTGAGCAGAAGTGCTCTCATTTGCCTCAGAATAGCCAAAATGTAGAGCACAGTGCCCGGCAGAGGCAGAGCTTGTACACCATCAACATTTGCTTAACAAATGAACCTTGGGGAGACATGGATTTTGCAAGACAAGAAGACCCTTGTATACCTTGCGGGATGAGATCTAGGGGACAAGCAAGTATAACTTGAAGATGATTTTCACTGATTCAGAGGCTACTTTGTCCCACTTAAGGATTCTTAAATAGTACAAATACATACTGGAATCTAATAAAAGCGTATAGAGTAGACTTTTTTTTTTTTCCACAAAGACAAAAATACTATTGCAAGTTAGTTTTAAAATGACTGAATGTGTTTCCTAAAATGAAAATACCAACAAGTATGTGAATTCTTACTTTTACCAATAACACAAACAACTACAAATTAATAGAAATGATTTACATATATAAAAATGTCACAAAGGTTTGCTATATGTCAGACGTTTTACATACATTGACCCTGATTCTCACCACAACCCTGGAATTTTGTATCCTTATCTTCCTGTTACATATTGAGTGAACTGAGAGAAGTAACTCACCTACGTTACATAGCTTGTCGGTGGTCACAGAGCTAGTAGGTGGTAGAGTCAGGATTCTAACTTAACTGTCTTGAAAGCCAAGGGCAAAATTCCTTGCGTCCTGTCATCTGACCTCCTCCCCTCCACCTAGAAGCCCTCAGACCTACAGTTTCTGACCTCAGTGTCCAAGCTGCTGATTGTCTTAGTAGAGGAAAAATATCATGGCATGATGCTTCCAATAATCACGTTCTTAGACAGAATTCACTACCACTTCCAGACATTCATTCACTCAATGCATATTTCATGAGCACCTCCCTCCTCTGTGTCAGCCACTGTTCTCAGCAAGGGAGAGAGAATAATGAGAAAAACAGGCAGAAGTTCCTACCCTCAATGGAGCTTACATTTAATGAGGGAAGACAGACACTAAACAAGATCAATAAGTAAAATCTATAGTGAGTGTGATGGGGGTAAGGGCTACGCAGAAAAAGAAACCTAAGTGAGATAGGAAGTGTGTGGCTGGGGGACTTGGCGGTTTCTGTTAGCGTGACTGCGGGAGGTCTCAGTGAGAAGCTGCCAGCTGAGACCTGGCAGAGGCAGGGGAACAAGCCTGGTAAATTCTGGTAAGAGGAGACAGGAAGTTCAATGGTCCGGCGGCAGGAGTGCGCCTAGAGTGTTCTAGAAGAGCAAGCAGAGCAATGGCTGGAGCAGAGTTTGTAAGAGCAGTAACTGAGATGGGAGAGGTGAGGAGGGCGAAGTGACCAGAGCCTGGTGACCAGACTCCTCAGAAGGACTTTGGCTTTTACTCTGATTGAGGTGCAAAATCAATGGTGGGTTAATGCACTGGGCGATATTACCAGAGGTTTCCACGTTCTTCACATATTTTTAGAATGTATTAGCAGCTTTAATAAATTATGAGAAAGTGCATTATGTCAGCCTTCCCATCACTAAATATTGCTGATCTCATGCAGAGCTCCATATAGCACTGCCCTTGTGACCGGGAGCAAGGCACGGAGAGCACAGAAGGCTTCAATACAAGAGGCCCAGATATGGGGCGGGTGGAGAGGGGGGACCTATCTCCAGCCCCCAGACCTTTCCCACTCTCTTCCTTGAAAGGAAATGGGTGGCGATCCCCACAGCCTCCATCTCAGTCTTAACAGCCAAACTGCTGGGAACGGATCAGGCCGTCTTCACTCCCAGCTCTTGGAGCTGAGCTGCGGGGATAAAGCCATCCATCAGCAGCCTGCAGATGCACCTCTAAGAAGAACAGTAAGGGGAGGAAGGTCTTTATGACGGAGCCTGGAACACTCCTGGTCAAACTGCTGCCAGCCCATTTTACACCTGACAATATAAAGTAATCCTCAAATCTTACTTCCCCAGTTTCACCCTACAGTTCAATACGACTTTTTATTTTTACTTTGAGGAGTATCTCACAAAGAGAATATTGGCTGATGAGAACATGCGTTTCTCCTGCTCTGCCCTCTGTGAAGGCGCTGGGCCTAACAACGCATGGTGAGAGGGCAGGAGGGCGGCTAGATGAGTGAAAAAGAAGGAAAGCAGAGAAAACCACTGAATATTTGCCTCAGAATAATCAAATTGACAGCTCAGTTTCTAGTTTCAGGATTTAAAGTGAACACATTGGACCTTCCTTTAGCCTGGAAAATGTTAGGATGCTAAGAGCCATTGGACCTTTAAAACTTAGAATGCACCGCTGGGAGCCTCCATTTTCAAGTTCATGGTCCTGAGGTATTGGGGAATTTATTTCTTTTTGGCATATATACATGCAATTCCTTCTAAGAATTTTCTGGAACTACCTTTACTCTGAAATTATCAGCGCTTCCCTGTATAAAGCATTGCTGCGCCAGTGGAGGGGAGTTTTTGCCAGGGGAACACGGATGCGTGTGCCACCAAACATTGCTTGTAGACCATGTAAATGTACGTATTACAGTCTCCAAGGTTATAAAATGCTGTTGTCACCAATAAAATACAGAAACACACAACAGTTAACTGAATTCACAGTAACTTTAAAAAGTTTTTTAATTAATTAATTTAGTTTTAAACTTTTTTTTTTTTTTTTTTTACTTTTGGACCACACCCTGCGGAATGTGGGATCTTAGTTCCCAGACCAGGGATCGAACCACTTCCCCCTGCATTGGAAGCACGGCATCTTAACCACTGGACTGCTAGGCAGGTCCTCTAAACTTTTTAGTTTATACTGGAGTATAGTTGATTAACAATATTGTATTAGTTTCAGCTTTACAGCAAAGTGATTCAATTATACATATATATGTATCTATTCTTTTTCAAATTCTTTTCCGATTTAAGTTGTTACATAATATTGAGCAGAGTTCCCTGTGCTATCCCTGTGTTATCCATTTTAAATATACAGAAGTCTGCATGCCTAGAGCCCATGCTCCACAACAAGAGAAGCCACCGCAATGAGAAGTCCGCGCACCACAACGAAGAGTAGCCCCTGCTCGCCGCAACTAGAGGAAGCCCGTGCGCATCAACGAAGACCCAATGCAGCCAAAAAAAAAAAAAAAAATCAAACCCATGAAATTAGGAAAAGAACCTAGAAAAGAGAGCTAAAGTGGGAGAAGTGCTGCAAGCACAAGAGAAACTTACCTCTTTTTTCTCACATGAGGGTGTTGGACTTCATCAGATGCTTTTTTTTGCGTCAGTTGAAGTGATGTACTTTTTTCCCCCTTCATTCTATTAATGTGGTTTCTTACATTGATGGTTTTTTCTATGTGTGGAAGGGCTTTGCCAAAGGCTGGACCATTCTGTGACACGTGCGCCTATGCTTCTCTTCTATGAGTCAATTTTTCAAGTTATTGCCTACGATGGCCCATTTCTAGATTGTCCTCACGGGCCATAGGGATTTGAAAATTAAAAACTGTTCAATGTTTCAACTCAACACTAAGAGCTAGTTCTTGGTCATAATTAGTTGGTTCCATTCGAATTAGTACTGGGTAGAAGCTCTTATCCTCTCTTCAGAGAAGTAACAAGATCAAGATCGGCACAGAGAAGAATGATCTGTAGCGACCGATGGGGCAGGTTATGCAGAAGGAGGACTGTCGGTGCCTGGGAGCTCACGGGAAGGGCTTCACCAAGATGTGCGGGCCTAGGAAGGCACGAGGGGCGGAGGACGGATGGATCCCAACCCGTCACTATCCGCCTAATAGCATCTCAGCACCGGCTTAATTCCGCCAGCTTTGCAGGAACCTCAGAAGCAAACAAGGAGAGCTTCTGAGTGACCACCAACATGCACACGGTTAAAAAAGAGTCATTTCTAAGACACAAAAGCCATCTCAAGAAATTGATCAACAGCTTTTTCCAAGTAATGCAATCTCAGTTTGCTATTTTTGCATTTCTGAAAATGTTTCCTTTCCTTTGAACTAAAAAATAAAATCCCCTAAAGAATAGCTAGAAAGCAAAGCTTCAGTATGTGAGCTGGCTTGTTCTCTTAAATTTAATTGTAAAACATTATTAAAAATTTGGAGGCTTCCCTGGTGGCGCAGTGGTTGAGAATCTGCCTGCCAATGCAGGGGACACGGGTTCGAGCCCTGGTCTGGGAAGATCCCACATGCCGCGGAGCAACTAGGCCCGTGAGCCACAACTACTGAGCATGCGCGTCTGGAGCCTGTGCTCCGCAACTAGAGAGGCCGCGATAGTGAGAGGCCCGTGCACCGCGATGAAGAGTGGCCCCCACTCGCCACAACTAGAGAAAGCCCTCGCACAGAAACGAAGACCCAACACAGCCAAAAATAAATAAATTAATTAATTAAAAAAAAAAATTTGGGAAGTATGGGGGAGGGGAATCACTCTTAAGAGCCCCATGCTCTCATCATTATTACTGTTTGAGGACTCCCTTTTGATGTTTTCCCTATTTTTATATAGTTAAAATCTTGCTGACCAGATCATTTCATCTCTCGATTATGCTCACTGAGCCTATCATTAGCGTGTTTGTTCCTCTCTGCTGATGGAGAGTTTCATTTACGATGCCTGCTTTGTATTACCCTGAAAGGAGGTAGCACGATTAACTTAACTATTTCTCTCCTTTCGATCACAGTTTTGCGCTTCCATAAATACTTTTGTGACCAGCGTTTTCACACGCACAGTCATCCTTCCTGCCCTGTTTTTCTTTCTTCAGATTAAGTGGAATTATTGGATTAAACAGGATGGATTTTTGCATGGCTTAATATATCTTGAATCAGCGTATTTTTAGGTGAAATCTTATCTGAGCGCTCAGCATATCTAGATGTTTTTCTCAAGAACTAATCATATTACACTGATTTTTATCAGACAATGAGCATATATTTTTCTTTTTGCCTCAACTGCCAGGAAACTCAGAGCTAAAGTTCAAATCCAATAATGAGTTCATCTCAGGTGACCTGTAATGGTTTCTTCTGGATTGATATTCTACTTTGTTGTCCCTTTTAAAAACAGTGATGCTGAATTCTTAAAGTTCCCTCAGGTTCCTTTTAGAAACAGCGTGGTTATAAAGCTCACTCATGTACACACGCAAACACACACACAAACGTGTCTTTATTGTACCTTAACACAAAACTTCTTTATGTAATTAGCATCATAAAATCCAAATTCTTGGAACTGGAATCTGTGAGATGATCTAGTGCAATCCCCTCCTTTTACAGTAGAGACACTGGGCTAGAGAGAGAACATGACCGGTCTGGGATCACAGAACACCCTGGAGCTAGAGCCAGGGTTAATGAGAACCCAGGCCTTTTCATGCCCAGTCTGAGCCCTGAGCAAAGCGTGAGGAACTGCCTATTGATTGGCTGTACCTTACACCTTGACACTCTTGCCAGGGGCTCAGTCATAAGCGCCTCTCTCCATGACACTTTCCATCTCTCTCTCTTCCTTCTGCCACCATTTCTCATTGCCACCATCCTCTGTGAGGCACGTGCTATTTCATTCCTAGAGCCCTGATTCTGCCCACTCTGGCCCATCTCACACACTGTCACCGTATTAGTTTGCTAGGGCTGCCTTAACAAGGTGTAGATGGGGAGGCTCACACCACAGAGATTCATTGTCTCACAGTTCCGGAGACTAGAAGTCCGAAGCCAAGGTGTTGGCAGGGCCACGCTCCCTCTGAGGGCTCCAGGGGAGGATCTGTTCCAGGCCTCTCTCCTTGATTCGTAGATGCCTGTCTTCTCCCTGTGTCTCTGTGCACTGTCTTTTCTGTATGCATATCTCTGTGTCCAAATTTCCCCTTTTAATAAGAACACTAGGCACATTGAATTAGGGCCCACCCTAATGACCTTGCTTTCTCTTGATCACCACTGTAAGGGCCTTCTCTCCAAACAAGGCCACATTCTGAGACACGGAGGGCTTGGACTTCAACATAGGACTTGGGCAGGGGTAGGGGTGGGGTGGAGTGAGCGAGTGGAGGCGGGATGCAATCCAACCTGGAGCAGTCGCAAAGGTCTTTTTTCCCCAAATTTTCATCTCCCTGCTCAAAATCCTTCATGGTCCTGACTTGCCAAATTAATTCTAAATTCTTCACTTTGGCGTTCCAGTTCTCCCTTGACCCAGTTTTGACATATCATTGTTATTTCATCTCCCGATACGCCCCATATTCCTCTACACTGCAGTCCAACTGCGTTACTCTCAGATTGCAAACACCCCGCACTCTCCTGCCCCCAAGCTCACTCTCACACAGCTCTTTCTGCCTCAAATGCCCTCTTCCCCCACCTCCCAGGCCCATCTCAGGCGCCCTCCTGTCCGCTGAGCCTTCCTAGTCCCCCTCAGACATGTCTCTTCCTCCTACAGGGCTTTGCTTCATCTATCTTGTTGGCAGTTAAGGATTATGACTATTGTATTACAGTCACTTGTGTGTTCCCTCCTGCTAACCTGTATCGCTCTTAAGCATAGGAACTTAGCCATCCTTGCATTCTTCCCAGTGTCTTTTCTTTTCCAACTTCCCCCAAAGTGGTTGCTGGTACCTCTGATGAACACATAGATGGCAAAAGATATATGTACTCTTCTACAGAGAACGATAGTAACATGTCAGGTCCTCTAAGACAGTTCCTCTGTAACAGTGTGCAGACTCAGCATGATGTATATGATAGACAGTGGAATAAATAAAATCAGGGTTGGATGTAAAATCTAAGATTGCTGGTATGTGGGCATGGCTGGTGTAGAATGGGAGATTATTTTTACTAGGAAATTCCCTTTGTCCTCATCATTTTCCCCTCCCAACAGAAAATTCCATGAAGTTCATTTCTGAAGAAAAGTAAATATCCAGATGGCCAGAGCAATGACCTTTCTCTAACGGAGGGGATGGATTTGTTATCCGGCCAAATGTTTGAAATTCTTCCACCAGCATGCCTAATTGAGAGAGATGTGTTAATTATCCTTACGTGACAGCTGGTGGGACTTCCTAGACAACTCTGAGAGGAGTATTGATCTGGAGTCATTGTCAGTGACTGTGCTGTGGGGGTATAAAGGTAAGGCCCTAACAACAGCTTCTGAATGGGCAGGTCAATGTGCAGGTTCTCTATGAAGTGGAGCCTGCAGGCATTAGGGCAGCTGGCCAGTGCTTGTCAGGAAACAAAAGCACCAGTGTAGCTCTTCAAATGACATCTGAATGAGTGGCACAGGCAAACTCCCAAAGATGTAATCCCTATTATTATAATAGCTCTATGGCTCAAAATGGGCTGTTATCAAAGAGAAAGACAAATCCAGAAAGTGAAGATGAGATTTTCTTTTTACCCCCTGCAGCTGTGAATCAGCAGTATCCACATCATTGACTGGTATTTAAGGGAACTGAGTGCACAGCTCTTGACTCAGCACTGTGAACATTTTGAAGAGGAAGCAGAAAATATGATCCTTGCCCTAGCGGAGTCACTGTCTTGGCATTGTGTGGAAAATAATTTAATTCTCCAAAGTCTTTTACGGATCCAAGGTTTTGTGAGTCTATGATCAAGAAAGAGAACTATTTTATCTTTAAAAAGCAAAAATGTCATGAATATTCTTTTGTCTAAAAGGCACTTCATATTCCCTAATATAATTTGCTGTATTGCTTCTACATCAGATTGTTCAGTTTTTGTACCACAGATCTGCACAAGAGAGCTTTTGGATTTATTTTCCCCTTTCCTATTGCCAACTAAGTATTTTTTTCTTTTACCTGGAGTCATGTGAAATATGGGATTACTTGACTTCTCTGAAATCAGATATAATGGCATGTCTGCTTCCAAAGTAACCACTTTGTTGTTCATTCATACATTCCTGGAAAAACTATCTGATTTTGGTTTAGTCTAGGGAAAATACATTCAAGTTTTTTTTTTTCCTTAAAACGTGTAGAACAAAAATATGCATCTCTTTTGAGCAACTGGAATCAATTTAAGGTTTTGGCACACACCATGGAAAAATCAATGGAAGTTAAAAGTTGACAGGCAAAGTTCGCCTCTGCAAGTGTCAATAAACTTGTGTCCACTAAGAAAAATAAAAAAAAGGACCTTTGACAACCAACTAGGAGGGTAGGTCGAGTAATCAACCAATATAGTTTTATAGAAGATAATTATACACTGGATGCTGGGAGGTGGGACCCATAAAATTTAGGCTTCCTTTCTATCCC
Organism: Balaenoptera physalus; assembly: GCF_965194825.1. NCBI lineage: Eukaryota > Metazoa > Chordata > Mammalia > Artiodactyla > Balaenopteridae > Balaenoptera > Balaenoptera physalus. The sequence goes on from NC_138899.1 coordinate 13,024,183, forward strand.
TCAAAAGAGTTTTCAATTTAACTAGGGAGATAACAAGAACATGCAGAGAACAATAAATAAATAAGATGTTATGTTGATAACAAGAATCAAACATCTAAAGGACTAGGCATGCTGGAGGAACTCATGGACATCGAGGATCTAACCGAGGTTGAGTCTCCCTACAAAGTCCAGACATCCTGTTGAGAGCCCATCCAAATCTGCTTCCCACCTAGACAAGATCACATAGTCCTTGAGCCTTGTTCTTGTTGCTTGACAACTGACATCAGGCTCTACTGAGCCCCAGGAGACCAATGTCCAAGACTCTCTACTTCCCATGCATGTTTTTTTTTTTCACATGGAAGGTGAGCTAATCAGTAGGACACCTATTTTTCCCCTTTCCTTTCTGGTGCCGGGAATTCCTTCAGGTTTTTCTAGAAGCGTTTGCTGCTTTGTTCCTTGCTCAGAGGGAGCAAGTTAAATGAGGATCACCACAGGCTGAGCTTCCCATTTATGTCCCAGGCATTCACACTGGTGGCCCAGGGCCAGCCTCTCAATAGTATCAACAAATCATGGCAATGTAATGTAATATGTGTCATGTAAGTTACAGTGGTGGCAAGAGGCCATCATCAGTTTGGTCTCAGATGGTAATTAAAGGCTCCATAAATATGGGTCTTGGGGAAAGGAAAGAAAGGAGTGGTATTAGGGGAGAGAGTGAGAGTGCCCGGCAGTGTCAAGTACTGCGGAGAGGTCAGGTAAAATCCAGAGTTGCAAAAGTGATCTTTGAATATGGCAATTACATAGTTATTGGTGATCTCATCAAGGGCAGTTTTGGTGGGGCTTTGAGAACAAAAGTCAGATTGCAGTGCAGTGAACAAGGCCTGGAAAGTGGTGAGAAGTAAGGTTGGACAATTCTTTCACTGAAATATCCTAGTAGATTAGGTCCTTCTGGTCAGAGATGTCGGAGGAAGAGGAGACAAAATGATGTTTAATGTTATGGAAAATGTCTCTATTTTTCTACCCTCCTCTGTGTGAGTAGACAGAAGGGACCACGTGCAGACTAGCAGTGGAAGGTGCCCAGCCAGGGCACTAACAATGCCCTCCATGCTTGGAGCAGAGAAAGCCCCACTGGAATCCTGTTTCGGTTTTGGTTTGTGTTGTTTTCCCTTAATCTCTGTGTGTGTGTGTGTGTGTGTGTGTGTGTGTGTGAATGCATTTGTTCTATTCCTTTTCTGTCCCTTCTTCTCCCCCCACTCTTGCTCAGTTCCTCTCAGAAATGTTAACTACTTTTGGGTAACTTTCTGTCAAATGTCTTGAACTTTTCATGAGAAATCCACCATAAGAATCTGACAAAAATATGTAGAAAGCCTGCAAATACATGATTTGGGATTTTTGAGGTAATGATTTAGGCTTTTAAGCAGTTAACCTAAAATTATATCCACTTAATATTACCTGAGCGCTGGAGACTGGTCAGTTTTCTGATTTGCTCACTTTGCCTGGTACATGGATAAGTCTCAGAGTTCACTCTTATTTCCAAGTAGTAGATTGTAATTAGCTAAGAAGGAGTTTTCCTATTATAGTAATTTCCTAATTATGCATAGGGACAGTAGAAAGAAAAGTTGGGAATAATAGTAATTCATCTAAAAACCTATTTTAACCATTAGCTTTAAACTCAACTGAAGAATTTAACCAAAACTCCTGATAAGAAGTAAGAGAAGGAAACTAACAGGAATTTTACCTTTTAAAAATGTCTGTGAAGGTGATAATGATCAGTTACTTGCTTAAGGGTGGGCTTGCAATTTAAGAAGCAAGAATATGGGTGGAAAGCCCAATAGACCACAGAACAGTGATTTTCAATCCCCCTTTTTTAAGCAGCAGATTTCCAGTGAAGCCTTATGTAGAAAACCAATATATATATATATATAATCAGATATGAGGCAGAAAAATCAAATAGAGTTTCTCTAAATTAGCAGAGCTGGACTCTCTCCCACTTTTCCTCTTCCTGGGGACTGTCCTGGAGGTGACTACGTAGGGCTCTTTATTTTAATTCTATATGGTAATGCATCGCATTTGTAAGCATTTAATAGTTTGCAAAGCACTGCCATTTTCATCACATCACTTCATTTTTATGAAAAGTCCATGAGCTAGGCAGACTAGACACTGGCATTATTATTGCCATTTTGCAAATAACTTGCTTAAGGTCATCTAGCTTCTCGATGGTAGATCTTCGATCCAAAACCTGGTCTTCAGAGCTCTTCTACTTTGGTACACTGTGAAATCCTTCACTTGCCATCTCAAGACACTCCTGTTCCAGGTCAGGGTGTACTTAAGAATTTGGATAACATACTAAAGGACAATAGCAAATATTATTAAATTAAAAATTAATAAGTAAATACACCTGTTTTCATACATTGGACCTATGTAAAATGGTACATACATTTTTTAATATAAATTTTAAAATCATAGTTGGTATAGGCAATGAGCAAATAAACTCCTCCCTACTTAGCCCCACTAGGTCAATCCCTACAGAGGTTAAGTGAATAAAATATGTGACAAAGCTTTCCTCCCTGGGTAACAGAACAGCATTTTCTAAATATGACTTTCCAACAGAACTAATCAGAGAACTTTTGGATTTTTATTTATTTATTTATTTTAAATTTTTTTTTTTGGCCGTGCAGCATGGCATGTGGGATCTTAGTTCCCCAACCAGGGCTCGAACCTGCACCCCCTGCGGTGGAAGCATGGAGTCTCAACCACTGGACTGCCAGGGAAGTCCCAGAGAACTTTTTTAACATGCAAATTCATGCCCCCTTGATTGAAAATATAAGTCAGTAGGTCCGGATTAGAGCCATTCTTCAGATGTGGGGTTAGGTTTGTAAAACAGAGATAGGATCATACAGTGGATTCAGCTTCCCCAGTTACTTCCAGAGAGTGGGCTAGAAGTTTTGGGAGAGGGCTTTTCAGGTCACAACGGTATCATTTATTCAATTATAGCATTAAATTCTATTCCAGTGACCTGAAAGAATCAGTGCATATCCAATTATGTCTAATTTATACCCTGGGACGTGCTGGCTCTGGCTCAATGTAAAATCCTGGCAGAATCGCAATTTAGCAAGCTTGACAGGACATCAAAATTGCTGTGTCGTTTCCAAACCCCATTAAGTGGGAGCCTACATGTTCCTATAATGTTCTGAGGCAGTATACACTATTATTATTTTTCTCTCTGTTTATGCAAGGCAAATGCTCAGCAAATACTTTACTGGAAAACAAGAACCGGTTAGAGGGAGCTACCGTGCAAACAGGGTGCTTTGCCACCCAAAGCAGTGGCACTGAGACAGTAGATACCGCGTCGTCCTTTGTGGTTCCAGCATTTAATGGAATTGAATATATTCTTAACAAATTTGACATGATTGAAAATATCACAGCAGCGGCCTGGGCAGGTTAGAGTGGACCAACGGCAGGCTGGCTGCGGTGCGCTTGGGCTGGAACTTTCTCTGCACGTCCTCCACACTGAGTCTCTGATCATGGCACTCTCTGGTGCCAACTGTCCCTTTTCCACCTCTTTTGGCGGCACCTAGGGCCTCTCCTGGCCCCTGTGGGTGGGGACGCCCCTCTTCTCACAGCAGAGCAGAGCTGCCGGGCTGGGACCCCGCAGGGTCCAGTTTGAATCCCTGCTCTGCCACTCAGGGGCCCTCCTTTCAAATCCTGGAACCCGTCTCTTCAACCACAAAATGGAAAAAATCAGATCTCCTTCATAAAGTGATTGTGGAGCCGGCTGAAACCACCACGCGCATTTGCGGGGCACGCAGGGTGTTCCCTCGGCATCCTCTCCCTCTGGCCTTTGTTCCCCTTTTTACTCTCAGCCTGCCGGCCTTTCCTGCGGACGCCCTCTCCCTTCCTTTCCAGTCTATTCCTGAAGCCAACAGAGTCCCGACCCTGAGAAATTCAGGACTCACGCCAGCTTCCTGGGAATGCCCCTGTCTTCACTCTGGTGACATTTTTGCACCTGTTGTATTTGGACTGAAGTTCTCAGCCTCAGACTCGGCTCTGCCACGGACCAGCCATGGGACAAACGAAGCTCTCGAAGCGTCAGTTGCCACATCCACAAAATGGGCACAAGCTCATAGGGTTGGTTGTGAGGATTAAGTGAAATAATGCTTTTAAAGAGCTCAGCATGGTGCCAGGCATATAACAATTCTCTGTCCTCACAGTGAGCCACAGTCTCTTTTTCACTTGAAATTAGTTTTATGCGCTATTACCAGATCGCACGTCGTAAACTTCAACTTTATCCTATCCAGTTGTCTCCTGCTCAAGGAACTCCAAGTCTTTCCTCATCTGATCCCAGCCCACAACCAAAATATCTTTAGGAAAAAGTATGAACCAGTCCGTTTGACATTCAGGCCCTCCATAGTACAGGACACCCCGCCATATCCAAGCGATTGAGATTCTTTTCCTCTCATTTGCCTGATCAGAATAATGAGGTGCTTCTGGAGGAAAGCTCTTCATACAGCATTTGGGAATTGTCTATGGCTTGGGTCAGAGAATGAAAGAAGGGGGAATGGCCTAAAAGGAGGACTTTTGCTTAGACTTTCCAGTTGAGAGGGGCTTCTTGAGGAAGAAGCCAGTGGAGATGGCTGCGGTGCCAGGGACAGACAAGCTGAGGATGGGCTGGGGAACTGCTGCAGGAATCTGGTGGCGTCTCTAAGGCACCGCCTCGGAGAATACACTGCATTACAGTCACCTCATGAAGAGCTGGGAAAGGTCCAACAGAAGAAATCTGAGAGGAGCAGGTGCAGCTTAGCGCTCTCCAGCCTCTGAAGAGATAGGAAGACCCTGCCTGCCCTCGTTTCTAGGGGACCACAAGTAACCTGGAGCAGGACAGCGCTCATCACCATTTGCTGTTGATGAACTAGTACAGGCTGGGGGTGTTTTCTGCGAACTAAGCCCCTTTTCTAAACTGGTTACGTTGTTAAATTGGCCAGTGGAGCTGGGCTGACTCGTAGAGCTTCCTTCCCCCAGGCCTGGGGGAGAACTCAGTGCCAAGTGAAGCATGATACAGCGCTTCCTATAAGTAACCCAATCCTCTCGCACCGGACACAGCGCTCAGACACCAGGGTGACCTCAACGCCAAGGCATCTGAACTGACATCCTGCCACTCAGGCAGCACCCCTCTCATACCTCAAGAGACCACACTCAGCCCCATTCCATTCCATCGCTTCTGCTTTTCCCCCTGAAATGCCTGAAATGCTCACACAGTGAGGTAACTGGAAACCAGAGAGACCTAAATCTATCCAGAAAATAGAGGGATCTAGACCCAAATCCCACCTCTTCCACTTACTAGCTCCGGGATCCTGAATCGTTTATAGAAGCTCTCTTTGCCTCACTTACCTTATCTGTAAAATTAGGGTGTCTATCTTAAGGATACGTTATAAGGATAAGTGCAATAATGAATGCAAAATGCCTGCACCGTACACAGCATGTTGCAGGTGTCAAGAAAGTTTCACTCTCTCCACCCAATATACATGTGAATGTTTTTATGTCTAGACAAATATCACATGTGCCCGTGGGCCCGATTCCAGTCTCATCTCATTGAGGAATCGTCACTTAAACTTCCTTTCCCAGTCATCATTCTGAAGTCCTTCTTACTTTACTGGTGTCACCGCTAACTTGGGCATATCAGCTGCCTCTGTTACTCATCTGCTCAGACACTGATGTCTTGTTTGGCCAGTTAGACAGACTTTCCTGAAGGGGAAGGCTAGTGTCAATGAAAATTCTGTCTCATCACTCCAACTTTCTACTGTGTCTAGCATTGTTATAAATGCTCAGTATATCTGTGTGAGTTACAGAGTGAAGGAGAAAATCCCAGGGCAAGGATAAAGGCCAGTGGCGACCTGTCTTTTTAATAAATTACAATCCAGTAGGTGCTGGGCATCCACATTTTGGAAGCATTTCAATGGTGGTTAGTGTGGAGGGATAGTGGGGTAAAGATATCGGAGGTGAAGAATAAGATGGAGAGAAAGGCAATTTTGCCAGAGTTATAAGAGGTCAGTTGGGAGGTCAAGTGAGCTGCATGGAGCCCTCCCCCACTCAGGATTAGACAGCAGATTAGCCAACTGACCTCGTTACTGGCTCCCAGGCAGTCATAATCTCTCCTACTCACATTAAACGATTCAAAGAATGCTGACGCAAAGATTTCCTTTGAGATGCTGCCCCGTCCTCACTTTAGATCAAAACTTCACATTCCCCTTTGTTTTCTATTTGTGTTCATGTTCTCTATATGGAGGAGACAACTATCTGTCCACCAAAATCTATTCCCTTCTTCTTCCACTGTAATAATCTGTGGTTGGGTGTGTGGTCATCTAGCCAGGGCTGTACATCCAACCTCCTTTGCTATAAGGGGTGAATGTTTGGCCAAGTTTTCACCAATAGATCGTGCGTAGAAGCGACGCGTGCTATCTCCAAGTTGGGACCCTTGAGATAGTAAGTGGGCTTCTTCCATATTTTCTCCTTTCCCTTAAGGCTGGTTGGAACTTGGATGTAGCAGTGATCCAGCCTTGCTCATGCAGATGCTAAGACTCTAAGGCCTAAAAATTGCAGAGCCATGATATGGAAGGAACCACAGCCCTGAATGACTGTGGAACACCCATCACATCCTGTATGAGAGAGAAATGTTTCTTGTTCACTGGTCTATGCCATGTGTTTAAAAGCTATATAATTGTTGGGTCTCTTATTACAGCTTAGCTGCAGCAACCCAATTGCAGCATATATATATTATACATTATAATATATATTGTATATAAATATAATCTGTAGATACTATATAACATGATATATTAATATAACATGTGATGTAATATATAATATTATGTATAATAGGTACATTATATATGTACTTATAGAAATATAGCTCTTGGAATGTATTTTAAATACAAATAGATAATAGTGTATAAAATATTGCAACTAGCCTTTTTTCCTACTAAATAATCTGTTTTGGAGATTTTTCCAATTCAGATGTGTATGTGTTTGATATAGATGATAGACAGACACACTTCTGAAGTGTCAGATGTATTTCATAGTATCAGTGATCCATAGTTTATTTAACCAATTTCTTTCCTGGATTACCCTATGGGCTAGTTTTGTGATTGCTTTTACTTTTCACTATTATTACTACTGACATGAACACCCTTGAACATGCTTCTCTGTTCACATACATAAATATTTCTCTAGTGTAAATATCTAGAAATGGGATTATTGAGTTGAATACTATGAACATTTAAGAATATAATTTATTATTGTCCTCTTAAAAGTCTAAGCTAATTTATACTTCCATAGCATATGAGAGTGCCTAATTCTCTATAACACTGTCAATGTTAGCAATCTTTAATTTTGCTCAGCTAATGGGGAAAAAATAGGGAAAAAAGATTATTACAGAAAGAATAAAAAGATATCTAGAACCAGAAAGAAGAAAGTAGCTGGAATCTAGTATGATAAGCTACCAAAAAACCCTGTCAACGATCACACTCTGTGAAATTCTGAGCCACTTGTACTGTTCCAATGATCACAGCAATTGTCAGTCCTAATCCTGTAACTCCTAACATTCCACTGCTTTCCTGCTGCCCTTCTCCCAAACCAGCCAGGTTCACGACGAGTTACACACTTCACTCTGCTCTTATACTACACGCTAGGTTATCATGACTGTAGGTAATTATGAGGCTGAGCTGCAATGCATCAGTGTGTTTGTCTTTACATTTTAATAATACAAATAAACGCTGATGAGGACACTAAACTGCATCATTGCAATAGCTGAAGCCCCACCGCAGCTGTCGGGAAGAGGCAAGCCGTTCTGTCTGTGTATTCCTCTAGTGCTTTTTCAGCCCAGGCAGGAGGGATAAAACTTTCCCATTTCTCTTCCCCGATCCCCAACTTTTTTTAGAAAAGTTGATTATTGCCACTATAATAGGTATTTGCTAAATATTTACCAATATATGCTATTGTGCTAAGTCCTTTAAACAAGACCTTATTGGTGAATTATAGACAGAAAACTATCCCTGGAATATAAGCAGGCCTGAGATAATTAGAGAATAATTGTGCAGAAGGAAAGGCCAGGTTGGTGTGACGTGGAGGGAAGAAAAGCATGGGTTGACCTGCGAGCAAGTCCCAAATCGTCCCAGTTTATCTGATGATTTTATCTTACGTGATTTTGTGTAAGATACTGAATCGTGCTAAATCTCAGTTTCCTCATGTTTTATTTTCTAATTTTTAAAATTTATTTATTTATTTTTGGCTGTGTTGGGTCTTCATTGCTGCTCACGGGTTTTCTTCAGTTGCGGCGAGCGGAGGCTACTCTTCCTTGCGATGCGCGGGCTGCTCATTGCGGTGGCTTCTCTTGTTGCGGAGCACGGGCTCTAGGCACGCAAGCTTCAGTAGTTGTGGCACGTGGGCTCAGTAGTTGTGGCTCGCGGGTTCTAGAGCACAGGCTCAGTAGTTGTGGCGCACAGGCTTAGGTGCTCCATGGCATGTGGGATCTTCCCAGACCAGGGCTCGAACCCGTGTCCCCTGCATTGGCAGGCAGATCCTTAACCACTGTGCCACCAGGGAAGTCCCTCCTTGTGTTTTAGAAGAGGCACGTTTATTGAGTGCCTACCATGTGCCAGCCTCCATTCTAGGTGCTTGGGATAAAGAAGAAGGCAAAACGAGGTTCCTGCCCTCAAAGAATTTACATTCTGGGGATGCGGGAGGGGAGAGAGACAGACGCCAAGCAAAGAGAAATATTGATCTGTTCATTTATTTAAGAAATAGTTACTAAGCCCATACTTTGGCAAAAGACTGTTCCAGGACTTGCTTTAAGAATCTGCCTACCAGGGACTTCCCTGTTGACGCAGTGGTTAAGAATCCTCCTACCAATGCAGGGGACACAGGTTCGATCCCCGGTCCAGGAAGATCCCACATGCCACAGAGCAGCTAAGCCCGTGAGCCACAACTACTGAGCCTGCGCTCTAGAGCCTGCGAGCCACAACTACTGAGCCCACGTGCCACAACTACTGAAGCCTGCATGCCTAGAGCCTGTGCTCTGCAGCAAGAGAAGCCACCGCAATGAGAAGCCCGCCCACTGCAACGAAGAGTAGTAGCCCCTGCTCGCTGCAATTAGAGAAAGCCTGCGGGCAGCAATGAAGACCCAACACAGCCAAAAATAAATAAAATAAAATAAATTAAAAAAAAAAGAATCTGCCTTCCAGATTTACATACAGTAAATTTAAGAATTACATATAATAGACTGAAAATGGCTGGTACAGTCGACGATGTATATTGTATATGCTCAGTAAATGACAGCTATGATTGTTACTATTTTCTTTCATTTGTCTGCTTTTTTCCTTTCAAGAAACATTTGGTTTATTTTTTCTATACATTCATTTATTTCCGAGTGCACGTATGTATTTATTGCTGCTCTCTCTACAGTTTAGTATTTTGTCTTTGCATCTTGTTTTTGGCAGTTATCTCTTCTTTGGAATGGCAAGCAGAGCCAGTTTTAACTTCACCTGCACCAGATCTTTTGGAATTGGGAGGCAGGGCACTGTAGAAGAATTCTCAACTTGCAGCCTTCTCCAACCTGCAGCGGGGCCTTTAGGCAGTGTCTTATTCTTTATTGTTGCATAATGGTTTGATGGATGGTTCTCATAGGGTCTACTCTTTAAGCAGAGAATGATCCAATAGGGAGACATGGAAGACGGAGACATATGAAATGAGGCAAAAGGACAGGGAGTGGGGGTGAGTGAGAAAAGAGGTGGCTTCATGGAGTTACACAAGGAAGATTCAGAGATGGTGTGTTCTGCCCTCTCATCCACCACCACCACCTCCATTCTCCTGGTCAAGTCTGATGAGAAGTTTCCCTGATCTTCCCCAGTCTGAGTTGGCTACCCTAAAGTGCGCTTCCAGAGCACATGCCCTAGAGCTTACCATGCTCTAGAGCACACAGATACCCTTCCTGGTACTGTGCATCCTGTATGGAAGTTGCCTGATACTCATCTCTGACTCCTCCCCACCCCCACTAAACTCTCAGCAACTTGAAGGCAGGATAGCATCTTCACTGCTGGATCCTCTATGCCAAAGACAGAGCCTGGGACATATCAGGCTTTAATAAATACATTTGATGAATGAATGAAGGCAGAGACAGAAAGAGAAGGTAAAAAAGTTAACAGGGCAAAGGTCTAGAGGTAAGGCACAGGTACAAAATGAATCTCTAGAAGGCGTGAAAAGCAACTTTGACCTTCAAATAGTAACACTCATTCAACAGTTCTAGATAGAAAGGCCACACAGAAGCTCAAAGAAAGCAGGTCTACAGAGAAGATCCCCAGAGTGAGATGCCCTTTCCTACCAGAGAAAATGAAATTGGACTCTTGGCCTCTGAGATCCAGTTGTCTCTTCATCTAGTTTATGTTTAACTGTTTCAATGGACCTACTGTTTAAATGGCAATGAGTCAGGTTCACACCATGCCTTATCCAAAAGCCTATTTTGGCTCCATGAAGTCAGACTTGATGTTTGGGGCAAAAGACCTGGAAATCTTCTGTAGGTCTAGCCTTCCTCATTTTCTAGTATATATATTGAAATGTTCAAAATAGGCCATCTCAACTAATAATAGTCTTTTTTCCTCTTTTCAGCACCTTTTGCAACTACCTCCAAATTTAAATGATAGAGAAAAACTGATGGCATCATCTCTACTATCTTATTAAACCAGGCTTCTATTAATGATGATTCACTGAAGTGTCAAGAATAGATACACTGAAAACTTCTCTAGCATATTAATGTGTTAAGCGTCATACCACACTTAGCTGCTGATATAATTTTGATTTTCCTCTGGAGGAAAAAACAGTTCTTTTGGATTCTTTTCATAAACAGCACCTTGAGAAAAGCTTTCAGATACTCAGAGACATGAATCTTGCTCCGTTCCCTTGTGTATATCTGATTTAAAGGTTAATAAGTAATTAGGGAGCACAATCATCCAAAAATTACCAATTAATATGCCATAATTTTCATTAAAAGTGCTATTAATTATATTTGTGTACAAATGTCCTGGACTGGCTAATAAAAAGTTACCTAAAGCGATTCTGAACCTTTCAGGGAGAAAGAGAAATTAATCCATATCAATCACTTTTTAAAGTTATGTTTTGGGCTTGAGAGATCAAACAAAGGAGTGTCTTAGTTATTTAGTGTGGATAGAAGCTGACAGGGTTCCATTGTTTATTTTGTACCGAGTCATTATTGCTCAGAAAACCTAATAAGATATCTTGGCAGATGTTTAATGTGGAAGTTTGACAAATAACAGTTCTTGGGTTCTTATAACTTAAAGCAACCCTTTATAAAATGAGATCAAACTTTTAAACTATCCAGATATATTTTGTCGGTTTCCTAGGAGACTGTGAATGGACAGTTATGATTAAATGATTAAAGCATGTTATATATTTAAAATTTGTTCTATACCTTAAATGATGGTATCAGTCACTTATGAAAAATCCACGGAATTCCAAAGTTGAAGAGTTCATGATTAAACTTCTACCATCACTCTAAGGACACTACTAGATTTAACTTTAACAGTTTTACAGATCCCCAAATTCTTCTGTTCTCACCATCTTACCGTGTCACCTCCTGTCTGAAAGCAACATCTATTTCCATCGTGTGCATTATGGCTGGCTAGTGTTTGATAAACATTAGGACCGGGCAGGTTGCAGCTCTACACCATTTTGGTACATAACAAATTGTAACGGGAAAATTTATCATCAGTGAAATGAACCAAGTGTGGTGTTAGGAACTATACAATCAACTCAGACACAAACTATTGATTTTCCATTGCATCATAGATATTTACTGGTTGTTAGGCAACCAAATATTCCAACACTGACACCGGGGAAAACTTCTCTTGCTGGGCTTGGCCATTTTAGTAATTAGTTCAGCATGGGATTGTCTCATAGTATCTCTGGCATATAAAAGAACTTTTTAAAGGACATTTAATACAAATCCCAGGCTTGCATTATTTGAGCAGTTCTGAGATGGGAACTTTTATCCTACCAGGCATGTTTATTAATTTTTTCCTCATACTAAAAATATACCTGTCTCTCTACAGACCTTGTACATTGGCTCCACTCTTTACCTAGAGCAAGTTTACTTCCTCTTCAATATGCCAGCTCTAATATTTGGAGAAGGCTATCATGTCTTCTCTGAATCTCTCTTTCTGCAGAGTAAATATATGCGATTCATTCCCTTATTCAGAATTCCCCATTATCTCACATGCTGGCTGTTCTCCCCTCTCAATGGCACCATAATACTTTAAACTGGGACTAACTAGGATTGGTTGTTGTTTTATAGTTTACAGCTATGACTAATGATTTATAGGCTGTTGTATGGTTGAACATCGCAATTAAAATTGGCACAGGAATAAGACGTCAAGGGTATAGAACAGGTGCCTGTTTTTATTTTTTAATTTTTTAATTTTTTTTTAAATCCTGACTTGGAAAATGCTACCAGTGAGAAATCACAGCATTTGTGCCTTATTGGAACCTTGGAAGACAAATGGAAACTTTAAGTAAGACCTTCAGGGATGCCTAATAGATTTATGCAGCATAAGAACAGTTTCAGAGTGTGGGATGAGATCATTTAAAGTAATATTTTCTAAATTTGGCCGTGCATATGAATCATTGGAGAGCTTCTAAAAATACGGATTCTTGGGATCTGTACCCAGACCTACCGAACAGGTGCCTCTGAAAGTTCCCAAGGGAAGAGCATTTGGAAGCCATGGATGTAGGGTACGCAACATGAAGATCAGTCCTTCCTTTGAGCTAATTCTACCTACCCTATAAAGCTGTCTTCTGTGACACGTTTTCGCTGCCTATTACAGCCAATTACTCTCTCTCTTTTCTAAAAGAAACTCTTCTTCTAATAGTTGGTACCAAATAGTTTGGTGTTTAATTGTTAATTTTACATGGCTGTTTGTCTCAGTTATTTTATAAAATCCCGCAGGGCAAGAACTCCCAAGGAATATGGCACAATATTGAACAGAGTCATTGATTGATTGGTGAGGGGTTTTGGAGGTAGCAGAAGAAGTTAGAGACAAAAGGCAGACAGATACTGCAGGAGTCTAGCTGGAAAAGTTTAAGATTAGGGAGATTAAAGTCTTTCTCTTTTGAAAGAAGTATCTTCTGCACTGTGCTGTGGCCTACTCCCAGGTGTAAGTGATAGAGTACACAGACGTTGCTTGATGTCTCCACCTCCATCAGACCTGACCTTTGGAGATGTCAGACAGTAACCCACGAGACTACATTATATAAATACGGCCAGAAGGCCTATTATTTCCAGCGCTTCTACTCCATCTGGAACACCAGACATAAATGAGTTCTATCTCTTTTGGTGCAATTCTATCATCTGACAAAGTCAATAGTGAGGGTACTGTAGGTCCTGATAAAAGTTTTAAAATAAAGATGAAGGGGTTCCTTAGATAGTTACATAGGCTTTTTTTTTCTTTTTTAAATATCAAAGACATGTAAGACTTCAAACTTCATTCAAATTAAAAATCAAATTCAAAGAAATGATGCTTACATGAGATAAATACATAATACAATTAAAAATAAAAGAATGACAAGCTATATTTGGAAAGCATGAAGAAAAAAGCAGGGGTGGTACATTTGTATTAGAGAGTAAATTTGACAGAAGGTCAACTGCATATTGATACAAGTAAAACCATAAAAAAAGCCACGAGTCATAAAACACTAGGCACAGAATAACATAGTGTCAGGCCATGAAAAGCAAAAGTTGCTAGAAATATAAGGAATCACATGAGTTGTATTAAAGTTTCAAAATTACATAACTCTGTGGTAGGTCAAGGAGACAAAAATAAGCAACTAAGGACATAAAGCACATGAATTATTTAATGTTTGTATAAATATCTATACACTGATATAACTTTGCACCTAAGAACAGAAAATGAATCTTACAAACCCTGATCATGATCTGGACCATAAGATATTTCAGTGCATTTTTAAAGTAAAAACTGCACAACTCCGTTATCTTAATAATAAAATATTACTAGAAATTAATATCAGAACTTTAAAGGAAAAAAAAACTCAAATTACTTGGACATTTTAGAAATAGTCACATAAATAATAAACAAGTTAATAAGCAAACTAGAAAATAACAAATGTGAGAACATTATTGAACAAAAACCTATGAGATGGAGGCAAAGCTATTTTATGTAGTGATTCACAGCTCTAAATGCTTTTTGAAGAAAAGAATTACGAGAAGACACCTAAACAGTCTACGTGGGAATTTAGAAAAAAAAAAAAAGATAAAAGAAATTAAGGAAAGCTAGTGAGAAAGAAAATAATAAAGTAGAAATAAAAAAAAAAATGAAACATAATAATGAGAAAAAAATAAGCCTATCTTTTGTAGGATTGATAGCTAAAACCAAGAACATGTTCTTCAAATAAAACAGATAAATCTCTGGCAAATTGGGCAAATTTAATCAAAGAAAAAACTAGAAAGAAAAAATATAATAACATTTATAAATAAATTTATTTAAACTATTTATTAATAGAAGATTAAGGCTTATAACAGAGTAAAATAAATTAGTGATTAAATTGAAAACTTGAGTAAAATAAATAATTGAGAAAAATGTAAATTAAGATGAACTTAAGGAGAAGAAAATCTATAAACAAAGAAGAAATTGAACCACTTATCAAAAAGTTACTTTTACTTCAATTAGAGATTTTAGAAATTTGGGGGACATAGGGCTCTCTGAGAAAGGAACACTTTCTGCAATGTAGTTAAAGAACTGGGTTTAAACGCCATGTAAAAATAACCTAAGTTTTTAAATTTAGGATTGAAATCGGTAATAAAAAATAATTCTGAAAAACAAATGATCCAATAGAACTTTCTGTGTAAAACGTCTAAGAAAAAGTTCATGAGATTCAAGCCAATCTCAAGACTTGACCAAAAGAAAACCAAAAGTAATAGGAACTTCAATTATACAAGGCACATTTAGAAAGGTTTTCTAGATAAGCAGCCTGATTTTGCATAGCAGCACCACTACTCAGATAATAAACTAGCTTCTCCCGGGAGCTCTGGTTCCCACCCAGCTCCTGAGTGACCACATAGAGAACATCCTTAGAGAACATTAAGAATAAAATAGCCAGCAGGGCAAACAGGACCGGGAGAAATGAACTCTCCAGAGGAAATGGTAACTTCCCTCTCCAAACCATCAGTTCCACGTGCCATAAAGGAAGGAACAAACGAGGCTACGATGCATATTCATTGGCCCTTTTAATACGCCGTCAGGATGCATCTTTCCTAATACTATCTACCTCCAAAATTTATTTTAAGTTTACTCTTCTCTATCACCCACCTGGGTGGCATTGGCAGTGATCGGGACAATGCAAAGCTTCGCGCATTGAGCTCCCGGCCCAGCCTTCTCCTGCAATTCCTTGTCCAGGCAGAGGACCTTCTCACGAAGCAAAACATCCTCTCGCTCAAATCTTAGTACGGAGCATAAAATCCAAACGTCTACACAGTCTCTCTCTTATTCCTTGTCTCAGGTGCGTCTCCCCCTGACCCACTGGTCATGATCTAGTCACCCTCACCTCTTGTTTCCAGAAGTTGGCTAAGTGCTTTTCTCTCCAGGCTTTAGGGCTCTTTTCCCTGTGCCGGGGGAAGCTCTTCTCTCCTCACATGGCTGCTTCCTTCTCACCCTTCAGGTCTCTGCTCAGAAAGCACCTCCTTGGGGAAAGCATCCCAGGCCATCCTTTCTGTTTAAATTCTTCCTCAGTCGCATTGTTTTCTATCCACATACCTTGTATTTCCTTTTTAGCACTTCTCACAACTTAAAAATAATTACTTTTTGCAGGGGCAGTGTTTCTACCCATTTGTTTTCTGTCACTCCCATTAGACTGAAAACCCCATGGGGTCAAGAACGCTGTGGGCTCTTACATGGTGCTGTATTGCAAGTGCCTGGCCGAATGCCTGCACCCTGTGGGCACTCAGCATTTCGTGAAGGAATAACAGTCTTGATAAATCGTGATGATTTGATTAGTTTGTTTACTTTTCTCTTGTTGTTTCCTGCACTTGACTGTGAGTTCCACGGGAACAAGGTTCCTGTGTCTTTTTTAGGCACCAAACGTCGTGCTTGGCACTTAGGGGTAGCTCAGTGGCTATTTGTAGAATAAGTAAATGAATAAAGATACTGAAGTTCTCTAGGATATGAAATTTCTTTCGCCTCAGCTTTATACAACGCTCAGAACGTCTGGATCTACTAGAATCCTTCATTAAGAATTCTGCTATCCCAATATTTTCCAGTATCACTGTTTCTGTTAACAACTCAGGCACCCAACGGGAATGGAAGAGAAGCAATGTGAATTGAATCACTCAAATGAGGCTGCTGCTGGTTAATTTTAGATCCTGAGCATCTGGGTCAGTGCTTAGTTTCATAGCAGGTGTGGAAATGGTATCTTCAGTGTCATTATTAATGATTTTACTAAGGGCCGGGAGCACTTGAAATATTCTTCCGAATGAGATTTGAGAAGTGAACCAGATGGGCATTTTTAAGAAGGCTATATTAACTGTATTCTACTTTTCAGCAAACAAGTTTTCATATTAAGATTGATTACAAATGTACCTTAGTGTACATATCATATTCAATCAAAAATTATAAGCAATGATTTTTAAAAGAATATGAACTACTCCAGTAAGATGATAGTAATCTAAATGAAATATATAAACGTGCCTGAAGTTGACTCTAGTCATTTTGTTTTGCTTTAACCAGGTTAAAGCCTCTGAGTCACTTTCTTTTCCTCTTCCTCCTGGCAGTATCTCATCTTCTACAGGGCTTAATATTCACTATGGGTATATGACCTCAGTCATAAGAAAACGGTCTTATCAGTCATATCCCCAAAATGCTGGTTGGTCAGGCAGGATGGCTAGGTAAGGTTGATCACAAGTAAACATGTCGGCGTCCACTTACGCCCTGAATCCCAAGGGTCGGTGCTCAGGGGAGTATTTGTCCTCTATCAGTTTTATCCTTCTTGGTCAAAGCAGAACTGAGAAAGAGTAATACATACTAGACTATAATCTTTGAGCCAGAGGAAATTGAACCAAACCAAGTGGAAAGAATATTCTATTTAGCATTAGCAGGTCAGTTCATGGGGAAATTGTAAAACCAGTGAAGTTCATTATTGGTGAAGCTCCCCTAGAACAACCCTGGTCTCCCCAGCCCCAGGGGTGAGACCCCACTATGGTTTAGACCTTGACACTGAATGCCAGCTGTCTTTGGCTTCCTAGAGACTTGCTCTTGTGCAATGAAACAAGTATGTTCTAGGTCTCATAGTCTCTGGTCAGGCTCTTTTCCCCACCAAAAATGAAAATTAGCTTATTTGATAGATCAAGCTGTCTGTCCTCATTTGCTAACAGAAAAAAGTTCGAGAGTCCTCTCAGGTAATGTGGACTCAACAGTGACTTTCTAATGATGAAGACTTTCCTGTGTGACTCAAAGAAGTGAGTGAGTCTGATGGTGGGAATTTCAGACCAAATGATATAGTTTTTTATGAATTTTATGGAGCAGTAATATTTCATAAGAAGAGAGGGGAACTGACATAGAGTTGCCCACTTTTTTTTTTTGCTGAGTAAGGACATTAAGGAAAAAAGAACAACAAAACACATCCATTGACAATCATTTTAGAAAAGAAAGGAATATTATGATAATCAGAAAAAAACAAGAAGCAAACAATCTCAGAATAAAAAAGCAACCTTGAAAGAATTTACCTTTATGAAAAAATGTGCTTCATACAGTTTCAGTTATGCTAGGTGCTGTACAACGTCATGCCTGTCGACAGCAATACTGTATTGTGCACTTAAAAATGTGTTGAGAGGGTAGATCTCCTGTTGTGGTCTCATCACAATAAAAACAAAACCAAACCAAAAGAAGATACACAAATGTATTTCAATGTCCTAATTTTATAGAAGACTAGTGAACATGGTGTCCAATACCAGCATCAGTCTATGGCCAGGCTTTGGGGAGGCTGAGTTGGGTGCCCACAGTGGCCCAGCAAGCCAGTCCAGGAATTTACATAGCTGACACTTGTGGGCAAGTCTCCATATGACCTGCCTATCAGTGCAGTCAAAACCATGAACATGATCCAGAAACACCTTCTGGGTTGTAAATCAAAGAACTTGTTTGTACAAAGCCTTTAACTTTGAGGGGTTTTCTGTCTGTAGATTAACAGAAAAAAAATGAATAATAGGTAGCCAAAAAAGTGATCTGAATTTTGTTGGAACAGTGATACTTTAAAGTGTAGGATTTAAGGATATACTTATTCACTGGTAAATATGATTGCACACCCAGCAGCTGCCAGGTACAAGGAAGGAGCAATGAGACCCCTGCCTTACAGCCTTACCTTCTAGCAGTGGACACGGGCAAGCAGGAGATACGTAGGCAGATAACATCCCTTAAGGACAAGTTCTGGGGTTGCTTTTGCGGATGGATGTGTGATATTTAAGCGAAGTCCAGACTAAAGTGAAGAACTGAGGCTTATAGTAACCTGCGGAAAGAGCATTCCAGGTAGAGGGAACATCCAACGCAAAGGCCCTGAGGAGCAAAGAGGCCAATTTGATGGGAGCACAGTGGGACCAGGAATGCAGCAGGGGGCAGACCACATGGGGCCTTAGGGACTTTAGGTTTCATAAATGAAATGGACAGCTATTGGAAGGTTTTGAGCAAGAGAGTGACATGACTTATGGGTCGCTAGAGTAGGGAGTGGCAAAAGTGAAAGCTACAGTAGACTATTATAACAATCCATTTGAAACACGATGGTAGTTTGGGCCAAGGCAGTCATCATAGAAGTGCTGAAAAATGCTCAGATTTAGGATATCTTTTGAAGGCAGAGAGAATAGGACTTACTGATAGAATAGACTGAGAGATTGGATATGGTGATAATGGTAAGAGAAGATTCAGGCTGGGTTTCAAGATGTTTTATTTGATCAACTGAATAAATGGTACCATCTACTGAGAATAGGTACTATGGGAACAGCAAGTTGAAGGGGGAATCAAGAACTTATTAGTGGATATATTGAATTTGAGATGTCACTTGAATATCCAGGTAGAGATGTCAGGTTGGCAATTGGATACATGAGTCTAGAGTTCAGGGGAGAAATCAAGCCTAGAGCTAGAAATTTTTAAAAAATTCAGTATATAGAAAATGTTTACAGCCTTTGGGTTGGATAAGGTCATCTAGGGAAGTCCAGTTTTCTGGGCAGAAAGTACAAAGCTCCTGAGGCAAGAACATGCTTCGTGAGTTACCAGAAGAGTCAGGTGTCCACTGTGGATGTGAGCAAATGCAGAGAAGATGCTCAAGGATCAAGCCTGGAGAAATGCCAGCATTTAGAGGTCAGGAGGAGGAAGAAGATTCAGGAAGGGAGACAGAGACGGAGTGGCCAATGAGGTAAGGGGAAAAGCAGAGAGTGAATCACCAAAGCAGTGTGAATCAAGTCTTTCAAGAATGATTAAGAGCAGTTTATAAATTCACTCTGCCCTCAATTAGCTCTATTGATGGAAGAAGCTGTATATGCTCTTGTAGTCCCAGTGTTTAGTGGCACCTGTCACAGGATCAATATTTGTTTGTTTATTTCAGATGTTAAATGTGGCGGTCTTCAGGCTGAATGCATCCTGTAGGTGTGTTTTATATGAACTTTGGGGTTTAAAGATATTTTAATTGGTTGCCAAGATTTAGAAATTGGGAAACGTCACATCAAAACTTGTATCTTTGGTTCTTTTTAAAAAAATCTCCAGGATTCTCACAAGGCAGGCAACAGCTATTTGTGGCTAGGTGGCAGCTGCCATCTTTAGAGGGGTTATGTGCCCTTCAGCTAAATTCCTGCCATCTCCAGCGAGCCCTGGGTCTCCCCAACCGTGAGTGCTGAGTCACTCATTCATATTACTTGCTGGTTCCTGCAGATTTTGAGTTTGTACCTCTTGTTTAGTTAAAGAGGGAATGAGTGAATGAATAAACAAACGAGTGAATGAATGTTTACTGACGAGTCACCTGGAGCTGGGAGAGGTGAAATGATGTAAGCTTACATGCAGAAATGCCAGGGCTCAGCTATAGATTCTCAGGCCAGGGCTTTTACCTAAAATCTTTGCTTCCAATGTCATTGTATTAAAAACATCCTAAAATAAAAACAAGAGTTTGACTGAAAGAAATGTACTGACAAAATGCTATTTCCATGTTTGGAAAAAATAGAATATTAAACAAATCGTTTTATTATGATAAATGTAAAGAAATGGTTTCCTAAGAACTGCTATGCAGACTAGCAGAAGTTAACATCACTGCCCAAGGCAAAGTGAATAACAAACAAATGTAATTATTAAACAATATAATTAAGGTTAAAATTAGTATTTTACTCCATTAGTTTTTTTTTTTGGAGAAGTAAGTTATGCCATTTTTCTCTGTGAATTATTTTTATCTATTCTTACGTGTTTTAAACACAGACTATTATAATCATAGAATGACAGTTTATCATCATCCCTTCTTTTACTCACTATCAAAAACTGGAGTTTTTTTGTTTTTTTTTTAAAGGAAGGGGTGGGCTTTAGAGAGTCTAGCCCTGCACTGACTCTTTTTTTTTTTTTTTTTTTTTTATTTATTTATTTATGGCTGTGTTGGGTCTTCGTTACTGTGCAAGGGCTTTCTCTAGTTGCGGCAAGCGGGGGCCACTCTTCATCGCGGTGTGCGGGCCTCTCACTGTCGTGGCCTCTCTTGTTGCGGAGCACAGGCTCCAGACGCGCAGGCTCAGTAATTGTGGCTCACGGGCCCAGTTGCTCCGCGGCATGTGGGATCTTCCCAGACCAGGGCTCGAACCCGTGTCCCCTGCATTGGCAGGCAGATTCTCAACCACTGTGCCACCAGGGAAGCCCAAAACTGGAGTTTTTTAAGCCTCCTCTCTTTTGCCAGCTCCGGTGATGGCTAGTGGCTATTCAGGGCAGTGTGTGGAGATGGACTCTGAAACCCAATTTGGGCTCATTGAATGAGACCACAGTGCTTGATTTCTGATGTTCGGACATTATTGTTATGCATTGAATTGTGTTGTCCCCCTCCACGCCTCCACCCCTGCCAAAAGATATATTGAAATCTTAAATAGAATTATCCCTGTCCCTCAGAATGTGACTTGATTTGAAAATAGGGTCATTGCAGATATAATTAGCTAAGATGAGGTCATATTGGAGAAGCGGGGGGCCCTAACCTAATATAACTGGTGTCCTTGTAAGAAGGGGAAATTTGGACACAGACCCAGAGGGAAGATGAGGCAAAAAGAGACACACAGAAAGACAGACACCTACAGCTGGAGGCAGAGATCAGAGTAATGCTGCCATAAGCCAAGGAACGCATGCGCGACAAGAAACCGGAAGAGGCAAGGAAGGATCCTCCTGTAGGAGCTGCAGAGGGAGCGAGATCCTGAGGACACGTTGATCAAACTTGCAGCCCCATCACTGGGAGATAATAAATTCCTGTTGTTTTAAGCCACCCAGTCTGTGGTGATTTGTTACGACGGCCCTAGGAAACTAACATAGAGATTATCTTATCTGACTCTTCATTTTATTTATTTTTTAATGTTTTAAAATATTTTTTTTAATTTATTTATTTTATCTATTTATGTTTGGCTGCATTGGGTCTTCGTTCCTGCGCGCAGGCTTTCTCTAGTTGCGGCGAGCGGGGGCTACTCTTCACTGCGGTGCACGGGCTTCTCATTGCAGCGTCTCCTCTTGTTGAGGAGCACGGGGTCTAGGCGCGCAGGCTTCAGTAGTTGTGGCACGTGGGCTCAGTAGTTGTGGCTCGCGGGCTCTAGATCGAAGGCTCAGTAGTTGTGGTGCACTGGCTTAGTTTTCCCGCAGCATGTGGGATCTTCCTGGCCCAGGACTTGAACCCGTGTCCCCTGCATTGGCAGGCGGATTCTTAACCACTGCACCACCAGGGGAGTCCCTGACTCTTCATTTTAAACTGTGTTAGAACGTAGGTACCTCACTGGCGGAAGCTGTGTCCCTAGGAAAGCGGCATCAACCATAAATGCCACAGATGTGCTATCCCTGAGGAAGACATTTAGGCAGATTCTGCATTGCTTGAGAACCCTCATTCCTTTGCTTACTGAAGGCACTGAAGCTGATTCCACCTGCCCTTAGACAGGGAGTAACGGCCCTCCTTTTGTCCTGGAAGCTAAAGGTATATCATTCCTTAGCAGAGGATATCTTGAGCATTAGGAGGAATTTGGCACTAATCTTGGCTCTAGGAAAACTTGGAAAATAATCAAAAAGTATCTTTAATGACCCTCCGGTCTTCTTGTGCCCACCTTAATGTGTCAGACTTCTCCGTGAATGAGAGTTCCTTAACTCACCGTCCAGAGAGAGCTCTTAGAGGCCAGCATGAAACCTTTGAGATCTTGAGATTGTTTGCAGTAGTCTGAGGGTATGACCACTTTTCTGGGTAAAGATTCCATAGTTTTGATTAATTCTTAAAGATGTATACTTCCCTACAACCAGAACATCAAGAAAAAAAAACAAAACTAAGGGTGCTTGGCATGATGGTCAGGATCAACCTAAGATTTTGTGCCTGGGGAACAAGGCATTGGGATGGAGTGGGGTGATGGCTCAGGGTGGAGACAAGATGAAGAATGTGGATTTAGATATGTTGAACTGCAGGGGACAATGGACCATTTACATGGGGTGTTCAGTAGGCATTCGGAGCCACAAAGTTGGCAAGGAAAGGGCACACACGCAGAATTGGGATTGAGCAGCACAGAGGTGGGAACTGAATATCTGAGTGCAGGTCTGCTTTCAGAACTGATCACTGAACCTGACTTAGGAAGGACCAACACTGAGTCTCGGAGAGCATCTACATTAGGGAGCAAGGGGAGGAGAAGGTGGCGTTAGAGGTAAAATAGGCAGGCAGTTTAGAGTGGTAAAAGAACGAAGAGCATACCATGGGGGAAAAGAGCAGGAGAGACTTCAAAGGAGAGGCTGGCCAGGCTTGTGAAATGAAATATTTAAAGAAAATGGGGAACACTCATGCAGAGAAGTTCTGGGTCTGAAGTTCACCAATGATCACCAATAATCCCTTTTGAAAAACTGTGGGGATTCTTTCTTAGTTTATGCATACTTTGAATGGTTATGATTGCACCTCTGCTATGTGCCAGGTACCATGTTAGGTGCTGGGGCGCAAAGATGAATAAGACACAATCCTGCCTTTGGGAAGCTTACCTGCTTGTACAAGGACACATACTTAGAGGAATAAACTGTATATGGAGGTCTGAATAGTGTCAAGGGAGGCCACAAAGGGGAAGCAGTTGATTTACAAGGGAGAGTAGAAGTCATGATAGGGAAATGGATCTCTTATGCAGGAAGTATAATTGGTGGGTCCAAGAATTCTTAAAGTGTGAAGCTGTCCTGCACATTATCACATCATAATATCTGAAATCATGCATTTCAGAATCACGTGGGCACACACTCCAACACCTTGAACCAAAACCATTTTTTAAAAAATTAATTTTATTATTTATTTATTTTTGGCTGTGTTGGTCTTTGTTGCTGTGCGCGGGCTTTCTCTAGTTGTGGTGAGCGGGGGCTACTCTTCGTTGTGGTGCGTGGGCTTCTCATTGCGGTGGCTTCTCCTGTTGCAGAGCACGGACTCTAGGCGCACGGGCTTCAGTAGTTGTGGCTCGCGGGCTTCAGTAGTTGTGACACACGGGCTTAGTTGCTCCGTGGCATGTGGGATCTTCCTGGACCAGGGCTCGAACCTGTGTCCCCTGCATTGGCAGGTGGATTCTTAACCACTGTGCCACCAGGGAAGGCCCCCAAACCTTTTTTGTTACTGAGACCTCGTAAGGGATGATAAAATATTTGTAGGCAGATACAAAAATAAATACAACGTGTGCCTTGCATTCTCTTGCAGTTTCTCTCTTTTAAAAAATATTTAATATTCAAGCACCTAAATAGGTTCATTCCTGGGCCTTCTATTTTGGAACGTTTTTTTACACTTCAATATGCTAAACCTGTTAAACAAATATGACTAAGCTACTAGGAGTTTTAGGATTAATTACATCGATGATTATTCTGGAAGGGGAGTTAGGAGGAGGGAAAGGATGATGCCAGCTTTGGAGTCACACTTACCTGGGATCAGGTCCCTTCTATGCCATTTATGAGTTACATGAGAGTTACTTGTATTTTTGAATCTGTATCCACATCTATAATGGTTGATTGAATAATATTTACCTTACAGAGTTGTTGGAAGGAATAGATAATTGCATGAAAAATGCCTGGCAGGTAGTAGGCTCTATATAACCACAGTGATTTCTGTTGATAATGAAATAATTGCCTGAGATTATATTTCCAAATCAGGTCAAAATTAGGCATATAACTTAGAAGACTCTCAAGAGGCTTCTACAAAAATTAGCCTCTATTTAAGAGCCCAGTGGCAATTCAAAAATGTGAAGGTAAGGTCAAGGCCAGTGACATATTCTGATATCTTTTTTGGTATGTGTTTTAAAACTGTCCAAAATGGTCACATATCTACCACTTCTAATTTATTTTTTAATAATTAATTCATTTATTTATTTATTTATTTATGGCTGTGTTGGGTCTTCGTTTCTGTGCGAGGGCTTTCTCTAGTTGCGGCGAGTGGGGGCCACTCTTCATCGCGGTGCGCGGGCCTCTCACTGTCATGGCCTCTCTTGTTGCGGAGCACAGGCTCCAGACGCGCAGGCTCAGTAATTGTGGCTCACGGGCCCAGTCGCTCCGCGGCATGTGGGATCTTCCCAGGCCAGGGCCCGAACCCCTGTCCCCTGCATCGGCAGGCAGATTCTCAACCACTGCGCCACCAGGGAAGCCCCACTTCTAATTTTTAATTCATAAATCAGGAGACTAAAATTCTGTCATCAGCCAACTTACAGCCAACATCCCATAGGTAAATGAGCAGATCTACTTTTTTACATTTTTGAAATTTAGAAAGAATGGGAGAGTAATAATAAAAATTAGTTTCTGCATCATATGCAGCTTCAGAGAAAGTGAAATAATTTACTTGTCAATTTTCCAGTGTTATATTGTACTTCCAGAGTCAACCTGTGTCTCCAGTTCTTGAACAGAGCTCCCTGATTTTGAAATCTAATGGGATATTAAGAACAGGACCATAGCACATGGTTGCACAGGTTGTGCACTGCACAGCTCCAGGGGGTGCCCATCATATAGACTAGACGAGAAATGTACCCGTGTTGTGTGGTGCACCCCTGTGCAAACATATACAGCAGCCCTATCTGAGAGGCTTGAGTACTTTGCTGATGAACACGCTCTACCATTCAGCGAATTCTTAGTGAGTATTTACTGTGTGTGAAACACTGTTCTAGGCTCTGGGGATATAGCAGTGATCAAAAAAGACATGATCTCCAACTACATGGAGCTTACATTCTAGTAGAGTGGAGGAGGGAAACAAGTAACAAACAAAACCAAGTGAATATAAAGTTTATCAGATGGTGATAAGCACTAGAAAGAACAGTAAGGCAAGGTGATGGGGAAATGGGATCCAAGCAATGAGGGAACTACTTGAAATGAGATTGGCAAAAAGGCTTAACTGTTGGCATTTTTTATCATAAGCCTGAAGGGAATGAAGGAACTAGCTATTCACATAACTGAGGCAAGACTATTCCAGGCAGAGCAAAAAGCAAGTGCAAACACCCTGCGGTGGAAGGCTGATGGGCACATTCAGGGGACAACAAACAGGCAGGGTGGTTAGACTGGAACCTGAAAAGAAAAATCTCAAACATCTCAACTGTGAGGGAAACTGTTTCACGGATTATAAAGGTGTAGAGGTGGGGTTAACTTGGTCAAGGCCTTTTCTACAGGGAAGTTAGTTGCTCATGAAGCAATCTGCACTTTGTCAAGTTAACCTAACTTGTGCCGAGAAAACCATAATTTGAAAAGACACATGCACCCCAATGTTCATTGCAGTACTATTTACAACAGCCAAGACATGGAAGCAACCTAAATGTCCATCGACAGAGGAATGGATAAAGAAGAAGTGGTACATATATACAATGGAATATCATTCAGCCATAAAAAAGAATGAAATAATGCCATTTGCAGCAACATGGATGGGCCAAGAGATGATCATACTAAGTGAAGAAATTCAGATAAAGACAAATATCATGTGATATTTGTCTTGTATGTGGAATCTAAAAAAAAAAAAAAATGATACAGATAAACTTACTTACAAAACAGAAACAGACTCACAGACTTTGAAAACAAACTTATGGTTACCAAAGGGGAAACATGGTGGGGAGGGATAAATTAGGAGTTTGGAATTAACATATACACACTACTGTACATAAAATATAAATAGATAATCAACAAGGACCTACTGTATAGAACAGGGAACTACTCAATACTCTGTGATAACCTATATGGGAAAAGAATCTGAAAAAGAATGGATATATGTATATGTATAACTGAATCACTTTGCTGTACACCTGAAACTAACACAACATTGTATATCAACTATACTCCAATATAAAATAAAAATTAAATTTAAAAAATAACAAAATAACAAAACCTAACTTGTGGAACACAGTGTTCTTGAATGTTCTGGCCTTCTGGAAAAGATTTAAGCAATTCCATTGTTCATAATAATACTGTAACTTAAAAAAAAATCATAAATGCTTGAATGTCCAGTGGTTTCACATAAAATGCAGTGAGGTAACAGTTGTGAATAAAGTACAAATGTCATTGTGAGAACTCTGCTATATCTTCTAAAATATCTGTTATAAAAACATTTATATATGTACAACTCTTTACAAAGACCTCAGCAAATCTCTTTTCCAAACACCCACGAATTTGATTAGTATATATTTATGGAAGTTTGGTCACATATACAAATAACTCATAACAAAAACAAAAAAGGAGTATCTCAGGCTCACAAACTAACTTGTCCCTCTATCGGCCAACACAGATTCCTTTTACCTATTTTTATGAATAAAAGTACCCTACACTGTTTGCAGTAAATATCTTGTAATAAATAACCACAAAAATGATGTCTGCCCCAAACTTGATTTCTTTTAATGTCATGACTAATTTGCATCACTGAGGCATTATTACAGTAGATTTTTAAGAGTTTGGACACATTAAAAATTGGACTCTTTAAGAGTTGGCCACATCTTGCTTGTAAAGCTAGTCATCAAAATCAATGTCCATACTATATGATACTTTATTATGAAGGGAAAAAATCTAACATCACCAGTCCCTAACACATCCGGCCTGTGCTGGGCATCTGGCATATCTTAGGCCAGTTAGTCTTTGCAGTAACCTTATGAAACAGGAATTATTGTATCAATTTTAAATAGGATGAAACTGAAGTCAAGCAGGTAAAACACTTGTCTCAAATGATATAGCTAGCCTGTGTCCCCTCCAGGGTTTCTTCAAGCCCCAGCCTGTCCTACTTCAAAGCCCTTGCCCTTCTTTCCATCCCAGGCTGGTTCCACTGAGCGGCAGTATCTTTTTTAATGCATGAAATAAAATTAAATTAGCTTCATTATTATCACCCTCATAATTTGTCATTTTAGCTGCTATTTTTGAGTGTCTCTTTTGTTTACCAGTTCTTGTGGTAGGGATTCGTACTCTTTACCACCACCTTGCAAGGTGAACAGGCCAGCGTGCTGCTGGACACCGTGCATTCTTTAGCCAGTGTCCCTGGTGAATATCCTCATTTTACTGATAAGACAACAAAGCTAAGAAGTGATAAATGACCCACCCAAGGCTGGGAAGTGGTTGAGCAGGTATTTGGACTCAGGTCTGTCTTACTCCCGTGCCTATGGGCTCTTTCCACATTCTTTACAGTTTGACAACGTCACAAGTATATAACATCGCACTCAGATTAAATAACCGGAAAATTTACAATTCTAAAAGGGAACTAATAACCTGAGGCAATATACAACTCTGCTTCCACACTTGAAAATGGTTTTACTAGACACTTCTGAAAATGATCTTTAGAGTTCCTTTTTGAATAGTGTTCCACGTTCTCACGACTTGGTTTATGCTTTTATACTAAACATTAACGGTTCTAGATTCTTCCTCCGTGAGTTGGAATCCTCAAAAAATCACGGTCTTGGTGAATCCACAGTGAGGTAATGAATTATAAGAATCTGGGAGTTGTTGTGCTGTTGATATTCAACAAATACTGAGCCTTAATAGGTCAGGCATATTTCCCTAACTAGTTAAAAGAATTAAAAGTTGTTTTTTTTTTTAAATTTTTCCTCATAACTGATAAGCTGTCAGGGAGATACATCACAACCATGCAGATATCCTATTCCATAGATTAATTTTTAAAATTAATTAATTAACTTATTTATGGCTGCATTGGGTCTTTGTTGCTGCACGCGGGCTTTTCTCTAGTTGTGGCGAGCGGGGGCTACTCTTCGCTGCGGTGCGTGGGCTTCTCATTGCGGTGGGCTTCTCTTGTTGCTGAGCATGGGCTCTAGGCATGCGGGCTTCAGTAGTTGTGGCACAAGGCTTCAGTAATTGTGGTGCACGGGCTCAGTAGCTGCGGCTCGCGGGCTCTAGAGCGAAGGCTTAGTAGTTGTGGCGCACGGGCTTAGTTGCTCTGAGGCATGTGGGTTCTTCCTGGACCCCCAGGGCTCGAACCCATGTCCCCTGCATTGGCAGGCGGATTCTTAACCACTGCGCCACCAGGGAAGTCCAAGAATTAAAAGTTTTAAGAAACTTGCTAAAAATCTCAGTTTAATAGTAAATATCTAACCAGAGAAGGGTTGGAATAATAAAATGAAGAGATTGGGGATGACCTGGAAAATGAATTTCTCATCTCTAACCTGATTCCATATCTTAAAGTTCTTATGTTCTAGTTTTCAATCTACACTGCTTTTTATAGTGAATGCTTCCATTGGTGATAATCATAGAAGCAAATACATACTTTGTTTACTTTTTTGACTACAAGCAAAATAAATACTAATATAAAAATGTGCTTATGCTGTTATAGTTTATATGAATTGTGATTTATCCATCTATTCATTTCTGTGTAGACAAAATGATTTATAAAAGTCTAATCTAATAAACTTAGATTAGACAAAAAAGATAAAAAAGAAAGAAAATGGGGTAGTTATTGAGGTAAATCACATATCTATAATTTTTCAAATTTTAATCCTTAAAATAATTCTGTTGAGCTATAAATGCATTCTTCTGCTTTTAGTGTATAGACACATTTTCCCTTTAATATATGCTTTGAAGTCTTGTATTTCAATTTTCACTTAAAAGTCTTTTTACTTTAAGATGAATTTTTTCCAAAAAACATACCCAGTCCCTTCATACCCAAGAAAAGACTAAGGTCACTATTTTGTAAACTCACAGCCACTGTGATTTCCCAAATCTTTTTTTTTTTTTAAGCTATGTATCTTACCTATATCCATTGATGTTAGGACTGTCCTAGACAGTCAGGGATTGACAGAATCCATAATCTTAGGGCAAAATCAACCTCAAAGCATTATGGGTTAAGTCATCCCCATTTCCTTCAATTAGATCTTTCATTATAATTCTCCCATTTCTTCAAGCCCAGACTCCACCAAACTCAGTATACAACTCAGGTGCCACAGCCTCCAAAAACATTTCTTGAAACAATCAGCTGGAAGCCAGCTCTCCCATCTATGGATCCCCATAGAAGTCTGCCCTCTGTCCTCCTCTTAGGGCACGTGTCCCTTTCTGTCTTGCATTGTAGCCATTTGCTGTATTTTCCCTACCAGACAGTGAGATCACCAAGGATACCATCTTGAATCACATTCATTTCTTCTCTGATGTGCTATGTGTTAACTTACACATAGTAGGTTCTCAAGGAGTACTGCGTGTGTACTTAATAATTTCTGTTAGCCATGACAAATTGTCAAAGAGAATGAAAAACCTATTAAGTAAAGTATTTTAGGAGGCCCTTGGTCAAGAAAGAAAGCCACAAGAGTAGAAAATGCTTCAAGAGGTGAATCAGAGTAACT
Organism: Balaenoptera physalus; assembly: GCF_965194825.1. Classification (NCBI taxonomy): domain Eukaryota; kingdom Metazoa; phylum Chordata; class Mammalia; order Artiodactyla; family Balaenopteridae; genus Balaenoptera; species Balaenoptera physalus. The sequence continues at coordinate 13,054,211 of NC_138899.1, forward strand.
GGCACATAAAAGTGACACATTCAATATCTTCACCTTTGTATAACCTCCAGAAGATCAAACGTTAATCAAATATTTATCTTCAGTTGTCACAAGCCAGACTTTGATTTAAAACTCTTGGGTACATGAATGTCATGCCAGACCAAAAGTACAGCACCATGTATTTTTAATTTAAACATGGATCCGTAAAAAATTTATATATACCTGATACGAAAAAATTTGAGTGCAAATCTCCCAATAGTCACCACAAATAAGAAAACAGGATCTAAAATCGATTGTTAAACGTCTGTAAAAGTACAATGAAAAATATTCCATTTGAAAGTCCAACGTGGCATTGATGTGACACGTAAAATGCATTCTCTTACCTTTAGGGAATCAAAGCATGCAATTACTCTTCCATTTTCAACCTGGCAACTTTTGGGGGGGTGAGCAAATTTGCATTCCTCATCAGAGCGGGAGCACGTTCCTCTCTGGAACTGTCTGCAGACTTCCAAGGTCAGCCATTTTGTATCTCTGACCGGGGCAACATTCAAAGCCATGATGAGAAAAGAATTTGGATCCTGTTCGTTTCTGTTAAATGATGAAATCAAATCAAGTTCCAATGATTCCAAAACTAGTGCTGTGAAAAATCCCACATGTAAGTCTGAAGGTAAGTGACAAATTGCTTAAAGAAGCCCAATCCAGGAAACAGAGTGAGGAGAGAATTTATCGGCAGGCGGTCACTCATCAATCAATATGCCCCACTCGAAGACTGCGGGCCGCAATGAAAGCATGCTCAGTGTCATCTCTGGCTGCAAACGTCCGAGTCACCTGATCGTTTTGTAGACACAATTGTTTCTAATAAAGTGACTTCAATATCATGGCACTCCTTGGGAGAATATTTAGTTCTGATGCAGCTCTTGACGATGCTGGAAAATAAGCCACTTAGATGTTCAGATCTTAGCAGGATTTCTCTTTCCTTTCACTTTTTAAAATTCCGAAATCAAGCAATTGGCAAAGCCAGACAATTGAGGTATCTTCATCCACTCGTAAGGTCAGGGTAATGTGTATTTGATAGCAAAACACGATAACACGAAAGCTCCCGGGCTGTGGTTTACAGCAAAAGTGACTTCACACAGGCACTTTTAAATCTTGAACCTGCAAAACACAAATAAAATATCAACTTACACCCAAACTCAATGGAATCAACACTTTAACAAACTATTTAGCTCTTATCTAGAATTTGCGAAAGTGCAGTTTAGAGCTTTGAGCTTTGAATATAGTGAGGAAAGTTATGCATTAAAAAAGAGAGAAAAGAATGCGAAACTGCAACCGTACTGCAGAAATGATCTAGGCAGCAGTCCAAAAGTTAGGAATGACTCAGATGAGATGAGTGTGGCAGACACAATAATTAGGCATTCTGAAACAATTCAATCTAATGTGCCTAATCGCCAAAACAGTGTATTAGAACTGTGACTTCCAATTAATTTCACATTTAGGCCATTGATTTTATTGTTGGAAATGCTATAACCAATCATTTGGGATGTGACTCTCCTAAATAATAAGGATATTGTCATTCTGGATGAAGTGTGGGCTCCTTACCCTTTACATCCTTTCTAGTTTACAGAGATTTGAACTTAGAGAGGGAAAGGTAAGAAGCCTCCTGATATTTATTCTCAGATCTCTTACACTTTCTCTCCACCTTTAATACTTGCTTGACGTTAGTGTTCCTTTCTAGGCTGTAAGCACTCAGAGGGTAAGGGCAGTTTGTATATTCCATTTCTGTTTCCCTAGGGCCTTAGTTCATGGCTATTTGGTCCTCAAAAAATATTTCTCGACTGACTTAACTGATGACTGACTCACTGACTAAGTGACTAATGAATGCAAGTTCATTTTAGCTGAGTCCAGTTTAGATTTTAACAGAGTCACAATCTGAGAATGTTCTGTTCTGTGGAATGCTGGAGCTGAATCACATATCTAACACAACAAAAATATAACAAGTCAATTCAGATTTCTAAGATCAGCACAATTAGTTTCTTTTAATATCTCCAAGGATTATGAAGTTATTAAAACATTAAAAACTTAACATTACTGACTCAAGCATGAATGAAGGACTAAATATCAGAAGTTTGTCATTTTTATATATTGGATATGCCACGGGCTACCTTAGATACTTGCTTAGCCTTGATGGCCTTCTAAAAAATTTATAACTAAAAACTTAATGGAGGCTGGAAGTAGGTTATTTAAAATCGTCATGTTCCATAGAAGTTCAGAGAGCAATAATTCTTGAGCGATTCACAAGTGTTCCCTGAAAAAGTAAGTCTCACAATCAATTACGTTTAGTTAACTCCAGGCAAACCGAGCTGAACAGGCTTCCTTGCAATAGGGCTTTTTTCGGCCTTGAATGAGTCTCTGATAGGGGAAGAGAAGCAGTGGCGTCTCTCGAGCTTATCTGACTGTGGATCATTTATTTAGCGGGACATCCCCCGGGACTAGTGGGAAATGCTTCTTCATCCCAATACTTCTCTTACTTGTTAGGAGAAGTGTTTGAATGAGTTATAATTGTATGTGCATTTAAGAAAACTGGCAACCTGGAAAGCTATGACACATTCCTAGCTTCCCATTGTGAAATATTTGAGGGGCCAGACAGGTTCCTGCTTGTCTTTTTGGCAGGACTGCATTCCCAGCATCTAACATCAACTATCTTAACTTCAAGAGTTTAAGAAGATGACTTTAATAACCAAGTTGACTCTGGGTCAGGTTTCACCGACCAGCCTGGACCTGCACCCTCATTACCTCAACCCTTACCTCTAAACCCCGTGAGAACAAAGCGAGGGAAGCAAGGGACAAGGAAACGTTTCTGCTTGTGTGTTCAGTGGAGCTGAGGCGCCAATAATGTGGAGACAAAATGAGGGGCTGGACACACGTAGTTCACATTTGCCACATATTTTGCAGCGTCCCTGAGTCCCAAGGACCTGGGTCCAGTGGGGTCACAGAACAACAAAGATGCAGGAGATGCTCTTCCTCAAAGCAGCACAGTCTTGGCCGGTGCTTCACGTGTAGGAAAAGAAACAGGCAAACACATATTCATGCACAGATGGCAAATGAATAATTACTCAAGTCTTCCTAAAAACCACACAGGAACAATGCTCTTAACTCAATCCAGTGAATGGGGTACAGTTTTGCTTATACTTTTAGATAAGAAGACATTTTTTTCCCCCGGGAGAAACGGAGTGCCATTTCTACTACTATGAAAATCCAACCAGAATTTAGTTGGTCAGACTCTATCAAGATGAACTTGCTTTTGAAAACAGAGGAGCCAGGTTTCTGACGGCCAGAGTCCTGTGTAAGTCAGAGATGTTCCACAAGGCTCGTCAGGTTGCACGTAAATATATCGCTGTCCTAACCGTTCATGAATCCACTCTTTCTCCCAGCTTCTTCTCTGTTTCTATCCTAAAAGTTACCGAGCTACTGTTACAAAGATATCACCTCTCTTGGGCCATGACAACCTCCATCTTCTGGAGTGGGTACAGCAAGCAGCTGTGGGAATGAGGAAGTGAGAATAGATTTAATTTAGGTCAGGGGAGGCCACCAAAGGAGATGGGCAATGATGGGCAAGGATGAAGAAGACCAACCTTTAACATGGTTATCAAGGGACAAGACTAAATTAACTAACACATAGAGCAAATTACATATTGGGTCTACCAGACTGGAGGTTCCTGGGAGGCCCACTAGCCACACGTGGCTATTGAGCACTTGAAATATGGCTAGCATCACTGAGGGACTAAATTTAAAATTTTTATTTACTCTTAATTAACGTAAATTTAACTTAAAAACTGATCCTCGGTTTACTTATCGGAAAACTTTTAAGCATGCTTGGACCAACTTGAGTATATGAATCTACTTTTCAGTTGTAAATTTTATGAAATCTAAATACAGATCAAGTATATCTAATAAAAATCCAGCATCCTAATTGAGATGCGTTCTAAGTATAAAATACACACTGATTTCAAAGACTTAGTATGAAAAAAAACCCCATGAAAACACCTCATTAATACTGCTTCATATTTACCACATGGTGAATTGATAATATTTTTAAAAAACTGGATTAAATATTATTATTAAAATTAAACTCACTTGCTTCTTTTTAGCTCCCCTCCAAAAAATTCAGAATTATATATGTAGCTTACATTATATTTCTGCTGATGGCGCTGTTGTAGGGGCTTCTGCATTTCTTCTATTAGCCACAGCACTTTCTGGAATGGTGGAAAGTACCCTGTCCTAAGAGCCAGGTTCCAGCCCTTGTTTTGCCAAGCCTCCTTCATATGACCTTAGTAAGTCAATTTCTCTGAGATCCAGTGTCTTCATCTGTAAAACGTTAATGATAGTTCCTACCTACTTTGCATGGTTACTGCCACGAAGGACTGATTACAGAAGAAACATAAAAACACTCTGTGAACAGTCAAGAGCTGTCCCAAAGCAAGGTGATGAACGGATGAGCCTCTGTATAAATATTTATTGAATAAATCCACTTCCAGGCTTCCTCTCTGCAGTCGTTCCCTCTCAATGACTGGGGTCGTGCCTGGGGTAGCTCTGCTCCAGCCACAGATTCTGAGAGCAGGACGGTACCTTGCAGACCACAGAGCTGATCTGTGATCGCAAGGAGCGCCCCTCATTTCTCAGACCGTCTTATTCTGCAGCCGAAGGGAACCCACGGAGAAGTTTCCCCGAGTACACCTCCCACGGTGTCACTACAAAGGCCTGAGCCTGCTGTCTTCCTCCAGCTGCCACCAACCCAGAAGTAGATGAAACACTTTTAGGGCCCGGCGGTCACCGTGGGTGTGATGCCGAGTCCCAGTACGCCGGTCGCAGTGACGGGGAGTCCATTTGGCTCGAGGCCTTGGCGGGAGCACAGCTGCTGAGTAAGCTCGCAGCGTCCTGGGTGAGGGGGGAGCAGGGGGTGGCACTTTCTAGTTCACCTGCCCAGAGGGGTCCCTGTTAAAATGTGTCTGTGTGGAGAGGGCACGTCTTTCTAATTCTCAAAAAGCTGCCAGGGGTGTCAGCTTTGGACCCGTTAGATGCCAGGCACCATTTACCTTTCCTGGAAGTTTCTGCGCTGCTCTGGGAAGCAAGGTCTCCTGCTCCCATTATTTTCCAGTGTTTTCTGTTTAAGTTTCTCCCAGGGCTTTGCTTTTGCTTCTATTTGCTTCGCTCCTTTTCAGTTGTGCTTCAGCTTTATTTCCAGCTTCACAGTCAATCCCATCCCATTAGCTCCTTCCCAGGCAGAACCTGGGCAGAATTCTGAACCACTTGTTCCCAGTTATTTCTCTGGCCTTTGTTGGTATTCCCTTCCCTTGTCCTCTCCAGGCATTCAGCCACCCCACGTTCTCTCCCCCTCCTGCCTTTCTAAGCCCCCTCACAGAGGAGGGCATGATCTTGCCCTTGAGGCTCTGCTGAGTCACCAGGCTGGCAGCCCTCACCGGCCCTGCACCCTGCAGCGGGGCTCCGGCCTGACCTCCTTCATTCCCCTTTTTAAAATTAATTTTATTTATTTATTTTTTAAATTTTTTGGCCACACCACGTGGCATGTGGGATCCTACTTCCCCCGACCAGGGATGGAACCCGTGCCCCCTGCATTGGAAACGCAGAGTCTTAACCACTGGACTGCCGGGGAAGTCCCCTTCATCCCTCTTTTGATGGCCTCTCTGTAGTCCGTCTCTTAACACTGCCTGGTAATTATTTTTAAGTAGACATCATTATTCCTTAATTCATGAGAGCTGTGAATATTGATTTATCCACCTGTCTCCCCCCAGTATAAGCTCCTGTGTATCTAATAGACTGTTATTATTTTCCAATCCTCAGAATTCAGTTCAGTGCTTGGTATCTAGGATATGCTCAACGAATATTTGTCCAGTAAACTCCTGATCCTCCTACAAAGAGCATTTGCATTTTAATATGGACCAAAGTCTAACCTAAAGGAATAAGGCTCTGAATAGAGAGTTTCAGTATTATCCTGTAGGAAAATTCCAGCAAGTGCCACCGGCTTACCCTGTTGTTGCCAAGTAAGTTGGGGGTGAGGGTGAGGAGCTGCCCCAGAGATAAATTATTTGAGCTTCAAAACCCTGAATCTTTAGGCCAGAGGTTTTCAAAGTGTAGTGTACGTGGGCCAGCGGGCCCAGCAGCCCCTGGGAGCTTATTAAAAATGCAGGTTCTCAGGCCCCAGCCCAGAGGTCCTGGGTCCGAAGTCTTGGGGGTAGGGCCCAGCAATCTGTGTTTTGACAAGCCCTCCAGGGGTGACTCTGAAGCACTCTCAAGTTTGAGAAGCACTGCGGTAAGCATTTCTTGCCGCCCTCCTGCGTGCCAGGCATCCTCTGGGTTGCTGAGGAAACCAAGATGTCTGCCCTGAGTCGATCACAGGGTCTTGGGTCACCGATTCCCACACAAACAGTTGCAGGAGGGCTGGCTGAGGGTTTTTCTCAGTGGCTGTGTTTCCGATCAGTCAAAACAAAATAAAACTAGATGACACAGGAAACACCTGAGAGATTTGTCCCTGCTAAGACTTGATTCTATGAGAATCTGAAAAATAGATTGTCTCATAGCTTGCAGATTTTGTTCAGGATGAAGCAGGCCTTTGATGGGGCTAAATAGGGCTTTGTTTCTAGGGCCCTTGTCTGAGAGAGGACCGTCTTAGGGGGCTGGCAGTCCTTGGTGGCCAGCAGCTTGGTCCTCGGCCGCATGACGCCAGAACTCTCCACAGAGGGGCTGCTGTGTAAAGCCCCAGCGCCAGATATGACCAATATGGAGGTTCACTGCTGGACTCATCTTCAAAGGAAAGGCAAGATTGAAGTTCAAGGATAAGGAAAGGAGGTTCTGTAGTATTTCCTGAAATGCCAAAGGACTTGCTGTTCAACAGTACAAAATAATCCCAAGCTTCTTTTAGGGTCTTCACTTATGTGACACTTCATCTTTCAAAACATATTGAAAACTCTTCTAGGTGTTAGATTTTCAGAAAGCTGTGACTTTTGACTGCAGGGAAGAATTCGCTGTGCACGTTCGTTCCTTACAGTCACTCTGTGATGTCGCAGGGTGAGTTTGGAAAGCACGGTCCTTCACTCTACCACCCTGGCGACGCTGCCCCAGGCCACGCCCCTCAGACAAGCCCGGGCTGTGGACCCCAGGTGTCCTCGCCTTGCCAATGCTTTGTAACCAGTTTGTACATTTCTGAAGGGAAACACATCAATCATGTCCAATCTTGAGACTGAGACTGATTAAAACGTTAAGACCGCCTTAAGGAAAATAGTTCTGCAGCACACAGCTCCTCTAGCCAACTCTTGGTCATCTAAGGTATTTTAGCTGTCTGCCAGACAAGGCCTCCTAGAGAGCTGATTAAAGGATCCTTGCAAAACAAACCGATTTCTGAGTCAGACAGTCAAGGACTCATTATCCATTAAGTAATTTATGGGATGCCTTTAATTTTATTTTGCATAAATCTAATTACATAAAGAAACTATGTCTCCTTGAGTTTCCTAACTTCTAATTTGGAGAATCTTGGATTTCCTATTTTTAATCCTTTATTTATTTATTTAATTTTGGTAATTCATTTTCATGAATTTTTCCCTTTTTACATATATACATATATATTTAAACATCTTTATTGGAGTATAATTGCTTTACAATGGTAGGTTAGTTTCTGCTTTATAACAAAGTGAATCAGCTATACCTATACATATATCCTCATAGCTCCTCCCTCTTGCGTCTCCCTCCCACCTTCCCTATCCCACCCCTCTAAGTGGTCACAAAGCACCGAGCTGATCTCCCTGTGCTATGCGGCTGCTTCCCACTAGCTATCTATTTTACATTTGGTAGTGTATATATGTCCATGCCACGCTCTCACTTCGTCCCAGCTTACCCATGTAAATTGATACAGCCACTATGGAGAACAGTATGGAGGTTCCTTAAAAAACTCAAAATAGAACTACCATAGGACCCAGCAATCCCACTACTGGGCATATACCCTGAGAAAACCATAAGTCAAAAAGAGTCATGTACCACAGTGTTCATTGCAGCTCTATTTACAATAGTCAGGACATGGAAGCAACCTAAGTGTCCATCAACAGATGAATGGATAAAGAAGCCGTGGCACATATATACAATGGAATATTACTCAGCCATAAAAAGAAACGAAATGGAGTTATTTGTAGTGAGGTGGATGGACCTAGAGTCTGTCATACAGAGTGAAGTAAGTCAGAGAGAGAAAAACAAGTACTGTATTTTTTTTTTTTGGCTGTGTTGGGTCTTCGTTTCTGTGCGAGGGCTTTCTCTAGTTGCGGCAAGCGGGGGCCACTCTTCATCGCGGTGCACGGGCCTCTCACTATCGCGGCCTCTCTTGCTGCGGAGCGCAGGCTCAGTAATTGTGGCTCACAGGCCTAGTTGCTCCGCGGCATGTGGGATCTTCCCAGACCAGGGCTCGAACCCGTGTCCCCTGCATTGGCAGGCAGATTCTCAACCACTGCACCACCAGGGAAACCCAACAAGTACTGTATTTTTAATCTTTCAATTCTTAAAACACATCGTTGAAAAATGATCCTTCCTTCCTGTGAGTGGCTTGACGTCTCCAGCTCTATTTCTGGAGCTTAATTTAAAATATCTCTCCACATGCTCTCTCCCTTGGTCCTTGACTCCCCGTATCCTGCGTGTCAGATGCGAATGCCCGGGCTGGAGAGGGACCCAGAGCAGCTCTGGCTGGAGGCCTGGGCTAAAAGCCACTTGACCTCCAGGAGTGGGTGTAACCCTGCTCTGTAGTCACAGCCACGGAGAAGAGGGCCCCGACTGGGGCCTTCCCATGGGAACCCCCGAGGACCAATTAAAAATACAGAAATGAAAGCAGTCCCAACTGCCAAAGCAATACAGAACCTCACTGACTTTTCCGAGAAAAAGAGTGAAGGGAGCAGCAAAAGTGATTGTCCTTAAAAAGATTTTTCTTTCTAGACACCTTAAGATTTTTTTTTAATTTATTGGAAATATAAATGAAATCGTGCTTTGAAACTTTGGCATGGGTTCGGGGTAAGGACAAAGTTTTCTACCCTGGATTCCAGTCAGTCATTCCTCTGCCCCGAATAGCTGTGAAATGTCACCTAAGCTCTCTGAGTCTCAGTTTCCTTGTTTGGAATCATGGAGATGACTGAAAATACCTAAACCATAAATGGATGTATTGCAACCAAAATATAATTAGTAGTATATTATAAGGACTCTCTATTTGGTGTCTAACCCTTATCAGCGTTAGATAAGGCATCAACTTTCCTTACATTTGTGTTCATGTACACACACACACACACACACACATACACATGTACACACACAGGTGGAAATGACTCCTACTCACTAAGAGTTATACATTTCTGTAAAGCAAATGAAGTGTAACTTAAAGAAAGTAGAAAGTCTCTTTCTTTGATGGTGGTACAAAGTATGAAGTCCTTCAGAGAATGTTAGACAAACCTTTGATAGATGCTCTTCAAAAACTAATTCCAAACACTCATTCATTCTAAGCAGGGAAAGAACCACGGCTACCAACTATGTCTTCATTTCACATGCTACTTGTTCTTTTGAACATACTTTCGAATACATTTCTATAGAGGAAATTAAACACCAGAGCACCCAAGTCACACAGTAAGTCAGATAAGCCAATGTTTCATAATAACAGAAATAAAAGGAGAAATTCCCCCACTAAAAATTTTCCTCTTGGACCTTGTCTCTTAAAGTACAAGTGAAAAATTCATAAAATCCAGAAATCATTTTAATGCACGAAAATTCCCAGCCCATTTTCATTGTAGTTTCCAGGAACGGGCAGAAAAAGAAATCCCTTCTTCAATTAGAAGAGGAGAGATTTCTAAACATACTCCTGAAACTACAGCCAGGTATAATATATTCAACACATATTTGTATTCAAATTATGTTTTTTCACTGCGCCTGTGTTTTCTATCTAAACATTTATCATTCAGTTAGGAGCTGCTCTTATTAGAATAAAAGCAATTGTATTAGATACCATTTAAGACTGACAGCACTTACCGGTTTCCTGGATGTCCAGGACCCGGGGGCTGCAGTGAGAACAATTATCGAGCTACAGGCTGCAACCTAGGCCTGAATGCCAGAGAATTCGTCCTCAGAACTTCCATTTCCTTCCCAGCCACAGCTGCTGGTAGCCAGGACCGCTTTTCAGCTGACCTTTTCCCTTTTCTCTCTCTCTCTATATCACCAACCAAATGCCTAGTTCATCTGCCTGTACACGTACAAAGACCAATGCCCCCTTCTTTGCAAAATTTTTGTAACATAACTTTTATTACCACCAGATGAAAATCGTAAATAATCTAGCCAACATGTACACATTGAAGAAAACTCAATATATTGTCATAACTGAAATATAACTAAGATATCAAAGGAAGTCGTTATTTATAAAACAAATAATGTGTGTTTTAAAATGTCCATGCTTAGGCACAAATATGTTAGAAGACAGAATGAAGTGGTCGGATGGTCACACCTTATTTTGTGTGATGGGCACAATGCAGACTGACATGGGTGAGACAGGTGACGTGGCTTTTCAAGATGCCAATCAATTCCTGTTAAAGTTCCTAACAAGTTAAAGAACAATCTTGACTCAATTTACACAGCTGTTGTTGTATTCTTGAAAAATTCAATTATATTGACTGTCCAAAAAATTAAAAATAAATTTAAAAAAACACTCCATGCAAACACATGAAACAGTTAAGATCTTGACCCAGATCACCCAGAACAGGATTTTTATCCCTGTGAATGTCCAGCAGGACACTCAGAACTCATGAGATACAGACTAGTTCTTCACTCCCAGGGAGTCATATTCATTGCAAGATGTCAAAATCCTTTACTTCAGCCCATTACATTCCAGAGATGTTGCCTGATCATTAGGACAAGGGGGGGAAAAATGCTCCTTTAAATTTCCAAAGTTCTCTATAGGGAGTGGTGTTGTCCCCATTGAGAATAGTGCTGTAGGCTCTTAGGCTGAGTTAGTCTGAGTAAGTAGGCTCAGATATAAAATATCAGGATCTTTACTCTGGTAGATATGGGGGAGCACTTGAGCTCTAGACAAGACCCCAACTGGAGGATCATTTAGGATGCACTAGAATTAGAAGAGCTCGCAGGTGGTGAAACTGGTTGGCGATTCCAGCAATGGTCCAGGAGCAAAAGAGTAATCCAGGCCCAAAGTTATACTGCAGGGGTGGGAAGGAAAAGGAGGAGGGTGATTCCATATCATGGCTGGGGTAAAATCATCAGAAAAAGATAAATTGGGGGGATTGGGAGTGAGGAGCACAGGAAAGAGATTTGTCAAAGAGAACTTCAAAATGTAGGTCCTGTGTGGGCAGAAGAACACTGATGCTTTGCCCAGGAGGAAGGATGTTGGGGAGTGGAGGCAAACTGGAAACGGGACATAGAGGTCGTGGTCATGGATACATAGTTGGAATTAATGTTCATAGAAATGATAGCTAAAACCACAGAATGGCTGAAATGGGAGAGAGAGAGAAACACATATCAATATTTACATCTGTGTGTATATCTAGGAGAGAAAAAAATGAAAGAGTTGGACAGGGTCATGGACACTTTGTTCAGTTATTTAGAGGTGACAGAAAGAAGAGGAGCAGGTGACACCACAGGAAAAGAATAATGAGAGACAAAAGAGCCTCTGAATAGCGCTGCATCCAGGGTGCTGGGAGAGAGATTCAGAGTTTCAAGGAGGACCGAGCAGACAAAAATGTTCAGTGCCACAAGATCGAGGGCATGTGGACAACTGGTGGTGGCTAGACGCCATAACAAGGAGGTCACTGCTGACTTCCAGGTGCCAGTTTCTGTGGCACTTGCACAGGGGGAGGAGGGAGCTCCCTGGAGTATCTGGGGTCGCAAGGGCACCATGGAGCAGCCAGGAGAGTTTTGAAGCCCCTGTGCTCTGCAGGCAGATGGCCCCTGATCACCTGTGCGCTCCTGGGGAAGTGACCTTTGTGAACCCGAGGTTTGCGCACAGAATTGTAAGAGACCCAGGAGAGTGGCGAGAACCTGCTTCTCCATCACTCTCCCTCCTTTCCTTTCTCTTCGGAGTGGAAGGAGAGAAACACAACAGGAACGTGGGAAAGTGCCAGGATGGGGGTGTGGGCCAGAGGAGGCACCAAAGGTAGGGGAGGGACGAGGGCATTAGCTCCAGGGCAGGCTCTGAGACCCGGGCCGACAGAAGGAGGGGAGCGAGGGCGACAGCCTGGTTTCCCGTTGGAGGGCAGGCAGGAAGAATGGGGCAGCTCTTGTGGCCCCTACGTCTCAGCCAGGGAGGAGACGCTCTACCTGGTGAGACAGGCTGAGGCGGGACCTGGGACGCTCCCCACGGGAAGGGAGAGAAAGCCGAGGAGTGTCAAGGGGCCCGGGAGGCTCCACCTCAGTGGGACAGCGTGAACCTCTTCTGAAATGAATGATTTCTCCATCTATCCTTGGCAACCTGAGAGCAGGGGCAGAGAAAGGATGCTACCGAATTCAAAGGTCCAGGCCTCGGAGGTGGGACAACTTAAAGCAGCACAAAGGGTGGAATTCTAACAAGAGGACATGCAGAGGTGGCTGAAGCCGAGGAGGTGGGTGAAAGGGCCGTACTTCTCTCCTTGCGGAAATTCTATCTGTTATCCTGTGACTGTGTCTGAGTGCATCATGAAGTATCTGGGGTGTGTGTGTGTGTGTGTGCGCGCGCACGTGGGCGTGAGTGATGTCAGAAGTGCGCACGGCTGGAATCCCCAACCAAGAGGTTCTGGATCAGTCGTGGGCTCAGCACATAATAATCACATGTGATCTGCGAGTGAGTGAAGAGCCAGTGGCTTCCCTTGGGTGCGAGTGAATAGCTGCAGGAGGTGCCATAGGAAGTGTGCACGTGTCAAGAAGAAAGAGGCAGGTGTTGGAAGAGGCCGGTGGGCAGAGGCAGCTGACAGCTTCCCTGGTTGACAGCACTAACCTGGGGGTGAACAGCGAGATAAGACCCAGGGACTGACTTAAAACAAATATTTATGGAGAAGCATTTGAGATAATGGTTTTCAGGTGAAAGGTAGTAACGATGAGAGCATTCAAAGACTTTATGCCTCGTGGCCAGTGTTACTTGGAGGAGGAGGAGGAGGCTGGCATATCTGTGGATGGTGAATGGTGGCGGTGAGGAAAGGGCTAGAACACAGGCAGTTTGGCTGCAAAATCTACCAGGCCTCTGCTTCACCATTCTCTCCTCCAGTTTAGAGCTTTAAGCCCACTGGATAGTGATGACGCCCAAATGTGTATCCCTTCTCTCTCTCTCCCCTCCTCCTTCCCTCCCTCCCTCCCTCCCTCTCTCTGATAGCCCACCTCCCATCCATTAGGAAGTTCCACTGGCCCTATCTTTCTAATAGATCCAGAACCCAGGCCCTTCTGTCCACCTCCGCTGCGGGTACCTTCAACTACACCATTATCTCTCCTGTAAGTTAATGCAGTAACCTCCTAACCCTTGCCTCCTGCAGGCCCATCTCATATTATTCTGATGAATCCCTTGCAGACGTAATCAGATCACATCACCTCTCTGCTCAGACGCCTCCAGTGGCTCCCCACCTCCTGCGTGTGAAAGCCAAGAGCCTTGCTATAGCCCGTACTGACCTCCCGGATCTGCCCACACCTTCGCTGACCTCCTCTCCCCTTGTCCACTCCCCCTCAGCCACCCTTGCCTTTGGCTGGGCTTTGAGCGGCCAAACATGGGCCTGCCTGGGGCTTTGACCTGCTCTTCCCCTGCTGAGAATGTGCCTCTCCCAGATGTTCAGATATTAGCCTGGGGTAGGCCATTCCTGATGTGATATTGTTTCAGTCCTACCTCCTCACTCCAGCTCACCCTGCTTTACTTCCCTCCGAAGTCCTGATCATTATTTTACACTCACATATTTACCTACTTATCTGTTCATGTTCTCCCCCAACCACAGTGTGATGTCCGTGAGGGCAGGGTCTGTCTGTATCCCTGACATCTAGTCCAACACCAAAACTTTAGGACATGGTAAGCATGCAATAAATAGTTGCTGAATGAGTGAGTGGCTGAATGCACAAATAAGTGAAAGAATATACTACACAGCTCATAGTTTGTACTGCCTTTATGGTTTGCTTTGTTCCATCTTCATGATGTGATTTGTAATATTCCTCAACCATTGTTCTTGCGGTTAGCTCTCTGGGACTCCGATTTCTTAGCTTTAAAGATGGAGAGGGTGCAACAATTTCTAAGGCCAATTCTGTCCTTCAAGTTCTGTGATTGTGCAGTGATTGGCAAGGCTGGTTTAAGGAGAAGTGTATTTTTAGGAACTCTTCTGGAAATCTTATCAGCTCGGCTGGGTTTGGCCTAGATTTGTTAGCCGGCTGTTCGAGCCTGGGGATCTAACAGGAACATCAGTGCGGGGGTTTGGGGGGAGCCTTTGGGGAGCTCGTTGTGTTCCTGCTCCAGAGTTCAGATCCAAGGGGGCGTCCAGGCGGGGTGGAGAGGTGGCGGGCTCTGTACTCAGCACCTGGCAAGGAGCAGCTGTTGAATACTTCAGCCCCAGGCTGCAAAAAGGACACAGATCTAGGTCTTGGGGCCCCAGAGGTTTAATTGTTCTTCTTTACATTTTCTCTTCTGAGAAAAGAACAGCACACAGAACGCTACTGTGCACCAAGAGCTCAGCCACCCCCCAGCCCTGCTTCACGGTGTGGCGGTGGGAGCTGCTCTGCTCTCAGACCTCCAGGAGGCTCTCGAATTTTCTGAATGGAAGCAATACTGGCTCCTGAAGGCTGTCAGCCAAAACAGGTTGCTAAAAGTGGACGTGAATTTGTTTCTTGATAAGACTGGGCTCCAAGAGGCCCTGCCCGAGCCGTGCTATTCTCCAGCAAGTTAAGGCACAATTTGTGAGCCACACGGACCCTCAACACAGGGTACCCTGGGGGGTTAACGTATCTCTGAAGGCAAACCAGAGAGAGTGGCTTTTCCTCAGCCCTGGTCCCCTGAGCCAACGGCCATTGCTAGGTCCCATTCTTCTCGAGATTTGTGAGCTGGTGTTGAATACATCGCAGAGAGGTTCTGCTGGGAAGAACCTTCCAGCTTTCCATTTTCTTTTCACATCCAACCCCACCCCACTAACTATGGGGAACACAATCATTCTGTCACAGAACCAGATATGGGGTATGTGGATTGGATGCTCCCAGGGTTCAGATGACCCCAGAAGGATGCAGAGTGTGACTTGTTTGTTTGAACACTGTGGGAAAGATACCAGCAGGGTCAGGCATGCAGGTGATGGTATTTCATTAATATTTAACCAAATAAAAATTTCCCGACAGAGCACCATTTGACTTCAGCAGAAAAACAGAGCCCAGGACTTCAGGATCAGGGAGAGGTCAATCTATTAAAAGAGGATTTTAGTTTTGTTGTCATTTCACTGACCCTAGAAGTTAAAAAAAAAAAAAATCAACTTCCTGCCACACTTTTAAAAATCGCCATTGACAAGGCACGACTCAAGTCGCAAGTACAAAGCAGGCTACAAAGATGGTGTGTCAACAGTTCCTCTTATCTTTCAGGAGATGGAGCTAGAATCGAGATCAACAACAAATATTTACTGCACTTAAACCGGGAGCTCTGAGTAATAAAGAAGGACAAACCTGGCAACCAAAGGGATATTCTGTAAAAATGTACGGCACTCTGACACGGGGCGTTACCAGGTCCCGTGATTCCTAATTGCTGGAGGCAGGTAGCACCCGCTCACGATTTGTTAAATCAAGCTCGCCCTCCCGTTCCTTCCTTCTTTTGTTGCCTCTCCGCCCAGACAGGGCGCTCCTCCGAGGCTAATCACCACTCTGGCTCTGCTTCCCCGCTGTTGCCAGTTGTCATTATTTCTAAGCGACGTCACCCTGTGCTGTGTCACCATGGCAACAGCGGGCCACCACTTTGAGGCGTGCAACGGGGAAATGAGAAAAGGAAAAATAGTCACGGGCTGAACTGCTCCTGGTCACGAGCAACTTCTGAGGTGGCAAACGTGTTTCTTCCCATTTTATGGAAGGGGAGACTGAGGAAGGGCTCAGGCTCTCCCGCATTCCTGTGCACGGAGGAGCAAAATGTAAAACCTGATGACCACACCCATGGAGGTCACTCAGCCATTTCAACAAACAAACGAAAAACAACAGAGAGGGTGGGTGCTTTGGTATTTTGTAGATGAACCAAAAGATCCGTAGATGTCTATTTTAATGTACAAAACACTGCTCTCTTAACTACATATTTTGCACATTTTTTTCAAACACACAATTCTTATTTAAATGTAAGTAGTGTTGCTTTCCCGGGTCTACCGACCCGTGGACTCACTCAGCTCCTTAGTTCTCCTCTGCCAACTGCATTTCTTTCAAAAACATCCATTTTCCTTTAAGAGTTTTTTGAGAGGCATACTGCTGAGTCAGAAAACTAATAACCTGGTATAACCTGTCAGACCACCCTCAGGACAAGCTCTCAAGTTACCTGTTCATTATTTTTCAAAATGATTTTATCACCTGCGTTCCCATGTGCATACTTCAGTTGCTCTTCTAATGCTGCTTATTCCTGAAACTCGTCTGTCCTCCTTCTCTAAGAGAACCAACAGCTTTGAATCAAACAAAATCTGACAAGATAAAATGAGAGAGAGGAAAAAAAGGTAGAGTCTGAAAAACACCTTCTCTGGTGTGCAGATCATCCCATGGTTACCCACTTATGCTCTTTGCCTATTCCAGTACCTGAAATCTTCTTTTATTTTGGTCATTAACACTGTGTATGAAAAAGCAACATGTCCATGAAGTAATGCTTTTACATTTAAAGTATGATTTTCCTAATGCAGTCTCTTTTTAACAGGGATGAACTTGGAAATAATTTTTATGATGCCAATAAAACTTTATGTGTAGATGTAAATGATGTTTTGCTTATTGGAATGGGTCTTCTTGGCAGCAATCAGAATGACTTTCTTAGAATTTAACAGAAGTGTGCATCTAAATGAGACATGGATGGTTGACTTAAATCCAGGCTTCTTTTTTTTTTTTTTTTTTTTTTATGATTTTGCAAATCCAGGCTTCTGAGAGTCAAGAGATGCAGCTTACAAAACCATGTGCCCTTGAGCCAGCCTTTAAACTTGAGAGTTCCTTTGCCCCATCAATAGCAGGTTGTTTCTAAGACTCTACTGATCAACTGTCTATGAAAGCATTGGAAGACTTAACACAGAACACTAGTGTGAAGATTTCATCCCTGGGGTCCTTCCGGAGCCATGGCAGGAAGATGGCAACTGACGGTGGAAACCTTGGTGAAGGCCAGTGATAACCCTGCAGCCCTTGGCAGAGATGATCTTGTTTGCATCGCTTTTCCCAGGAAGAATGACTCAGCAGCAAACATTTATTAGGCCTGACTCCGCGCGCTTCACCGGGCCCGACACTATAACCAACTCCCCGTCACCTCTGCTAACAGGTATTCCCAGGTCTCATCCAGCTTTGCAAGTGATAGTTCTGATATGTTCAAAGAAAACTGATAATAAAGATCCCTGTCCCCGGGGGCTTCCCTGGTGGCGCAGTGGTTGAGAATCTGCCTGCCAATGCAGGGGACACGGGTTCGAGCCCTGGTCTGGGAGGATCCCACATGCCGCGGAGCAACTGGGCCCGTGAGCCACAACTACTGAGCCTGCACTCTAGAGCCCGCGTGCCACAACTACTGAGCCTGCGCGTCTGGAGCCTGTGCCCCGCAACAAGAGAGGCCGCGATAGTGAGAGGCCCGCGCACCGCGATGAAGAGTGACCCCTGCTCGCCGCAACTAGAGAAAGCCCGCGTGCAGAAACGAAGACCCGACACAGCCAAAAATAAATAAATAAATAAATATATTAAAAAAAAAGATCCCTGTCCCCAAGGCAGCAGTTTTAAGGGTTCACTCATATCTGTCTTAAGCTGACG
Source organism: Balaenoptera physalus (assembly GCF_965194825.1). Classification (NCBI taxonomy): domain Eukaryota; kingdom Metazoa; phylum Chordata; class Mammalia; order Artiodactyla; family Balaenopteridae; genus Balaenoptera; species Balaenoptera physalus. The sequence continues at coordinate 13,072,160 of NC_138899.1, forward strand.
ATTTAGGCTGCTCAAGGGTGTGGCCTTCAGAAACAGCAGCGCTCTGGTCGCCAAGAGCAGAAAGAAGATGGAGTGTTTGAATGCACAAGGCCGTGGGTAGATTATGGACACGTTGTGGGTAACTGGCTCAGCTCTCCTCATTCCCCACCAAAAGCACAGTTAACTCAGCAGGTTCCAGGAAGTTTCCAGAAGGAAAGGGCAACCAGTATTTCTTTTTCCAAAGTGGAAAAGTATAAAAGGTAAAGACCCTCTGAAATGTACTTGACTGCCCTTGGGGACAGCCTAATTGCCTGATTGTCAGAAAATGCGGAGGGCTGGGAGTCAGAAGAGCTGTTCGTTTTTGCACAGTGACACGCTTGCCAGGAGATTTGGGGTGAGTCACAATCCCTCTGCAGGCCTGAGTTTATTCAGTCATAAAAAAAAAGGACCAAGCAGTGGTTTTCCAACTCGGGTGTGAGCAGCTACAGGGCCAAAGGTAAACATATAGCGTAATTTATGGAAGCATCAGTTTTACTTACAAAGTTTTAGGGTAAAAGGGGTATGTAATTTTAAATTTTTTTATACTAGAGCAGACATCTATAGCAGATAGAAGGCAAGATTTAGACGACTTTAGATAAGTTAAGGGGACCTGGTCCGTCAGTCCTTCTAAGCTTCAGGAGACCAACTCCTCTCTCCTCTGCTATCAGGATGCCTCAGTGGAAAAACTTGAGAAATACTGAACGACAGGGTCTCCAGGGCCGCTTCTACCTTTTACATCTCGGGATTGTGTTTCTCGCCTAGTAGTGAGAGGGATCTTTAGAGAGATACCTGTGATCTAGTGGGGTTTGGTTTGTTACCTGCAGCAGAAACACAAAGTTCATTATAGCTAAAGATTTCATCTGAATTACTAACCCTCCTCAAAGAAAATAATGCTTCTTCCGGCCATTCGCTTGCCTAAAATGAGCATGGGGGTGTACTCTGGACTTAGTGCTACCTTTGGGGCTGGGAAATCTAATATACCAATTAATTTACTACAGCCTCAGGGTCAGCCAAAAGCACCTGGGCTGTTCATGTTGCTGAAAAGTGGTGTCCATTGCATTTCAGTTGTATTTGCTCACATTGCACAAGAGTCAATCTTGTTTTAAGAAATCCGTTCAATTAATTATTTTCTTAATGATTTGCACTATGACCAAGGATGATTTGGTAATTAAAAAGCAGATCTGGAATTGCAGATCATTTTATATGCCTACATGTATAAGAATCAAATATTAGAGGAAGGAAGACTAGGTTTAAAGTCAAAAGAAGTCAGGGCTTCCCTGGTGGCACAGTGGTTGGGCGTCCGCCTGCCAATGCAGGGGACACGGGTTCATGCCCTGGTCCGGGAAGATCCCACATGCCGCGAAGCGGCTAGGCCCATGAGCCACAACTACTGAGGCTGTGCGTCCGGAGCCTGTGCCCCGCAACGGGAGAGGTCGCGACAGTGAGAGGCCCGCGCACCGCGATGAAGAGTGGCCCCCGCTCGCTGCAACTAGAGAAAGCCCTCGCACAGAAATAAAGACCCAACACACCCAAAAATAAATAAATAAATAAATAAATTTTTTTAAAAAGAAAGGGAAAAGGAAAACAATTTCCTCCTTGGGGAAAAAAAAAAGTCAAAAGAAGTCAAAAGGCAAGTTCAAATCAAGTGTTTAGACTGAAAAAAATATTTTCAAAATAGAGGCCAATGTTTTTCAGAGGCTATGGTGGAAATAAGTTAGAGTAGGAGTGTTAGTTGTCAATAATATTAGTTTTTCTTTTCATTTAAACTTTTACAACCAAAATTTTCACGAGCTACTTACTCCTTGGTAATTGCTAAGTGTCTTCCTTCTCAATCATAATGTAGCAAACTCCCCCATCATGCTTCACAAATGGAATTGATTTCTTGTAGATTTCTAAGTGTGAATTGTGGTTTGTTTTTCAAAGGGAAATCATAAATATTAACAAATTTGGAAATGATTCCGTGTGCTAATATTTTAATCTAAATATCTAAATGCTTCTTACTCAGCAACATTTATCAGCCAAAATTCTATACGCTTGAAAACACTGTATTGGAAAACTCCTAAGAAACTAGGTAGCACATTTTCTAGAATGTAAACTTCCAAAGAACACTATATGATAATGTCTGTAATAAGTATAATAAGTATGATGTTACTATAAAAAGAAAATTTTTGTGTATCATTATTTCTTAAAGGGAGGATTAGCTAAAGGATTTTTTTTTTAATGAGTGTGAAAATCAGTAGACTTGGAACACATTTAATTTCCTTGCATTTACTCATATAGCGCCAGTCTTTTCCTGACAGACAGACCTTGATGAGGATACAAGAAAATGGAGAGGGGGAAAGAGGCCTCTGGTAACGAATGAACAAGATCCACAAGTGATGTTTGCTTTTACTCACGTGTCACAGGTGTTTCTATCTCAAAGGAGGAAGTTTTAACTCATAAGCATATCATTAGAATGTAATAAGAACTTAATAACTATATACATTTCCACTTGACATCATTTAATCAAGTCATGTACTTTTGGGGGTACACTTACATGAACAGAACTATACATTCCTAATAATTCTAGGCTGAGACTTTCTAGGGTTGGGATGAGACTTTCATGTCTTTGCTTTAAGCACAGGGTTCAATGAACATTTGTTGAGTAGATAAATGGATGGATGGGTGGAGGGATGAATGAATGGGACAAAACAAAACAAAAATTTTTGGTTCTCCTTATTTTAAATGTATATATCAGTTATATTTTCTATAAAGCAGGAAACTTTTGTGCAGTCAGTCTAAATGTAGTAGCCTGAATTTTTTTTTTAATATCATAAAACTAATATTTATGAGATGCGTAAGGGTCTTGGATTTCAGTCAGCGAGATGCCATATCTACTGCTGGTTGTATTATCAGTTGAAAATTCTCTCGGGAAGCTTGCATTCATAGCAGGATATAAAATAAAGAGAAACCTCTGTCACGAACTATTTGTTTTTGAGAATTTTCAGAAGATGAGCTATCCATAATTTTCAGAAAGTAAAGAAACGGTGCAGCCGATACATTAATATATAACAGGAATACATGGCATAACTATTGGAAAAGAGGAGAAAATGTTATCATCTTCAGATGATATGACTACATACCCAGAAAATTCAAGAGAATTAAATTTACTTCTCACAAGGAAAAAGTGAGTTCTGTTAAACTGCCAGAAATGAGACAACTAAATAGAGTTAAATGGAACCAATAGTTTTCTTGTTCTCTAGCATAGCGATAATCAGGTAGAATATATAATAGAAAAATATATCATTTATAATAGCTACATAAAACATAAAACACCTGGAAATAATGCTAACTGAAAATGTTTTAGACAGACATAAAAATTAACAAACTTTACCTGGAGATGTAAAGTAATATTTGAATAAAATTGAGAGATATTTCTAGATTAGTATTCTTATCATTTAAAAATATTAGTTCTTACAAAATTACAGATTCAACACAATTTTAATAAAATATTAAAAGGATTTTTTGTTGCTGGAAGAGGTCGTTATGAGTATGAGAAAGAACTTGAAAATGATTTTGAAATTTGAAGAAGAAATAGATGAGGGCAGAACAGAAATTTCTGAATAAGAATCATAATATATAGAATTGGCCTTAGTAGATGGATACATACACTATTAATCTAAAACAATCAAAAGAGTTTGTTACTGATGAAGAAATAGATAGATAAATCAATGAAATTGACTATAAGTATCTTGAAAGAGATCCCAGTATACCTAAGAACTTAGGATCCAAGATAATAAGTATACACATGAGAAAAGATGCCTTATTCATATTGAATAAGACTCGTTTAGAAAAATTGAAAAAACAAGAAGAAAACTAATTTGTAAACTCAACTTGTACTGTCCATCAAAATAAATTCCATGTTGATTTGATTAAAAAAGATAAAAGACAAAAAGGCAAAAGAAAATATAGCTGAATCTTTAATCAAGAACAGGCATGCATGTCTTTCTAAGAATAAAAAAAAAAAAAAACATTGTATACAAAGAAAACAAAGAAGAACAACAAAAAGGTCGATCTTTTACGGCTTTAATAGGCCATCACTCGAAGCTTGTGACTTCTTAGTTCAGTGTCAGCTTGAGCGCAAGTAGCTATCTAACTTCCCCCGCAAAATCCCCAGTGAAATGACTAAAGTTTGATTTAAAAAATATGGAAGCAGAGTTAGAAATAAGAAAAGTGTATCAGCCACATGTTTTGAAGCCTGTGCTACTACTAGTTATACTGAAAAACCCCAAATTATGCCCAGGAGCTATATTAAACCAAAAAACAACAGCTCACTGATTTGTCTCCTTTGTGCAGTAGAAATAGCAACAGCAGTGGGGCTTGGCTGAGTTGGATATTTGTCATACAGGCTGAGCAACGGAAAAGTTGGGTAGAGAGAAGTAACCCCTATGACAAGAAACTGAGCAGAGGTGGCATATCCCTGGCGGGCACCCCCTGGCCACAACTCTCTCTACCCTATACTGAAGCTGTGCCACCACTGAACTCTACCAAATTGACATCAAGGAATCTTCTACTTAATATTTGACGAGAGAGTCTATCTACAGTCAGGTGGCAAGCAAGGAACTATACGAAGACTCCTCTGCCCTGTTTGAATAAAAAGAACCAAGCCTGGACAGACTTCTTTTCATTCAAGATGAATAAACGAATTAAAAAAAAAAAAAAAAGCAAAAATCTAGATATGCAACACAGATCCAATATGAGACCAAAGGAAAGATTCTGCAAACTAGAAAGAGGATCAAGATGGAGCACTCGAGATTTACCATAAAAAAGTGGGAAATATTAAAACAGCATCTTGCTCTGTGTTTTCAGTAAAGTTCAGTAAAGCTCATCCTCTCTTCATGGACTTACGAAATAGGAAAGGAAAGATGAGAAGAAAAGACAACAGACTGAATTGGAAAGGGACTGAAAGATATCCAGAAATAAAAATGGTAGTTGGTTGACGTAAGAAAGGAATCTAAGTAAACCAACATTTCAATAGCAGAGTACAAATCTTAATTTTATGCAGTACAGAGCACTGTCGGTGTACAAGATGTAATCAACGAGGTGGAGAATACACGAGAAACATTTACACAACGTAGAGAAAAAGGAAAAAGATTAAAATGATCAGAGAGCTAGTGAGAGATATGGAGGTCAGAAAACAAAGATCCAGCTTAAGAATTATTAATGCCCCTGGTTGGGGCAGGGTGGGGGGTGGGAGAGAGAGAGGGAGGGAGGGAAACAAAATAGAAGCAATAATTAAAAGATATAGGTAAGAAAGTCTTGGGAGGTTCAAAAAGGAACTGAGAAAGAAGATCCAAAGAGAATTCAGTGTCCTAGGCAAAGCAGTGAAAAGTCTGTGAATATCCTGGCAATTGTGAAGATAAAGGAAGATTTCTAAAATTATTACCCTTCCTGCTCAGAAAAGAGTTACCTACAAATGAACTGATTGGCTTCTGACTTCTCCTTTGCAGTACAAAACACTAGAAGTCAGTAGAAACATCTCTGTTGAATTTTGAGGGAGAAATTTATTATTCCAAATAATATACTCAATCATATTATATTTCCTGCATGAAAGTGAAAAATATTCTCAAATATGCAAGGGATCAAACACTACAGCAGTTCCCAGGAATACCACTTTAAGGGATATACCCTAAAGGAACAAAATCAGGCACTGGGATTAAATATTTATGTATCAGGATGTTAATCACAGCATGATTTATGAAAACAAACAATTAGAACCAATGTAAATGTTAAGTGACGGAAAATGCTAAATAAATTATGGTACCTTCATATTATTGGACATTAAGCAGCTCTTAAAAAAAAACATGTTTTCTAACAATGTAGAGTGTCAGGTCCAAACACTTAATCGTGTGATATAAATATTTTATATTTTCTTCTTTAGGAAGCAAATATTTTATTATCAGAAAACAAAACAAAAAACATTCTGAGACAAAAATTCTAAAAATGCCCCCTGGGCTTTTATGCTTGCAAACATGTCACTTCCTCATTTAAAACTGAACAATAGGTCAAATGTTACCAACATCTAGGGACAATCATTTAGAAAGTGTGGATACACTTTCCAGCCTGAATAGCCTCAAATGCAAGATAGTAGCAAGATAGGGAAATCGCATTATTTTGCTAAGTCTAGACATATTTTCATGATTGTGAACTTTGCCCAGTTAGATGAGATAATAAGCATATCATATGTCATAGCCTGTCGTCCAAGTTGCTCAGCAGAAATTATAATAAGCGTTACTGAAAAATAAGTCACAAAGTAAAATACGGTTTAATATTTAAACAACTTGAGGTTAATTTGAATAATTCAAACTCACAGTGAGTGGGTCATGGTGGAGGAGGCTGGCCAACTTTTAAGAAAAGAGATTAAATGAAAGAATGAACAGAGTGACAATGGCTTGCAAATTGTAGCTTTCTAATAATAGTAAAATTTGCATAACACTTTTCACAGAACTTGGAATAAAAATGTTAACTTATAACTGCTTGTTATTACTTCTAATAATAAGACATAACTAATGCAAAATTAACCACTAAGGCACCAAATGAGACAGTTTTAACATTACATTTAGGCTAGGGCTCCACCTTCTCATCACCTCCTTTGATTTTATAAGATTTTAGAAAAAAAGAGAGGGGATTCTAAGAAAAAAAGAAAGGTAGCTGAATTTGATTATTCTTAACGGCAATAATGAACATAGGGTTTCCTTTCGTGTTTTAAATGGTTAAAGATATTAGGCTATGGTTTGGTCTCTTTGGGACCTCATAGCACATATTTTTAGAAGGGTTGGCTAAGGTTTGGAATGAAGTATGAGTCTGTGCTACGGGGGACCCATAATCACTGTCTCGTGCTTTAATCAACTAAGCTATTCAACCATGTACAAGAGCCTCAAACATGACTATGAAATATTATGAAGAGTAAGTTGTTCTGCAAAGAATAAATAATTACACGTTAAATCCAGCAGTAATAAATATGGGAAGGAATATTTGCCGAGAAACATCGTTTCTAGTGCCACATAAAAACATTAAACTAGAATGAGACTGTCTGATGATAAAATATTTTAAGTTGAGAAAGTGTGATGCAGGATTTGCTATATATGCTTTGATTCAAACTAAATGTGTTCTAGATATGGGTACACCTAGATTTTAGGGTAAAAGTTACAAGTAGAGCAATTGGTCAGCAGATCCAAATATTAACTGCTTATAAACTATTTAAAATAAAAATAATGCAACTGAATCAAAATGTGATTAAAATATAGGGTAAGTGACATTGGCTTTTTTAAAAGCTATCTGACTAATGAATGAACTAAAGAAATCATCTAGAGTTCTAAACAGTTTTCATATAAGCAACACCACTGCCTCAAAAACCACGACATTTTACATTTGAATCCACAGATGAGTATCCCAGATTGATTAACTTCAACCGATCAACAAGAGGAACAGATATGAGAGAGATGATGCCTTCCCCGAGAGCTCTGAGAAGAACCATAGTCACGTTTTTCTAGAATGAAAAGCTAGTGGTTTTCTGTCCTAGACCTTAGAACGTATCTCTTCTCTTGTCCCTCTTTCAAAAGACAACTCAATCAAAAGACAATTTCGAATTTTAAAAATCAAGGCAGCATACCATTTTAAAGAAAAAAAAATCTCAGCCTGTCTTCTGAGGGCTTTTGTATTATTAACATGTAGCCAGGATTCAGGTGCCTGTTCCTCCTAATATTGTTGAACATAAAGAAACGAGTAAAACAGACTGCAGTCTTTAATGAATCCTGTTTTTGAAGAAACATAGTGGGCAATCTTAGAGCTCTCTTCATGTCTTCGTTAAAAGCTTCAATATAATTATTCTCATTAATATCATCAGCTGTCATTTACACAGAATTTTATACAGTGAATAAAGTGCTTCCAGCATGCACTATCTCATTAAATTTCAGATGTGGACAATAGGTACTCGAAGTGTTGGTCTGGAGATTGTCAGCCTGCACAATAAGGAAGATTTCCAATTACTAGTTTCATTATTTAGGCTACTCAACACTTTCTTCCCCAGATTACCGGTAGCAATCTCATTGTGGCCCCATAAGTGATTCAGATTCATGATTGCTCCTGTGCTATTTACAGAACAGCAATAAGTATATTAAGAAAATCTACTGGCTTTGCGATAAAGCTGACGGTAACCAGCTCATAAAGTTGATATCTGTGTCCTTCAGCAGGAAGGAAAAATCCCGTCTGGGGGAGCCTGTCCTGTGGTGTGGTTCGGTACAATAGCTCTCTTTTTCTTTACAGGGTCAAAAATTCAGCAAAAGAAATTAATAAAAAGCCTTCTCAGAGAAAAAAAAAAAAAAAACCCTCTCTCCCTACCACCAAAGCCGCTGCCCCCTCCCACCAAAAGACAGAGGCAGTGAATTTTAGAAACAGGAGTTTATTCACAGTGCTTAACTAACAGCAGACTTCTTCTGGATTAGGACTGCAATTTACATACTGTATAAAATGTCAGGATGATATTCTAGTTCCTTACACACGCTGCTGATTTTATTGTATTCTTTACATTCTTTATCCTCCTATAAAAATTTCCCCTTTCTAGGTTTAGATAATTTTCTAACACAAAGAGGCATTCACGTTTTCTTTTTGAAATAAAAAGGCAAAGTGGTTTGCGATAAACATTTGAAGTTCAATAGGGCATTAGCCCACAACTATAGATGTATATATATGAATATGTGTATGTATATGGAGAGAGAAATAATAGTAACCAACATTTACTGAGGGCTCTCAAAATGCTAAAGTTATAAAACTCTTATTAGTCAACACATTAAAACATCACTGCTAAAGTCCTGTTTAAAAGTTAGGATGGGTGGGTATGTTTAGATTCTGAACGCCAAACAGAAATTTCGGCCAGCTTTAGAGGCTGGCTCCAATTTAAGCTGCACTTTGAACTAACAGTCTAAATGTTCTAAACCTCACTTTTCTTATCTATAAAATGAGGCAGTATTATGAAGCTCTCAGGGCAGTGAGGAACATTAAATTAGAAAAACAATGTAACATTTTGAGAGTAATTGTCAAAGTGCCTAGAACATAGCAGAAGCTTTAAAAGAGTTAGTTCCTTGCCTCTGTTCCATTCATTATGTTACTTAGCCTAGAAATGAAAGAAAATTGTGCTGCGCTGTGGACCCGGCCCTGAGTTTCCGATTTGTTTTAGTGGAGGGAAATAAGCACTTGTTCACTTTCTTTCAACTGCAAGAGTAATGACTACAGATTAAACTATAACAAAATATCATAATATCATTTCAAAGGGCTCATTCCTGTGTTAACTGCTCCCCACCCTACCCCTAAATATCACATTCAGGAGAAAGGAGCGAAAGAAGAGTTGCAGAATGATTCTGTATCCTCAAACTTCGTAAAAATAAAAATGCATTTTACAGAGCTACATTTAGTAAATGCAACTTAATTTTCTTAGAGTTTCAGTGAGTTAGGATAGTTCAGTGGCTACCACCCTTGCAGAAAGAACCTTCGATGGCTGGATTTTGGAGACACACAGAAACTGTGTCACCTGCAGCATGGAAGCTACTACCGTTTTGCGGTCTATTCCGGAGCTGACTGTTGTGAGAATTACAACTTTCTAGCACTTCGGAAGGGCCTACGCCAGGCTCACAAATGGATGTCACTCAGGTTCCTTTCGGCCACCTTTCCCATCCCCAGCAGGCATGACCAATGGATCCCCGTGCTCTTCCCCTGTGGATCTACACTCGGCACTCAAAAATTTCTCAAAACAAGTTTCTAGGCACGCAGCCACCACCAACTGATTAGAGTGCCCTTGTGAGTTGAAACCACCCCAAGACTAGGCTAAAGGTTACCTTTGAACTACTTATGAAAAATGGGGGCAGAGGGTGCGTGCTTGCTGAATAAATTAACTATCATAACGTAATTCTAATGGGAATATTTACCCTACTTAGGAGACCAAACTTCTCAGGCATTTCATTACCATTCATTTAGATATAAATACCTGTAATACTACTTATAAATCATTCTTATCTCTTCATTAATAAGAGCTTCTTAAGAGCCATTATGAGATAAAATAGTCTTGGCCAGTTCACATTGCTGTATGTCGCTGTAATGAATAAAAGGGTACATCTTTATGAATAGTCTATAATTCAGGCTCTTCCATAATTAGACTGAAATGAAGTTTTATTATATTTCAATTTCATTTTCTATAGTAGTGGATAAATGTAAGCCTACCCCAGCGCAGACCTGGGGTGTCTTTCACCCAGATAAGCCTCTGTTTTTATGAGCAGTGTAAAGATGTACCGAGAGCTGATTTCTTCAAAACAAGCACTGTGAAACAAATGTCTGATTCTTTGGCCAGTGTGCATTAGTGGCAAAACAAACAGGCCATTATATCTGTGGCAAAGAATGAGATTGCAAAGTCAATGAGGAACAAGGCACATTATCAGCTGGTCTACATTGTAAAACAAAAGGCACAAAAGCGCTGTTAATACATGAAAAAGCCAAAGTTTCACGGTTCTCAGTGAACTTCAATGGTTGGTGGGATCATCCTGAATTTAAGTTGACTTGTCTCTATTTAGTTTCCATATTTTCCTTACCAGAGGACACGTTTCCCTTTCTGATCATGATCTACTCAGCAGTATTATTGGGTACTGGCCTCTTTTTCTCTCTGTATCTCTCAATTTGTTGCTCTTAAAATTATAGCCTGTGTTTATTCAGGACAGCTAAAAAAAAGTCAACATGTTTGAAACGCAAGCAAACAAATTCACTGCAAATATTTTCATGAGTGCGGGTTTTTCTTTGGGCATGTGGTAATATTTGAAATAAATTAAACACAACTAAAGAATCACATTGGAATTTTGCAAGCATTTCCATGACCTAACCCTGTAATGCTAATGCCTTTAAACTATGAGGAATTTTGAAACCACCATTATCCAATGTCATGTGAGACGAATTTTTTTTTTTTTTATTTCGTCATTTTTAGCCAGCGGGGAGGGCAGGAGACGGTCCACGCTGTGGCCAAAAAGAAGGGTGCGGTTCCTTTTCTTACCTTTTTGATGGTGTGGGAGATGGTGGTGTAGGGAGAACAAGCAGGAATCTGCAGAGAAGTTTTACTTTGACCCTTTTCTCCTGATGTTTCTGATGAATGATAACAAAACAAGATCTAGGCTGCAGGACAAAAATCTCCCTAAATATCTAGCCCTATCCATGCTGAATAAAATAGTCTTGTTTCCGTGCATCTACATTATGCTATCTGCTGCCATATTAGCTCTTAATTCATGTGTTTTTCCCTTGAAGGGTAGGAGGAAAGAGGCAAAAAAAAAAAAAAAAATCTAACTGCCTAGTAGTTTTAGTTTATAGATGAGACTTGATAAGCCTCAGAAGCCACTAATTAAAAGGAGCATGCTAATTAGGAGATTGGGACAGCCTTCTCCCCTTTCTTTGCTGGCTGTCATTTGGTGCATCCTACAAGGTCCCCGATCAAATGTCCCTTCGTGGAAAGTCATTCCCAACCCTGTCCCCCATCCGCACTGCCCCAGAGAGCCACTCTCACTCTCCCTGACCACTGTGACCCCCTCTCATGTCCTTGAAGTTGACCTTGTTGTTGTTGAGTCTGGCTTGAACATGAGCCAACTGAGCCCAGGTGCCAGGCTAACCCATCTTTCTAGCTCAGCACCCAGAACAGCGTCTGGGTACTCACCTAGGCTCTGTTGACAGATTGACTGACCAAATAAATAAATGATCCAAGAGCAGTTCCTATGAAAATTTAAGGGCCTTAATTTTCCATCCTCCAGAGTGAACTGAAAATCGATTTACCTAAGCTGCAGTGAAACTTGATGTGTCCAAGGAGCACTGTCTTGTGATCAACTTTCTCTCCTACATCCACTGTCCACGGCTGCTACTGGCCACTGCTGCAGACAGTCACGTGGGGGAGGATGGAGGAGGGGAGGATCGGGGTGGTGACACTCTGAGCTTGCGCCTAAGCTCTGGGGGTCGAGGCGGAAACGGATGGAGACTCCACCACAGGAGCGCATCCACTCAGGCAGGGGGAGGGGGACAGGCCGTGTGTTGGGTGTGGAGCCCTTAGTCTTAGACTAAGAAGACTTAGTCTTCTCTCATTTCTCCTTCCACCAGCACCCCTTCAGAGGATGATGTCAGTGGAAAATGACTCCATAATACATGCCACTTACAGTAGCATCCCCACAGACCCAAGCTTAACTGTACTCAAGCTGTCAATCAAATAACACAAAGGTGAAAAAAAAATAACAAGTTCTGCTCATTCCATGCTTTTTTAACAACTCTTAGGTGCCCCACCCCAGGGGCTCCAGGGGCCAGGGAAATTCCTGTTTCTTATTATGTTTACTGGAATGAATGATCCTCTTCCAGACCTTAAAGTCCTTGGGAACTGGGAATGTCCTATACGTTTCTATGTTCCCTGCGGGGCCCGGGACAAGCACCAGGCAGGCACCAGGCTGTATCCTGCAAAATCAAAAGCTCATGGTCAGGATTGTATTTTGGGTAGAAGACGGCAGGAAGCAAGCCTGTTGATGCTACTATTGTCTAACTGAGGGGCGTGGATGTAAAATCCCTCTGAGCTGATCAAGGGGCCTCATCCTGGTTGGCCTGACCCACCCCAGGGAGCCAACAAGGGCCCTGTAGAGAGAGGTGGCCCCGCAGGGCACGGGCTATGTCTCAGATGGCTGATGGAGCCTGAAGAATGAAGGAACTCTACCCATGTGCCTGCTCCCTGCTTTTTCCTATCTCCAAACACCCCAAAGCACAAGGAGGGGCATAAGAAAATGCCTTTTAGGTTTCCAAGGACACTTTTTGTAATCGAAGTCTCTGGAGGTCCAGCAAAGTGGGTGGTTTTGCTAAAGTCCTACCCATTTCACTGCAGCCAACCCTGGGTTGAGAAAGACACCTTCTCCAGGTTGTGGGAACGCAGGCCTTTCCTTGTAGCTTCAGCAGGCATCGGAAGCGTCCTGAATCAGGCAATTTCCTTTCTGTGGAGCCCCATGTGTGTGCACAATAAGAGCTCATTTCCTCCTATTGGCTTTTGTTTAAATGGTTGCCTTTGATATGGGATGTGTTCCGCTCTCCTTCGAAATTATCTAAATCCAGGCATCCTTCTCAACTCAGGAGCCACTCCAGTTGGAGTCAGGCCCAATTGGTTTAACTCTAATGGCCTTTCCCTCCCTCCTGCCTTAGATTAAGCAGTTAAGTGCCTGGGGCCCTTAATCCAAACAGAGTTACAGTTAGGGTTCTCCATTGTGTCCGTGTGTGTGTGTGTGTGTGTGTGTGTGTGTGTGTGTGTGTGTGTGTGTGTATTTTCAAGATATGCATGCACATGTATGTCTTAACACCTCAGTGCAATTGCTAGCTACCAATCCTCTTCGTTTTGCTTGCTTTCTATAGCATCTGCGGACAGGCACACAGTTGGGTTTTAATCAGCACATTCTGAATGGAGGGAATGAGTCTTTTGAAAATGATTCACAATGAATTTGAAGATTTGCAGATAGACCGAGCTGAAACTAAGACTTTTCTATCCCAGAGTATCATAAATTTCTCTTTGCACTCCAACCCCTGTTTTTGAATTTCTTTCTCACTTTTCCGTTATTTCTCCCTGTGTGTTGATCAAATGGACTCTGTACCACACTTCTTTCTTCCTGTTTGTGTGTGACCCAGATCTCATGACCTGGAGCACCAGCAAGGCTCTAACTTGTGAAGATACTTCTGCTGTTGATGGCTTCGCAGTGGGAAAAAAAAAAAAAGGACATGTGACATTGAGCCTTCCAACACAGGCAACTGGGTTACTACATCCAGGAAGGAAGGAGCGCGTGGTTGCAGGAAACACCTTGGAGCAGTCCTTGCTTATTTATTCTCTAAGCAACAAAGAGTCAACCTTTCCTCAGGGACCAGAGGGCCAGAATGGACTGGCAGATGTCAGGAGTGTATCCGGGCCTCAGAGGAAATTCATTCATTCATTCATTCATTCATTCATTCATTCATTTCCAAAAGTTGAAGTTCAGGAATTTAGTCTCCACGTGAGCCAGTTATCATCTGCTTCAACGACCTAAAAGCAGCCTGAGTGGGGACAGAATCCACTTTATCTTTGCCAGAACAGCTCAAGGCACGGGCAGTCACAGAGCTGGGCTAAGGGCTCCACTTTCACACACACGCTGTATGAAACTTCTTGCAAGTGGCTCAGTCCTCCTGTTTTCAAAAGCAACAGCATTCCTTCAGTCCAAGGTAACATGCTGCAGTGTCTTACCATCCTTACCAAATACAAGCCTTCCCCAAAGTCTGGTATAGCATTATTTTGTAAACTATAAAGCCTTCTTGCATTTTGCTGAGAAAACAGTGCAGTCTGTGAGTAATAACAAGACTTTAAGAAACTGCAGAAATAGTCATGGTGAAGCCCCTACCCTTTCTGGAATTGTTTGGAGGGTATGTAGCATTCACTGGGGATTAGTCCTCAGTAGTTTCATGTTCACCCAGAGAAAGATACCCAAATATTCTGTACTGAGTGTTTACTCTGTGCCGTAGAGAAAGTTCTGTATATGGGTAATCTCACGCAATCCTAACCATCACCCCGAGAAGTGAGTATTACTATCCTCATTTTAAAGATGAGAAAACTGAGATTCAAAGACATTTTGTAATTTGCCTGAAGTTGCGCATCTAGTCTGCGGCCCAGCCAGAATCTGAATGCAGGGTTTGAATTTGACCTGAATGCAGGTCTCTTAACCTCTGTGCCAGGAGGTCTGTTAGTCATTTGTGTTCCAATCACTCTGTGGTTTTACAATAAATGTAGATTCCTGGGCCCTACCCCAGACGTCCCAAGTCAGAATCTCAGAGGCTGAGGCCTAGGAATCTGTCATCTGTTTTATTTTTTTAACAAGCTTCCCAAGAGTTTGTGCAGCCAATGAAACCAGGGTTTGGAGTCACTGGTAAGGGCTTTTGAAATGGGTTCAGAAAGAAAACACAACTTCTTTCTTCTCCTGAGGTTAGAGTTGGGTGGGGCAGCGAATGTAGTACAGACATACGACCTTGTCCCAGTGGCTACAAGAGCTCACTGTGGCCTGGACTGCGGGCATGTTTATTTTTTACTTAGTTTTCAAGTGGCCCCCAAGCGCGAATAAATAGGCCAATCCGTTTTGTGAGATGTGCTGCACATTTTGTGCAGCTAAGCATAATCAGAAGTATCTGTCCTACTGCAACTAAGCAACTAAAACTTATTTTCAAAGTTAGGGCACTCCGGATAACTCCCCAGTTGATGCATTTCACCCTTCGTCTCTCTCTGCCCGTTGCCTTCATCAGCAAAACTTCTTCTGTGAAGTTTCAGTGAAAAAAGAGCCCTAGCTGAAGGGGTCAAGGTTTAGCTGGCCCCTCTCCAGTACTAAACGACAGCTTCATACAAATGTGCACAATCTCTGGGGGGAAATGCATTCTCTCTGTGTCTGTGATAGAAACTTCTGGGTGTATTTGGGTGGATGATGGACTATGTATTTCTGTAAGCATGACTCGTGGCTAATAATCATCTCTAGAAAGGCCTGCCTCAATTATAAAATACTTTAATCATTCAATCGTGTCCCACAAACATTTATCGAACACCTACTTCTTACGGGACGTTGGTTCAAGTTTAAATTGCACGAGGATTACTAAAATAAGGAGCTTTAAAAACATTCCACACGCAATATCTCTATTGACAGATTGTTATTTCAGAAAAGGGTGCTAGGCCCACGGATTCTCTTTTTGCTGAACCCAGTGAGATGAAGGAAAAAGCTAAGGAGAATGAGTAAATAACAAAGCAACAACCAAATAACATTGGTATAGCACTTTAGAAAGAAGTGGCAGTCATTGCATTTTAGTTAAGCCTGCAGTGATGCAAAGCTCATCTTTAATTAATAATTGGGGATCGATGCAGTATATTGGCCTCACCCCACGATGGTTATTTTGAATAGAGCAGGATTCATTTCAAGGCAAAGGCCTCTCGGAGTCTCCCTGGAGAAGCATTTAGACCTCAACTTACACCTTCCTTCAAATATGTCTGACGTTTTCCCCCTTTCCTGTTACAGCAGAATCAGACCTGTTCCCTGCAGATTTTCACAAACGATTTCTCCCTGGTGGGCTCAGCCCATCTATCCCCTGCAGCCTCCTCGGGCTTCAAGCAGCGCCAGGTGCCAACAGCCAACCCAGCCCACCTTCCGACAAACCTACACAGTCTTATCTTAACCCCGCTTCTCCTCCACTTACTTCATCTCTCCTTTGATTGCTCTGAATACCCCACACCCCCTCCCTGAAGATTTTGGCTTTCCACTCTCCTGGGACCTGGCTGCCCAGTCACCACTCTCTGGCATTATTTTCCATTATCACCTGGTTTTAGGAAACCGTAATACACATTCATACTGTACCACTGATCGGTGTTATTTCTAGGACATAGTAAGTCCCCTACACACGAACCTTCAAGTTGCGAACTTTCAAAGATGCAAACGTTTGTGCCATCAACGTCAGGCGTGAGCGAAATTGCAGCTTGCCCTCCGTCTCCTATTGCTGACAATTCTTCAGCTCTACCATCTCCCACCTCCTCTCCCTCCTCCAGTCAGCAACTCTTCTTGCCTGTTCACTCGATGCCAGCCCCTGTATGCCAGCTGTTGTACTGTACTACTGTACTTTTCAAGGTACTGTACTGTAAGATTAAAGTGTTTTCTTTATTTTTTGTGTTTGTTTGTTTTTTATGTATTATTCGTGTGAAAAGTATTATAAACCTATTACAGTACAGTACTATATAGCCAATCGTGTTAGTTGGGTACCCAGGCTAACTTTGTTGGACTTACGAATGTGCTCTCGGAACGGAGCTCGTTCGTGTGTAGGGGACTTACTGTAGTGAATAGACCGATCTCTTCCCACAGACCCAAAGGCAAGGGGAGACGCCCTGAGGACCACACACCTGTTCCAAGGAGCACCTGCCCTCTGAAATGCTCTTGACGTTGGATTTCTTTGCCAGCGGGAGCGTGCCTAGGAAATCCCGTTAAATGTAAACCTTCCCCAAGCCTGTGCCACCGACCATTTTCTAGATCACACTTGCTTCCTTAGGGATCTCAGCTCCTTTTATGAGTGCAGATACCGCTCCTCTGTGGATGCATCCCAAATGTGCATTTAGCTCTGAACTCCACGGAAGCCACGACCTACACTTCCACGAGGACATTCCAACTTCACTTCAAGCTTCTGATGACCAGAACCAATCTGATTCCCTCCCCCACGCCTTCTGGGGAGCTTCTGTCATTGGCATCATGAATGTTCCTGCAACCTCACTTCATGGACTCCCCCCTTGTCCCTCAGCTTCCACAAGTCCTGCCCACGATCTTAGGACGCTGCCCCTGTACCGGTGCATCGCCTCCTGCGAAGCTGCATTGCCACTATTCCAGCTCATGCCTCCGTGACTCCTGGGTGCCTGTGGTTCTCGGCTCTAAACTGCGCTCACAGAATTATCTCCCTCAGGTAGTGTCTGACGCCATCACTCATCTGCTCACAAACATTTGGTGGCTCTCTGCTGCACTCTGAATAAAGTTCAAAATCTATAGCTTGGCATTCAGGGCCCTCCAAGCATTTTAGCTCCACCCCTGCGAGTACTCCCTAGACTCTGCCCCCTGCTCCACGGACACCTGCACAGGTGCTCCCCAAGTGCATGCACCGCGGTCCTGCCCTTCCTTCACAGGCTGGGTCAGAGGCTGCCTCTTCCAGGAAGCCTTCCTTGCCTCACCCGGACAGCAGTTAACCTTCTGCAAAGGCACCTTACACCTCCCTTGTGGCACAGATTACCTTCACCGGGCGATTTATTTGTACATTTTATCTGTTATTCTAGAGCATAAATTCCATGAGAAAAAAGGAAATGAGGAAAACTGAAGACCTTGACCTTTCACACAGCATTCTTTTTCTCCGCAAACTTTTCTGTCGCCAAGAAAACTTCACTAAGTAGAACACATTTGCTCTGGCCAAGCAGGTGAAGATAAAATTAACAATGATTCTGTCTCTCCCATGGACACTGGGGCTTTCACAGTGTGCAGGGCACTTCCGGTACCTTGTTTCACCAAATCGTCACAAAAATCCTGAGACGTGTCATGATGATCTTGATTTGTGCCAACCAGGAGATCAAAGTTCCAAGTGTCTTGGTAACTTTTGTTCATCCTAAGTAGGGGAGCCCAGGATTCAAATCCATGTCAACAATCCGCAAGCTGTGGCTTCTGGCCATCCTCAGCCACCCTATTTATCTTTTGAGACCTGCAGTCCCCCGAAAGGGCAAAGAGCACTGTCACCTGTGGTCTCCAGGGTGTCCCTTCCTCCCACTAGTCTTGACTGCCAAATAGGATTTTAAAAAAACCCAAAATCTTTTAAGCAAAACTTTCATGTGTATGTAAAACATAAAGACAGGGAGAGAAAAGTAGATGTTTTGTATACCGTGACCAAGTGGCCTTATTATTACTATCATGATTACCATCATCATTATTATCGTTATTATTTAACACTGATGATTTCCTTTCAGGTTTGCATTTGAAGCATTAACTTCCACTGGCCCGGGGGGTAGGACGTTATAGGGCTTCATGGTTCCTGTTATTAGTGGGAGTGGAGCCCCACTTCGGAAGCCCGGAAGTTTAGGAGAGAAACAGATAAGGTGGGGAGACGTAAGTGGAAATAAAAGAAGGAAACAGGGGGTACCTTCCGACTAGTTCTCCGTTTATCTGATAACAGGCAGTACCCGGCGGCCAGCTACATTAAAAATTTTTTCCTTACAGGCAGGAAAGACTAAAAGACGTAGCCCGTTATCCTAAGTGCTCAGCTCGCTGGATTCCACCAAGTGAACACAGTGGGTAACCCGCACCCAGACTGAGGGGTCACGTCTTAGCAGGACCCTGGCTTGCCCTCCGGCGTCTCTCTGGGTCACAACCTCCCTTTCCTCAAAGGGTGAGCCCGCTCCTTAGCCAGCCACTACGTCTAACTAGCTGGCTCCAGTTGAAGTTAACCCTTTGACTGTTCTGGCCAGAACAGCGTGTGTTTTTTGAGAAGACGACTTTTCTGGCAGCAATTGCCATTTCAAAGCGGAAAAAAAAAAGTGTGTGTGTGAGGGAGTAGTTTTGTGTGTAGGAGAAAAGTGTTTCTAATTTTCAATCCTGAAGATGTGAGGGGAAGAAGGGAGATGTGAAGGAGGGAAATAAGTCAGTAAACGCAGCCTCGCTCCGCTTTCCCCATTAGAAGCTGGAAGCGTTCCAGCGACATGCCATTTCGAGAAAGGAAGCAAACGGAATCGCCCTTCCCTACCTGCCTCAGCTTGGCTGGAGCAGGTCGGCTCCTCTTTCCCAAGCCTTCGGATACGGGCCTAGGTCTCTGATTATTATTTCATAGCACAGTGTTCACTGGAAGCCTGATACCGTACTGAACATATGGTTTTGATTTCTTTTTTTTTTTTTTTTCAGTTTTGAACCAGAGAGCAAGATGGAGAGTGTCACAACCCTAACTCCAGGATTTGCTGGTCCTGCCAAACTGTAAGGCAAAACTAACTCCAGATCGATGCCCGTCCTGCTGTAGCAGCTGCGGTGGGTCGGGGCGGGGGGGACCCACTGAGGACCGGGGGCTAAAACACGGCGGCACTGACCCCAGACTGCTGACCTGACAAAGCACGCAGGCCGTGTCCGAGCTTCTCTGTTACTTTCTGCACTCATTCTCAAGCTGGAAGGAAGGGATCAGAACATCAAATAAAAATCCACAGCCGCAGAACAATTAACTCAGGACGCAGCATGTATCTGGCTAAGGGGACGATTATTAACTCGGGGATCCACAGTGTTTAAACCGCAACTTTCTCCAACTTCACCTCTCGGGTTGTCGGCCCGGCAGTGTTTACCAAAATCATCACTCCTCTCAATTATTTTTTCTGATCAATTATTTAGTGTGGTCTGGGTTATATGACATCAGTTTTACCCTGAGGGGGAAAAAGTTTCTTGCTCCCTAGTGGTCAGCTGGAAAATTTGTAGGTTTAATTAAAAAGGCAAATTTTCAACAAGGCAAAGAGTGCTGGCTGGGTTTAGAGGACATTCGTGAAACTAGCAGTAAAGAAAAAAAAAAAACAAAACGGCAGTGTTGTGATAGAGTAGGGGGGCCTGGGGACCGTCAGGTTAATTATCAACCTGGGAATTTTCCTAAGAAAAGGTGGAGGGCTTATCTCAACTCAAGTTTTAAAGCCTTAGAACAGGCTTTCTCTAGATGAAACCTGGCCAGCTAGTCGGGAAATAGTTTACCAGCCTTCCCTCCCTCCCTTTGTTTGCTCAGGGAGGCCCTGAGTAGGCCCGGGCAGAACTGAGGGAGAAAATCCTTCCTGGTTTCTCCCACTCAGAGGAAGGAGGGCAGGTTAGTGCAGCCTGCTGTTGACTGGAGTTGGGATTAATTAGTTCCTTCGGTGACCTTGGCATCTACTGATGGCAGAGTGTCTCTAAGCTGCTGAGGACTGTGCTGAGAGCCGCAGAGAAGCTCTGGAAGACTCGGAGCTACTGCTAAAACGATTGCCCTTCTGTCGTGCATAAGACAAACGCAACAAAACAAAAGAAAACCCAAAGCACGTACTTTACCTCTGAAAACTGCCTTAATGTGGTATTCAAATTGTGTGAACATTATCATTTATCTATCTTTCTATCATCTATCAATCAATCTACATCTGTGTATATATACTAATCTATATAGCTATCTATTTGTGTATACATTTATCTCTATCTTTATCTACCTATCTCTATCTGTATATATAAATATTATTCTGTATCTATAACCATCTATCTATACAGTAATCTAAATCTATATCTATCTATAGGTGTATCTTTATTAATCTCTATGTGAGTGTATTATATAGATACATACATATTAATCTATATCTATCTATTTCTTATCTATCTCCCATCTATCTATCTATCTATCTATCTATCTATCTATCTATCTATCGGTGATTTTGCAAGTCAATGCCCAGGAACTTGCCAGGCATTTCCAGAGGTGCCTAGAGCCTATTGTTGGAACGGAAGACAATTTTCAACCCTTCTGTGCAGTTGGGGAAGCTGTCTGTCCCTCCCCCCCTTCACCTCCATCCATCCCCTTTTCCCCACTGTGCTCAGGCCTGAACAGAGCTGAGGGGAAATGGAGAGCCCACCCCCTTCTCTACCACAGCCGGTTCAAGGTTCAAGTATAATACCAATATGGGTCAGCAATGTGACAAAGCTGCCAGAAAACCTGAGTATCTTCGGTTGCATAGATAAAGTGTTCTTTCCTGAAAATAATAGGCAGTGCCAGCTGCTCCTATCAGAGGAGGCTTGTTTGCTCTCTTTAAGTATGTGAAGGGGCTCGTCTGCTGAAGGGGCATTTGACTTGCTTAGGGTCAATCCGAAGGCCTGAACAAGGGCTGAGCGGTGCGGGTCATGGGGAGTCCCATCTCGTTTCAGCACAGGGAAGAACTTTATAACAAAGTGTTACGGTTTGCGTGCATCAATCATGGGGTCGTGATTGTCCGGCATATAGAGATGGATGAGCAGCAGATAGAGTCTGCTTGGCAGGACCGTGGCACAGGGTAGACGCGAATTGTGCCAGATAATCCCGCCAATTCCTTCCATCTTGGGATTCCCTTCTGCTTTCCATCGTACCTTTGTGGGTTTTGTCAGTTGGGTGGCTCTCGGAGGGGCGATCGGAATCTGGTGGAGTGTGCAAAGCTCCTCTGCAGACCCCGATGTCTCCCCACAGCTCACCCTTCTGATACCTGAGCAGTCAGAGGAACAGAGACGCGGTGGGGGCAGCAGGTCACAGGAAGCAAAGAGTTAAAAAGGCCAAAGCTCTGCGTGGGTCCCAGCAGCCCCAGAGGCAGCTAGTCCCTTTGAGCCTGCCTCTTAATTGCAGCTTAGCTGCAGCAGGGAACTTTGAAGAAGAGAAACAGGGAAAATCTAGAGATAGGGTTTGTTTTGTTTCCTGAGGGCATGGTCTTTGTGGTGGCCGCCAGGAAGCTGATACTTTCGGGTTCAAATGATGGGCTTCCTAAGGGGGCAAATAAAGAGTCCCTTCTACCAGCTAAGAGTCGGGTGTGACTAGAACCCCAGAGACAGGGGGCATCTGTGTGCCATGTAGTAGGGGTGCCAGGTACAGCCTTGGCAGAGAGAAGAGAACCCGGGGAAAGAGGTCATGGGTCAGCTCAGGAGCCGGCAGAGCAAGGGAGAAGGAGAGCCTGCAGCGCGAGGGTGGTCAGGAGATGCAGCCAGAGCGGAGGACCACGCGGCCCTGCCGGAGAACGGGTGACACGCGTGAGCGTAAACAGCCCTCCACGAGAACAGGGAAGTCGATGGCAAGGGAAAGGGATTTCCAAGTCCTCCTAGAGGGTAGCAAACCACAGCAGCACAAAGCGTCTCGCTTTCGCACAGGCCTCATAGCTGATAATGAGCGTGTTATCAATTGAAAGTATCTAGAAGACACCTCGGATGAGGTCTTTCTTTAAGCATCTTCCAGCGCACCTAGACACACACACACACACAGACACACGCACACAGACACAAGGGAGATTCAGGAGTAAGGAAAAGGCCCACTAATCACAACAAATAATGAAGATGACGCTCTAGCTGTCCCTGGAGATTTCCCAGGTCCCTCTGTGAGGAGGAACTCTCGGCTAAAACTGAACTCATGCCTGCCCAGCCTGCCAGGAATTGCTTGTTTGTGTTCTATTTAACCGTTGAGTGAATTCTGCTAACAGTACGTGCAAATGAGAGAGAAGTTTTCCCGAAGCAAACCCCTTTTGTTGCTACCCCCAAGTAAGCACCGTTGCAAAAGGTCTGGGTGTTCGGAGACCTGCCAACTGGAGTTTCACCCCCTGCTCTGTGTCACTTGTTCATGTGTGATCTTGGCAAGGAACTCAGCCTCCCGAGACTTTATTTTCTTCGTAGAAAGGTTTAACTGAGTTGATGTACAGAAAGCTCTCGGCAGAGGGCTTGGCATATAGTAGACACTCAATAAATACTTGTTTCCTTTCAGTCCTAAAAGGTTATTGGTAAATTAAAAATGCATAAAAATACCGATCGTCTGTGTGTGGGCTAAATGGGCATCTGGGCAGGGAAGACTTTCTCTAAATCTGGTTAGTGGGACTCCTGGTTCTAGGAAAGAGGGGGCCACATGCTGGACATACAGAGAAATGAAGCCCTCGAGGGCAGGGAAGGCAGACGGACATGAAACAAGATCTAAGACTGTCCACAGTTTCACTGAAGCCACCACCTGAGCCAGCTGTCGTTTCTCTTAACGTCTTCACTCATAGCACGAGACTTTAAAACTGGCATGTTTAAACAAATGTGATTTTAATTGCACATAACACTTCCTCTACACTCTTCCTATTCTTTGGAGGGAATGAGGGGAGAATGGCAGTATCCTAAGGGAAACGCTGGGTTTGTCAGAGTTCCCCGAAGTAACCCGCTGAGGCTGTCAGACTCGCAGGCTCCAGCTCCGACCACTGTCTAGAGGGAAAAGTCTATGGCTGATTTTGAACACATACATTTGGTAGGAAAAAATATCTCTGGAGCAGACGTGGAAACAGACACACTAGCCTTCCCTGGAGGCAGTGAGCACATCTTTTTGGGAATTGGTGAGAGTCTGCATCCACAGAGAAGACGGCCATCGCGGGCACGGGGCGCCATCCACAGACCCGCTACTGTGGCCACGGAGCTGCTGGAAACTTCTGGAAGGCCCACCTTCGTGGCCTCGACCACAGCAGCTTCGGTGCAAGGCTTGCAGGATAAGTCGGCTCGACCTCTGCTCCACTCTTGAGCCCGGGAAGCCTGGAAAGTCCTCCTGGATGGAGGAAGCAGGTCCTGGCCCTCAGCCCTACAGAGCCTCCTTTAAAATCATCTCAGACCCGGAGACCCACCGCCGTCTACGTTTACGCCAGCAAAGCCTCCAGGGCAAGCAGCAAGCATCATCTTCGTCGGGGAGGAAAGCAGAATCTCGGACCCCGCTCCAGATCTACCGAATCAAGACTCTACAGTTTTAATTCGATCCCCAATGGTCTGCTGTACACACGAACGTTTGAGGAGTGCTGTTCTGGCTTGCTCACTATAGGCGTGAGGGTACTTTCTCATTTCCTTCAAAGTAGTCCTTACAGCTGGGTTCAGCTGAGACCTGCTAGAGCCAGCAACGAGTGAACCCTAGGTCTTTGACAACGGGTGGCCTAGTGTCCAGCAATATCTCCAATCACTCTGGAATGACTGTCCTAACCACTTGTACCCTCAAAATGCATATTTTGAGATACAGATGGATACATCTTGATAATTGTTGGTTTTAAATGCTTTCTTTTGGTTATTAGTGAAGATTTACTTTTTAAATAGTCAAGTATCTATATCTGTATCTACATGAAAGATCCAGGCAGGAGGTTCTCCTTATCCGCCGGTACTCTGTGGCTGTCACCATGGCAGGGAGCTGGTATTTGCCCCCACGAGGACCACGGACTGAGCGCTCATGTCAGAGAGGGTGAGCCCCGGCGGAACAACGTGGCACGGGAGCCACGGAGGCTGTGGTATGCTGCGCAACAGTCTTCGTTACTTAGTTTTTGATTGACAGTTTTGCTCCTTTGTGGGTATTTGTTTTCCTGATTCTTTGCTAGCTCTTAGTCTCTTCTGGGCCCAGGCAGTCTTCCCCAAGGCTCATCCTTGGTCATCTCCCTGTCTCCATTTATGTTCCCTTCTTCTTGGAGGCAATGAGAACTCCTGGCCTCAACAATGGCTTCAACACAGGTGTGTCTCAGTTTACATTTGCAGCCTGGTGCCTAAGCTGTTCTCTATTTCATGTTGTCACATGTCTATGGATGACCCACTTGGATGTCCCATCGTTAGCTAAAACACCTTTACCAGAACTCAAAACTCAAAACTCATCCTCACTCCCTCCCCTGACCCCATTCCCATGATGGGCCCCTTGTTCCATCTACCCCCATTTTCTGTTAGGGTCCCACAGATATTTCTCCTGCTAGAAACTCCGATGTCATTTTGGCTCTTCTGAGCTCTCTCTAGCCTCTATTATTTTTCCTTCAAGACATCTTTTAGATTTGCCCTTTCTCCTCCATCCTCACACGGCCATTCTAAGGCAACTCCTACCCACACGATGCCTGAAATATCGCAAAAGTTTTCTGGCCAGTGGCATCACTTGTTACAAATTTTCTAACCTCTAACCTGATCTCACAAGTTCAATTCAATCCTTATAAAGCATTAGACAGGATGCTGTAGGTAACAAATTAAACTCTTCCACATGGCTCTTTAGTTCTTCCATATTCTCACTCCCCGACTCTGTCTAAACTTATTTCCACACTGAAAAAATGCTTATTTTCCAGCATTTAATCCCTAGTCTTCAAAGTTCCACACTGGCCCCTACATTACATCATGCTGTTCCTCCCTTCTAGAGATAATCTTCCTTCCTCTATTTTTGACTATTGTCCTCTCCAAACTTTTTAGATCATATATCCCCATCAGAAAAATACTTTTGTGCAGGAACAACCATTATAAGGTTAGTTACTTATTTATAAATGTTATACTTGCATAACAATACTAATATGCTATATACGTTATCAAACATGTGAAAAGTGACATTTTAAAAGGACGGGTTAAATAACATATAAGATGTAAGTTCAACTATTTCCTTTCCTCACGGAGATGATGACCTTGCCCTAGGCTTGGGGTGTAAACATCCCGTTGTAGAAACACTGATCTAGACAAAGTATATCCATAGAGAGCTAGAGGAAGTATCTCTTCCTCTTCGAAGCCTTATCTAGTACTCCAACCCAAAAGGAGTTCCACTTTCCTGAACTCCCAGAGCATTGAAAACTACAAGCAGTAAATCCCTGACATAATATATACTTCACCAATACTTTTTAGTTGATTAGGTGAAGCTTGCATCTAGGATGCCTGAAATTGATAGATTTTTTAAAAATAATTAAATATCTTAATTAAAAACATACTGTCTTCCCAAAATGGCTTGGGTTGGGCTCTAATCCACTATGCAACATCCAATGCAAGAAAACTCCAAGTCAGGCTGCAGTGTCATTTCACTTAAAGACTATTTGATCTCATTGAATATCATATGCACAGATTCCCACAGTTTTGAGGACCAGCTTTTCCGCTTTTTGGCTAGTGAGATTTTTAACACATTGCTTAACCTCACTCAAATTTGGTTATTTAATTTATCAGATGGGGACAAATAGAGGACTTTGTGGCCATTAAAAGAGACGATAAGCATAAAAACAGAAATGATATATGAAGTAAGATACTAGTGTTATTACACCCAGTATTTATGTATCATAATGTAAAGTACATCTGAGATTTCTAAAATAATCGGCCTCCTACCTTCACCTTGAGCTTTCTTTCTGCAAATAAGTTATTTTTATTTTCTCTATTTTATTTGCTCAGCTGAAAACATGGTGCTGCCTCCCTATAGGATTTGGAGGTATGATCGGGCCTGAGTTTAAATCCTGGCTCTGCCAAATACCAGCTGTGGGATCATGGGTGTGTTCCGGAAACTTTCAGAACTTCTATTGGCCAGCATTAACTTTGCGGGGTTAACAGTAACTTCATGAAGTTCTTTTAAGGTTCGAAATACACAAGATATGTGTGTAAAGCACCTAGTTTATAACACGTGCCACTAAGATATTAATTGCTGCCCCGACCCCTTTAACAGGCTTAAGCGAACTCAATGAGGTGCTCTGATGGGCAAATGGACGACTTTGAATTTTGGGTTCATTGTTGACTATGGGTTTTCCCTGACCTGTGAGCCATTTACAACCATTTACGAATTTTATGTTCTAGAAGCACCTCCTTGCCAGTCATGGCCAGACTCACATTGCTACTGTGTGCCTGGGTTGGGGCATGATGCCAGTGTAGGTTTTGTCCCCTAATGACTTCTGAGCAGTCAGAGCTGGGAAAGCGAAGCCCACCAACCTCTCCTGCTCTGCTGCCGCATCCGGGACGCCTACTGTACCAGTTCTTAAGTGTACTTGTCCAAGAAAGCATCTGGGGACAGGAGAAGGTGACACGCATACGTGTACCAGGAGCACCTGTGTCTCCTGGTTTTCTAAATTCAAATCCAACGCTGAAAAAAATCAATGAATAAAAGTTTTAAAAATCCGGTTCGTAACTCATCTCCGCCAGAAGCCTTACCTAGTACATCCTCACAGGCGTGCTCTAATTTTAGGCTCCCAGTTTTTAACCCTCTGTTTGAACTGTTAATTGAGACAAAGTCTGTGAAAGCCCTCTGTTGAGGGTAGGGAACTATACATATGCTAATTATCCTTCTGAAGGCATTTGTGTGCTGCGCTGCTCTTACCTTGTTCGTAAGTGTCTCGTTCCCCAGCTAGTGTGGATTGCAAACTGCTCAGGCCCAGGGACCTGCAGCGTCTTCCATGCCTCCTGCCTCCTGCTGCTGTCTTCTGAGGTGGCACACTCCCCCACAGCTCTTCTCTGGCAACCAGCTCGCCTCGATGCTCCTAGACCTTAGAGCCTGCCCATCTGCCTGCCAGGACCCATCGCTGAAAAGAATTCTTGAGGCTCCCTTACACCCTCAGTCCCCTCTCCCAGCTCTTCCCAAACTGGGCTCCTTCCCTTGTGGCTTGTCTGTGCCCAGAGAACACACATTAATTTTGATGTTAGGGTGAAAAACAAAGCAAAACAAAAACTTTGTGTTTAAAAAGGGAAATAGATTTTTTTTTAAAAGTAACTGTGCTTTTAAGAAAAAGATGTGTGTGCGGGGGTGGAGTTTAACCCTCCAGGGTCAGGAATCAGGTTTCCTTGCTGGGAATGGGGACGGTGAGATCTCAGCCACCCCGAGGCTCAGAAGTGTGGGAGAGGGTCTGGGATTTCCTTTTGTTGATTGATGGCTAAGATTTTTTTGGACGATGCACCCATATTCCCCAGTCATTTCGGGGCTGACTCTCAGCTTGCTGAGATGGGGGGAATGCTCTCAATAGCCCCATATTTTGGATTTGTGGAGGCAGAATTCTCACACGTCTGTTGCTGATCTTACATCATTATATGTTATTTAAACAGTATTATGCTGAGAAATATAGTAGAGGTGAAGAAATTACAGAGTTAAACTCAGAATTCCTTCTCTTATTCCTCCCCCAAACACCAAAACTGTCTCAAACCTACAATTAACGTCTGATGGTTAACAATGTTAAATTAGTGTTAGCCAATAAAGTTATTATTAAAGTCTTTGAAACTTACAATTCTGCATTGTTTCTTTCTGTCCTACATTTTGCACGTACTCAAAGTTAGCTATTAGGTAATTGACTTGTTCTAACCAAATGGCAAAAGCCAGGGGAACCAAGAGGTGTTTAATAAACACTTGTTGACTGATTGATGGAATATACCGACCTAGGATCTCGGAGACAATGCAATCTTTGTCAGAGCACTAAGGTAAATCGGTGGGTCCACTTTTATTACCAAGCGTTTCTGCCATATTGAGGGGAGCAGGCCAGCCGAAAACTTATCCATCAGCACTGTGGCTCCGGCTCACAGAAGAAACCCTATGGCCTTGACTTTCACACCTGTGTTCACTCTCAGCAACAGAGCGGGGACCAGCTTCAGCTCAACAAGGCTGAGCAATTGGAGGCATGGCCTGATGCAGACCAGCCATGACGCCACCTTGAGCTCCTTACTATGAATATTATCACAGCTGCAACTAACGGTTCGTGCACATTAAACAAAACAAAACAAAACAACAAAAACCAACTGAGCTGAGTAAAAATCTGGAGGAAAAAAACAGTATTGCAACTAATTTACAAAGCCCAGCTAAGTCTTCCTGCATCATTCTTCTGCAATAAAGCAAAGCATGAAGTACCAAGTTCCTTGGTCCACCCGGCAGCGGACATCTGTGCCCATCTGGTTCCTTCCAGAAAGTACGCCTGGGCACATGACATCTTCACTTCTCTTCACAGCCACTTCCTCTCTTTCTTTGCTGGGCCTTCAGGTTGGGCCTCAGGCAGGTTTTATGAGAGGAGCTAAGTGTCCTGGCCCCTGTGCTGCTCTACCCCCGGGCTTCCGTGCTCACCTGGCCTGCCTTTGGACCTACAGCTTTCTCGTGACTTTGCTACGGGCTCACATTGATGCCTCACACCTCCCTATCTTTCCATAACGCCCCTCGCCCCCCTGCGCACCTGCTCCCCAGAGATGCCAGCTTTCTCTGCCTGACATGGCAGTCACAACTGTTTCTGACCCACCAGCTCTCCTGTGCAGCTGTACCTGGAGCTACTCAAGACCCCAAACTATGTTTTCACAACCAACATATCCTGCAGGTGTCCCACCTCTTCGTTAATCAGAATCCTTTGCCACTTGCCACGTGGCCAGCCTCCTTCTATGTGGATAATATGTTTTGTCATCTTGGAAAACGTAAACAAATCAGTAGGCCTTCCCATTTTTTTTTTTCTCATTGACGTCTCGTTGACATACAATACCCAGCTTTTCTCGTTACCGGTAGGAAAGTGCAGGAAGAAAGGAAGAGAAAACGCATGCAAGCCTGAGCCTTATCAGTCTCCCATAAGGAAATCCCGCAAACTCAATATCTAAATCCTCTTCTCCCAATTCTTGCTTGGAAGCGTGAGTACCTGATCTTGAATCTCTGTGGCACTCCCCGAGCGGGATTGGCTGGTAGCCATGTGATATTGATTTGTTTTTTACCATAGCAACAGCAAATTAAAACAACTAGCAGGGAGAAGGCAGGCTGTTAACCAGTAACGCTACACGACCAGTAGATTTCACAAGCGTATTTTTCTCCTTTCCTCTCATTTTCTCTCTCATTCACTCCACTTGCACATATTTAATACCAAAGTCAAAGCAAAAATAGCACTAAATGCTTTGGGCACTGCAAGGCCTGTATCTGAAGGGTCTGGTTTGCACAGTTTCTAGTATATTGCACAAGATCAAAGGAGAAAATGCACACAGCAATGCTCTGATTTCTTTGGAAATTGTATGCGTTGGTCTAAGGATAAATATCCCTAGAAAATGTACATGAACATGAAGTAGGTTGAAGGGTTCTGTATATATGACTATATATCTTAACACCCTAAGGCATTTACCAGTTTCATTAATAGGGAGGTTTTATCCCTTTGTACTTTAACTAGCTCACTGTGTCAAGAGACAAACCACTTTTTTTTTTTTTTTTTTGGATGCAAGGTCAAGATCTCTCAAAATGCTAGAAGTATGAAGGAAAGTGTGGCAAGTATTATTCAGTTCTATTAAGAGAGAGAAAAATGGAGGTGGGTGCTTGCTCAAGGCTACACAACACAAGCCGTCCTAGAGAGGGTGCGAACTAGAACTGGGAACTCCCGAGAACTCCAAGCTGTTCGAACGGAAATTCTTTCTGAAAAGGCTCCTTATTAAAAACTAACCATCCCCTGATCGCGATGACCAAGGTTGCCACTTGTGACACGGGCTGAACAGCCTGCAGTACTGACTGGACTGCCCTTCCTGGGGTCCAGCTGCACGAGGACACAGTGCTTTTTCTATCAGAGCGGCTGTTCCCACCATCGCGACCAGCCACGAACTTGGTGGCATAACCTGGGCCCTAAAAAGTGGCTCTGGGGGAGCTGGGAACGGGGCCACGGGGACCGTCCGCCCAGGGGGCAGTGCTGGGCTGCACTGAGGGGAAGTGGGACCAGAAGCAGAGCCGTGCCCCACTCCCTGCCGCTTCCAGGAGCGCAGCCAGGGTCCTGCACAAAAACCGCCCTGACCTGCCCGACATGAGGAAGCAGGTAGGAGAAGATGCCCTATTTCTGCTGGAGGTCGGCTTTGGGTTTAGAAAGGATGGGAATAGGAAGACCTAACTCAAGACCTGCCAAGTGAGCGTTAGAACGTTCCTAGCCAGGACATAAAAAAATATTCCTCTCCACGAGCTTGAATAAAAGAACACACAGCAGAAATAGTTGGGAGATGACGTCAGAAGTTCTGGGCTAGTGTCCTGCACTTCTCCTTGAAAGTAAAAACAGTGGGTCTGGAAGAATCTACGTGGCATTGCCCTTATTTAAATGAGTACTTCTACGGCTTCTTACAAAACAGGCAAGCTAGCTGAAGAAACTTCTTCTTATGTACAGGTTATAAGAACCTCTTTATCTTTTTACTTTATTATCTTCAAAACGCACATATGACTCAATTAACAAATATCTTTCCACTTAACCTTTGTCTTTTCAAAGGCCAGTGATGTTTCTTGAATAATATTCACGGTGGTGATGGTTAGGCAAGTCAGATTTTTTTTTTTCTTTGCTTCAGTGCTTGCTAACTATTCTAAAAATGTTACACATTTATTGTAAACATATGCTTCTGAGGCCTAACAAAAAAGCACAGTTTCCTCATGCCTGGCAGAAATTTAAAACGGAAAAGGGCAGAAAGAATTCTTTAACAAATATATCCTTTCCTTCTCTTGGGCCAAGTGTGTTAAAAATAAATCTTCTCCATCATTTCTCACTGCTGCTTCTCGGC
Source organism: Balaenoptera physalus (assembly GCF_965194825.1). Classification (NCBI taxonomy): domain Eukaryota; kingdom Metazoa; phylum Chordata; class Mammalia; order Artiodactyla; family Balaenopteridae; genus Balaenoptera; species Balaenoptera physalus. The sequence goes on from NC_138899.1 coordinate 13,103,698, forward strand.
AAGAAAGTTGATATGGTTCGGCACAGTGAAAACACAGCTTTAAAAGCTAGCCTGCCCTCATTAAATTATTCTGCTGGCTGTGTGTTCTCATTAAAAATGCATAAAGATCAGATAATTGCAGTAAGCATTATTAACCCAGCTTTACTTTTGAATATAATGGTTCCACTTTTAAGCTGGAAACAAAGGCTCAGACATGCCAGAAAAAGAAATGTAAACATTGAACTACAGTATCGAAAACTTGTCAGAAAGCTACCTCTTGCTGGCTTGTTAAAAATGTGCTTTTGAAACTCAGTTAAAGCCGTGGCATTGTAGAGCTAGGTAGGTCGCTAATTTCCAATAAGTAGACGTATTTTTTTGGCTAAACGTCCAATCGATAATTATTTACCATGAAGTTTTTTTTCTTTTTCTTAATTACGAGTCTGTTTTCAAATAATAGGATCAACGTAAACTTTATTTATTCGGAAGCTAACTACGACAGTATGAAAATTTCTAGAACAAGAAAATAAGAATGCTCCCAAGAATTCAAATGGTTTTTGTTGAGTAATCAATGGATCTATTCTTTGAATAAAAACTCGTTTTATGCCTCACCCCAAACAGGCAGCATAGATTCACGCTTTGCCATTTCTCTTTCTCGAATCAAAATGTTACGTAAAACTCCAGGGTCCCCCCTGCAAGTATTACATTTGAACTAGTGGAATCCGGTTTCCCTGGCTTCCCTAAGCAACATACACGGAATGCAGCATACTGCAGCAAACTCTTTAAACATTCAGGAAAAAAAAAAAAAAAAAAAAAAAGAAGGTGGGGGGGATGATTTCCCTACCTTGTTTAGCTCTGCCTCTCCTTTCCTTTTACAGTAACCCCAGGAACATCTGGCAAAATCAAGCGGCCGAGGCTTCTCCGCTGCATCATGAGGAAGAAATTTCCATGTAAATAGTTCTCATTCCCTGTTTATTGTACTCTGAGAGCCGTCTGCCGTATCTGGAAAATTTTGCCTTCAGATGATGAAGCAAAGACAGTCTAAACTCTGTTGCTGTAAGCTGCAGCCCTTCCTTCCGACAAATCCCTCCCAGCTGTGAGCAGCCAATCCCCAGCCAGTTCGTCAGCCCTACTTGTCTGAAACTGGCCCTAATAGGATGACTGACACAGCAACACAGCACTTGCAGTGTGTGAAAACAGTGCATCCATACTGATGAAAGAGGAATTTCCCTCTCAGAAGAAAGCAATCAGAGCACCAAGACAAAGTGGCACATAATTGGCAGAGCAGAGAGAGGGGTAGCTCCAGAAAACACCCTTTAAGACAGCCAGCCCAAAGCTTGTGGCTGCATTGTCAATACTTTGGAAAATAGAAAACTCTGCAGATTTAGGAAAAATCCAGGTTGTACATGAAACTGAAGTCGTTACCCCATTGGACAAAGCATATATTTTTTTAAAAGGAAAACAATTCAATGTCTGCCATGGAAATTAATATACCTTACAAAACGTTTGCATATGATTTCCATTAGTGAGGAAGGACGTGTTAGCCCAAGTGCATAGTCAAAGTCAAAACACGCTTATATCCCTCGCACAGTTTTCCTGTAGAACATCTGTTACTGCAGTGGTTAATTACTGTAGCCCATATATCTTTCCTCTTAAGTTTTCAGACTCCCCGGGACTTCAGTTAAGGAATTCTGAACAATAAAATTGATATCTGTACTTCACCCTTTGTGCTCTTGGCAAGCTCCCCTGAGAGGATTAGGTGTGCCTTAACCTAACCCTTAGGTTCCTTGGGTACCACTCGATAAATACCGTGCATTGGTCCATATTGTCATTAATGAAGCAACCATCACAGGAGGATGTTTACTGCTGAACACACATGGCACGTGACCCAAGGGGCGCCATCAGGTGCAACTCCACAAAGGATGGTCTGGAGGTGCTGAAGTTCCCTGAGATAAAGCAGAAGAGGAATGGAAAGCTTAGTAAGGGTTATTTACTTCTTTCCCAGTCAACGGTACTCCGTTTTGAAAAAGTATAAATGGCATTTCGAAAACACAAAAAAGCATACATTTTCCTTCCACTAAACAAAACATTTTGAATTTTAAAAAAACTGCGTTATGATTACATGGCTAGACCAAGGTGGGAACAAAGGCCCATTCATCTGAAAGGTTGAACCCAACGCACTGTTGTTTATAAGCGACAGTTTGATGCATCTGTAATGAAATAACAGTTGGGGTGGAATGTAATGGTTTCTTTTGATTTTGGCAATTGCATTTAAAAATCACAATGTTTCATATGATTTGTAGGCTCTTTCTTTAATAGAATACCATACTTTATTCCCCTTGAATCTTATACTTACAATTTTTTTTCATCCCAGTGTAAATCCAAGATATACCTAACTTAGAGTCTTTCATCTACTATAATTTTTCTGGAAATTTAAATGATCTCTGTGGTCAAACAGGTAAACAATTATTTTTAAATATTCTTAATATTATACTTTATGTAAATGGGATATCACAGGTTTATGAATATCCTCTTCCTGATCCCCCTCTGATTAAGACTTTAAAACTACCTTTCCCTTGATTTAAATCCTGAAATTTTAGTCTTCTTTGACTCATTCTTCTGTTTTCTTTTTTTTAAAGGCTTTTTTTTAAAAATTTGTTTATTTTATTTATTTTTGGCTGCATTGGGTCTTTATTGCTGCATGGGCTTTCTCTAGTTGTGGCGAGCAGGGGCTACTCTTCGTTGCGGTGCACGGTCTTCTCATTGCGGTGGCTTCTCTTGTTGCGGAGCACAGGCTCTAGGCGCGCAAGCTTCAGTAGTGGCAGTGCACAGGCTCAGCAGTTGTGGTGCATGGGCTTAGTTGCTCTGCGGCATGTGGGATCTTCGCGGACTAGGGCTCGAACCTGTGTCCCCTGCGTTGGCAGGCGGATTCTTAACCACTGCGCCACCAGGGAAGCCCATTCTTCTATTTTCATTCAATGAAACTAAATCTGGTTGATTTTTTTCCTTCTAGCTAGTTCACAAATCTGACCTATTACCTGGCTAATGCAAATGCTAATAAGCTGGCTTCTGGGACTCAAGCCTCCCCATGTTCAAGCTCCCCTGTTGCCAGACAGGTTTTCCGAAGTCATGTAGTGTCATGTTCCTTTCATATTCAATTCTTCTCTCTTAAAATCCAAACTACTGACTTTCAAGGCCCTTCATAATCTGGGCCCTCTCTTTCCACTCAACTTTTTCTACTCTGTTTTTCTAAGTGAACTTTGTGAGGGAGCCATGCCTGAGTCTCCAGGACCTGGCTCCCACAGCCCATCTTCAGACCTGACTCCCAAGAGATTCACTGAATAAAGTCTTATCCAACCTTTAAACCTCAGCTTGCATCCTCTTTCTTCTGTGATGGCTTCCCTGTTCACATTGTCTTCTCTGATCTTCTCCTTCAAAAGCATTCTGCACTGTTCATTTTAGCAGACCATTAAACCCTTAGCAAGGAGTTGATCTTCCCATCTCAGAAGGCTAGGCTTTCATAGTATATTAAAGAAGGTAATGTATGTAAAGTGTCTACACAGTGGCTGGCACGTGATAAATGCTCACTAAATGATGGCCATTCTTATCTTAATTTCTATATTGTTCATTGCATTTAGCAAGATGCCACGCACAAACCTGCTGAGTTCATGACTCCTATCTCAAGAATTGATATCGTATCCATCCAGTTGCACCAGCCAAGAATCTGGCAGTCATCCTTGACCCTCCTCTCCCCAACCACCATATGAAATCTATTATCAAAGCCTGTCAAGTTTAGCACCTTAATATTTTGAAACGTTTCACTCTGCTCCATCTCCACCAGCGCAACTTTGTCCAAGCTCTCAGTGTCATTCACCATGACTATTGAAATAGCCTCCTGGCTGGTGTCCTGAATATATTCTTGGTCCTTCCAATCCCTTTTCTGCACATCAGCCAGAATAATAATTCAAAAACAGAATTTTGAATACTCCACATACTTTTGCTATGGACCGAGTTGTGTCCCACCAAATTCATATGTTGAAGCCCTAAGCCCCCATGTGACGGCAGTTGCCGATGAGGCCTTTGGGAGGTAATTAGTTCATGAGGGTGGGGCCCACATGATGGGATTAGTCCTTATAAGAAAAGACACCAGGGAGAGAGATCTTTTTGCTCGCTCTCAGCCAAGTGAGGACACAGCAAGAAGGCAGCCAGGAAGAGGGCGCTCACCAGAACCCAACCATGCTGGCACGGTGATTTCAGACTTCCAGCCTCTAGAACCATAAGAAAATAAATTTCTGTTGTTTAAGCCACCCAGTCTACGTGGTATTTTGTTATGGCTGCTTGAGCTGATGAACTAACCTTTAAACATCTTTGAGTTGCTATTAGGAAGAGATGACAGTTTTCAAAATAGCCTCCAAGGTCTTGTGCTACCCAGCCCCTGCCTACCTCTCTAGCCAACCAGAGGACATTTCTTCAGGGAACCCTTCCCTAACCCCCAAGAGGAGTATCCAGTCCACCTGTTGTTTTCTCTCACAGCCCCATACTCTCTAGAGCAGTGCTTCTCAAATTTAATATGCATGTAAATCCTGCCCCCCAGGGATCTTGTTAAAAATGCACGTTCTATCTCAGTCATTCTTAGGTAGATGCTGAGCTTCACTAACAAGCTCTCAGGTGATGCTGCTGGTCCATGGACTATTCTTTGAGTAGCAAGATTTTATAGATGTTGTTCATTTTATAGCACTTTTTAACAGGATATAGTGATACATTTCTTTGGTTAATTACTTAAGATCTATCTTCTCAACCAGCTTGTCAGTGTCAGAGTCACCACTGCCTCTTCAGCATCTAATCTAGGATGTGCCTGGCACATAAAAAGAGATTCTCAATAATAAATGTGTGTTGAATTAATGAATTGATCAATACAGTATACTGCAGATCCAAGCTGGACTTTTTTCTTTTTCTCCTCCTCCTCCTCCCCTTTTGCTTTGTCGCTAATTCAAACATCCATCATCTTTTGTCTATTCTTCACCTCTCTGCCTCCAATCTTGCCCCTCACTTCTCACTCTATTCACAACACCACAGCCAAACTCATCTTTTAAAAACACAAATCTTATGGTGCCATTACCTGCACAAAGTCACTCAGTGACTCCCTATTACCTTCAGAATAAATCTCTTGCCTAAGACTTGAGTATATTCTCTCACCACTCCTCCTGAACTCACTTCCCTCCTACTTCACATCTAATATTACTAAACTAATTTTAATTTTATTTCCTAGAATGCATTGTGCCCTTTCTAATTTAGAGCCTGGATTCCTTCTGCATGAAACATCTTTTATTTCTTTTACATCCATCTAACATATTTCCATCCAGCAACATTTAATGTACACATCACCTCTCCCAGGAAGCCTTCCCTGACCACCAAAGCTTCCCTGGCAATTTGACATTTTATTCTTTATAGCAATTATCCCATATCAATTAGCAATTAAATATGTCTTACTTGTTTATGTACCTCGCTAGTCTCTATAAGAGAAGTGACCATGTCTTTCTTGCCCATCAGTTTATTCCAGTACCTAGAACATGCAGTGATATAATAGACATTTATTAAACAGTTGTTGAATGGTTAGTGGATAACTTGAAAAAAGCACTAGTAATAAAGTGGCAAAGACAAATTCAGGGTTCAAGAAAAAAAACTGATAATGAAGTCAAAGAGACAATGGATTTGGTCTATATATTAAAAAATGTTTCTCTAGAGAAGGGAAAGGAGAAATACTACAAAAGCCATAAAGTACATGCAGGTATGATCGTCTCCTTTGTTGGATATACCAAAGTTAGCAAGCTTACAGGCAAGAGGAAAATTAATCTTTGATGATGTTTAAAATGGAGGTGATTTCCATAGAAACAAAGCCTTCCTTCAAGTGGAAATGGATAGGTGTCCTAGAACAGATGGAAGTGTTGACTTTCCAGAAGAGATGGCTAGAAAGGAGAAGTTTGTTTACAGCGAAAGAGAAATGAGACAGGAAGGCAAGGTGCAGATGGGTCAGGTCTGTGACAATTCAATCTCAGGGTGCATTCCTCTCTCAATATAATATCTCTACCTTACACTTCCCCACCTAGTTCTTTAGTAGATACTGTTTTTTTATTTTCCTCTAGTTATTTTATGTATAAATCCTATTGGATGTCCTTTGAGGACACAGATCATGCATTTAAGTCCTTCTGTATCCTCTACACTGCCTAGCATGGAGCAATGCTGAATTAATTTTGGTTGGTGGATTTTTATTTATGAACCTGCAGAAAATTTGCATACTTAGAGGAGACTGGTAGTTTTTTTTTTAATACGTGGATTGTCGAAAATGCAGTAGGAAATAGAAAATTTGTTTTATAATCATTAGAAAAAAAGTTATAGTGTTTTCAATCAAATTTATTACAAAAAGTTCAACTGGTTCCTAAATTTTCTCTGTAGGTCCAGGGGCAGTAGACTTGGGGAAAAATTAAGACTAACATTTCTGGGTTAAAAAAAATAAATTGCATAAAGCATATAAATAAAATACCGTCTGAGAAATCCTTTGCATAGACATGGCACATAATAAATGCTCAATATATGTTAACTACGACTGTTATTACTGCTGCTGTTATCATCATCGGCATCATCATTTTTAGTTTCTAGAATTCTAGCAAGATTTCACTGAGGAGTCTATGTGGTAATGGACTAAAGTAGAGATTTCCAAACTTTCTTGGTTTGTAGCAGTATTTTTGTCACCATGCTCCTAGACCAAAAGAAACACCTAATTGTTCTATTTATTAACTAGATCCTAACAACTTAGTAAGAGTTTATGTTTTCACAAGTTTGTAGCTGATTGAAAAGTTAATACAAAAAGTTTAAAAGAAAAAACAGTATTTTTATTTCATTCTTAAATAACCTTAATTAGTTATTAATGAATTGTGTGAGTGCCTATTGGGCACTGCCTACAATTCTCAAAGCTTGAAATAAGAGTGAAACACTGCTCTCGTTTCCTACTCCACACTGATTTTTGTGTTGCACTTGCTTTTCTTCTTAGCAATTGCTGAAAGTCCAACTTTCCAAAGGTATATGATACCATTGACAGGAATGTAGTGTGTTTCTAATACTGGAATTGCATTACTTTGAATTAGTAGTTTGCACAGTTTCTGACAAATGTTAAATATTTCTGTGTTTCCCCTGGAAATATAAAATATTCCATGGAACCCCTGTGTGTTCACCGCAGTCTCCCAGGGTGACTCATGGTTCAATTTGGGAACCATAGCACTAAGGCAAGGGTCGCGACAGGTTGGCCAACATCACCTGTCCCGGTGTTTTTTTCTGGTGTGATAGCTGCATCAGGCTTCCCGTCCTGAGGCCCAAGGGGATTTGGAGTTGCAAAGACAAGGTCAGGACATGTCCAGCCCTGAAACTGAGGTCATTTGAAAACAAGCTTCTGAGTAGTGGGTGAACCTTATGGTCCTCAGAATTTCAGATGCTTGTGGGCCAAATAGAGAAGAACGTGATGGGACAAAGAGGACTCTGATGCTGCCAGCTGTTCACAGGGAGAACTTGCCAGTGACCACTTGCCTTTCAAAATGGTGAATTCTGAAAATAAGTGCAAAGAGGAAGAGACAATGAGTCTTTTTCCTATAATTCCTCTTCATTAAGACCACACACATCTTTTGCAGCTCATCTCCATTGTTCTTCTAGGCTAGCTGGTGGATCACCACGCTTCCCTCATATTTCCTGTTGTGGCCACCATAACTTGACCCTTCACCTATAAGAAAGGGTGACTATTCTTAGACCCTGTCTCCACCTCCTTATAGTAAAGTGGTGTGTCTGACAGAGAATCCTCCAAACCTGAAATGCTAGAGAGGGCTGGCATGCTCCCCTTGTTGGATTACCTGAAAGACTTTCCCGTCCATTGCCTCCTGACCATCTTCTGACCGAGGGGTCAAGCTGGACTGGGGTCTAATAGCAACTGGATGGAAGGAGATCTACTCACTTTGTTCTATTTTCCTTTCTCTTCCATAGCACCTGTCACCTTTCATCATACTATATAATCTACTTGATATTTATTCTTTGTTGTCCATTTCCTCCACTAGGATGTAGGCACCCATGGGCAGGGGGCTTTTCCTGTTTTGTTCATTGGCATAGTCCAAGTGCCTACCACATACTTGACATATGGGACTGATGATAAATATTCATTAAGTAAATGAATAAAATATGAGAGGACTGAAATGTGGCACAGGGTGAGTAAGAAATTGTGCTTGAGACACAGGAAACCATCAAAGCGGGAGTGGCACTCCCTAAGGGCCTTCCAAGGGTCATTAGAGCCACGTGTGTGCAAACCAGGGACAAGTCAAGACCGGCTATTGAGGGTGCAACTTTGTGCCACCTGATAGCGTGAGCTCTGGCAGAGTTGGGATGTCATGTTTCTTATGTTCAGTGAGCAGCCCAGATCCCTAGAAAGCGTCTTGAATGGAATGGGAATAACCTCCTTTCCAAAAGGCTGAGAAGTGGGTGGTGAGTTTGAGAAAAAGATCTTGGTGAGTTCTTGGGTGAGCCTCTGTGACAGCAGGAGAATGTGAGCTTGTTGACTAGAGAAGACAACTGTTGTCCTGGAGCGCCAGTATGAACTAGTTGTGGGAAATGAAGGGTGGCATGTGTGTAAGTGCAGCTTTGATTGCAAGCTTGATTTTAAAAATAAATACAACTGGTTTTGATGTAGACGTTCCTTGATGGAATGCTTTTCAAGGCTCTCATTCCCATCTCCATCTCTTTCAGTTTCTCCCAGGATAGCCACTCTACCTAGATTCGCTTTTTCACTCATCTGATTAGGATTTATGAAATACTTGCTATACGTTGGTTCCAACTGAGATATGGAAGATATAAAGATGAGTAGGAGCTGACCCTGAGGAGCTTGAAGAATTACACAGAGGTTCCCCAAAGCACGATCTACGGATCTCAAAATGTTCCTGAAGAAAAGGGTCACAGCCAAGTAAGTTCAGGAAATGTTGGAATAACCAGTTAAGCATGTGCTTTCATCAAAGGACTTCTCAGAGGTTTAATTCTAGGAATATGCTTTGTGAATCTCCAAGGAAGGCTATGTAGTTTGCCATGTCTGAAAATTTATTTTACCACAGACCCTTTTAATTAAAAAACATCTAACTAGTATGGTGTAACATCTAACTATATGGGTGATGCATTTTGGGGAACATTGGCCCAGATAAATATTTTTTTTATTTTTCTTGTCCTGTTCTTTGGGCCATGCCCATATCTGCTTACCTCATTCACCTCAACGTCTTTTATCTGATGCCAGATCTTCCTACTCTATCAAGGTCCTCAACTTTGCCGACAACTTGTGAGGCATCTACCACGTCTCCAGTGCTACTTTCTACTAATTTCTTGGGACCACAGTTACCTGGAAGTCCCTGTGGCTCCAGGACGTCTTGGCTGGACCAGACCTTCACAACCGTCCTTCTTGGTCAAATCTTGGAGACCATTTGCCCAGGTTTTTCTGGCCAGCAGAGGGCCCCTGGTGGCTGTCCAGTGACCTACGGGCAGAACTACCCTTCCAAATTGTAACCCCACCTAAATTCTATGTTTCAACAAAAACACCAGTTTCTGGAAAATGTGTTATTCATCTCTCTCCTCCACCAAATGTCACTCATGACAAGTGCTTCTCAGGATTTCCCATAGTCTCGGGGGCTTGGAGGGGGTAGATACAATTTATTTACATAGTAAATATTAAATATTAATATAATATTTAATATTGTTAATTAACAATATTAATATTGTAATATTGTTAAATATTTACATAGCAATTACTATGTTGAGCACAACACTATGAAATACATGCTACTATTATCCCAGCCTTACCTTACAGAGGAGAAAAGTCACCTGCCCAGTTAAGGAACCTTTCCGGGGCCACACAGCGAGTCGGCAGTGGAGCCCATTTGCCCCAAGCAGGCTGGCTTCAGAGTGCATTTTCTTTGGCACTACAGCATGCTGCTCTAAAAGCAACAGAAAAAAAAATCATACAGTAAATTAGAAGGTGTCAAGTGTTGTTAAAAAAAGAAAAAGGAAAAGGAAAAGAAGGACACGGTACAGGGGACCAGACCATCTTACAATAAGTAGGCAGGACAGGCCTCCTTGAGAAAGTGTCCCTTGAGCCAAGATTTGCAGGGTTGGGGGAGTCTGTCATGGATCCCTGGAGAAACCTGCTCCAGCGGAAGATGCAAACTCCAGGGAGAATTCTGGAAGACCTTCATGTGGGAGGGACTTCTGTGTTCAACTGCTCTGGCCTCCAACTTGTCGCTGAATCCCGCCCCTTGTTTCTTCATAGGTTTTCTCGGCTCTGCCCTGTTCTCTCCGTACTAATGGCATAATCCATTATTCAGTTTGGCTCAGTGCACAGCCTTAAAACAGTGTCTTCTGTCTCTCTGTCTTCCAACCCAGGACTCCCCTCGCTGCCTTCCCTCTGTCAACAATCTGAAGGTGACAGATCTTTCTTTTCCCTTCTAGATGTTTCCCTATTTCTTTTCACTAAATTTAGGTTGATTCATCAAATCATCATCTCATTCAGATAATCCATTTAGAGCTCAGTATATATTCTTGATCATCAAAATTTCAAACTTAAAGTGTTCCGAATTTTCTTTGAAGAACAGGTGGTATGTTTTGTAATACAAATTTTGTCTTTAAGAAATAATTTGTGCAAAGAGAAAGCATCTGGCTTTGTTTCATCTGCTACAGAAAAGGGATCATGCCATGGATAGATTCTTTACCAGAAATGGGCAATTATTTAGCCTTCCATCTGGATCAGAGAGAAAAATAGGTTCACCTTAGCAACAGCATTCTGATGCTGATGTCATCACCTTACATCATTCCGGTCTCATGTCACTGTGTTCTTTCTCTAAAATCTCAGACCTTTAAATCTCAACGCTTTATAGATCTCTGCACCTAAAAGGCTTAATGAGAAAGGAAGAAATAGCCACATTTAAATATTCACTGAGTCATAATCCTGAACTCTGTTAGCAGGTCTCTCGTCTACAGCCAAACAAAATGAGAACTGTTCCTTTTCGACTCACTCCAATTTTTGCTACAGCTTTGCCTAAGATACCCTCGTATCTCCCGAGTTGTGCTGATGCCCACAAGCCCCCTCTCTGTGCCCCCCAGCCCGCTGGATTGCCAGCCTCCCCAACGAGCCTGATCACTTACAAATGGAATTATTTTATTTTGCAAAGGAGCCCAGTCCTCAGGCGATTATGGTGAGATTACAATCGTGGATCCTTAGGGCTGGAAGATATCTTACTGTTCATCTAGATTCTAGCCCCTTATTTGAAGGCGAGGAAACACAATGCTTGGCTTTTATTAAAGCAGAAGAGATTTGAACCCTCTGGAAGTTTGTACTTCCTCAAAATTTCAGTGAGGATGATTCCAGGGTGTCATATTATGCACTGGGTGCATACTTGGCCCCCATTCCCTGCATCTCTGCCCCAGGCGCCTCCCCACGGTCTCCTTCATACACAAAAGTTCCATACACCCAACTGGCTGAATTATAGCAGCCAGAAATCCTTCCTGTACCAGAAACTGGTCTGAGACTCCTCCATTTAGAGTTTAAATACTCACTGTGGTCTCAAAATAAATAACATTTAAAAATTCGCGTCGTGTAGGATCATTTAAGCTATGTTTATTTACAGTAATAAATATTTGTATATAGCTACAGGAAAAATTTGCTGTCAATGAGTAGAAAACTATCCACATACATGCAACACCTTGGCAAAAGCAGGTGCTCAGCTTTCAAAACCACAAGCTCTGCTACAAACAAAGACTTCGTTCATGAGTTCTCATCACGTATTAACCGTCACGTTCCAGAAGTAATTTCAAAAGTTCTCAGTTTGCTGGATCCCTGACTAAGAAGCACAGATGATATTTTTAATCTATTTTAATCTTAAAGCGTAAACATTTTTAACATAATTAAGCATTTATAACTTTGCTTTACATATACTTGGAGTTACGTAACATTGCTAAGCTAATAATTTGGACCATACTTTTAAAAACTCTCTATTCTCGAGATTTCACATTTAAATATAATGAGGAAACTGCCTTTTGGTTAGAAATCAACATTTTCCTTGTAAAGGACTTTTTAACATTGAAAAAAGAGAAACAAAAGATTCCCAAACTTCAAGAAAAATGTAAATTTCACCAAATGGGCAATCAGAGGATATTTTTCACACCGAATCAACTAATAAGTACTTATTGCCCTAATTATTCTGACACGCAAATACGGATTCTATCGTTCTCAGAGGAGAAAAAAGGGCTGCCTAATTTATCTTTATGTCTTCAATATTGGAAAGATTATTATTAAGCACTCATTATACACTCTCTTTTGAAAAGCACTTTACAATCATTTTTCACTTCATACTTGTTCTCAGTCTGGGAGGTCACTTTCTTTACCTTCATTTTACAAGTAGAGAAACTGAGATGCCGAAGGTTGAAGGCTTCATCCTGGGTCTCTAAAGAACCTAGTGGCTGAGGTGGGTGGTGAACCCAGATTCTGTGTAAAATTTAGGCCCTTCAGTGGCACAAACACTCAGACATGGTCTAATCCTGAAACTTGAGCAAAGATTCATACTCGATTGCCATGTTTTAGCAGGGAGTTTGCAAGTGAAATTTTGGTGGGTTCTCTTGCTCGTGAAGAGGAAAATAATAAGGAAAGGGATTGTCTTGAAAACATGAAAATATAGAGCACTTCCTGAAATGTTCTAAAGGAAATACCGAGGTTTAATTTTTAAATTCATAATTAAATTACTCAAATCATATCTTTATGGTATTTTGAATTCATTTCTTGTGTGTTTCTAGCTGCTTGGGTAGCTGTTTGATTTTACTGCCCCCAACTTTAAGAACTCTGCTTAATGGACAAACCAGCTACAGCTTGACAAACCAAATAAATATTTTGTGAGAACACATTTTCAGTTAGTTTACTTAGTCCCTGAGGTTAATGTCCAGGGCCACTGTGTATGACCAAGGAGGTTATGCGTGGCAGATCTCCAGGGCATTATTCAGGTTGTAGTCAACATTCTGCAGTCACCATTCATAAAATACGTGCTCCCCTGGAGTTATGCAGTACACAACCTGCTCAACCGTACGTGTCTGCCCAGTTAACATCTTCAGATTAAGACTGGGGTGGTAGACACTAATAGGGGCTGGTCACAGATTTACCACTTTTAGATAATCTTTGTGTTTCTCCCCTGACTCTTTTCTAGTCTTCTGTAAATCTTGTCATTATTTTTTCAAATCTTTCTTAAGCCCCTGACCCATATACATCTACAACTGAGACTTCTCTACACTGCTCCTAATAGCCTAAGGACTAATAACTAGGATTTCTAAATCCCAGGAGATTGATAAAATAAATCCATGAATCAGCTTTTACTTCTACAGTCCTAGGAACAATCTAGTTCTGTTGTACAATCTGGGCCAGGCTGCAGCTTCCTCAAAAGGCTTGAGTTCCAGCTCTACAAAGGAATCAGCGGTATAGGGTTAGTCTCATTGCTCCACTCCCTAAGTCACAGAAACAATCCTCAGCATTGAGTTCTACATCTATTCGTTGGTGCCACCAAAGCCCAAAACTTTCCCCAGTTTTTTCCTGCTCAATACTGGTCTTGCAAGATGATCTGGGGAAATAAAAACGGATTCCTTTTTAGAGTTGTTTGGGAAACACTGCACGCTACATTGTCCACTTGGAGATTCACATAGTGTGTTAGCATATTAAAGGTTCTGAGAAGTCCTGCAAGAAATAAATCTGTTTAATTTTGTTTATCCCCAAGTTTACTTATTTATTTTTGGTAACTCCTATTAATAACAATAATGCACTTTGGGAAATATTAGTCTACAGAAGAACAAGTTCTACAAACATTGCTTCTCAACATGATTTAAGGCTCTTCCCTGATCTCACCCTCATTGGCTAGCTAGGTTTTAGCATCCATAATAATGTGCACAGCACAACCTTGACCATTTACAGGTTCTCCCAAGCACCTCACAGGATTTCACTGTATAATGAGTTGAGCTTCGCAACAGCCTGCATACAAGAAAGAGAAGGAGGGATCTGGGGGCCTAGGGAAACAGCAAAGTAGAGGGAAAGGAACCACAGACAGGTGACCAAGGGAATTCAGGGAAGATCAGCCTGTTACCTGGCCCTGTTTTATTAAATCCATCTTGCATATGGGGAAACTGGGGCTTAGAGAAGTTATACAGCTTGCATTAGCTCACGCTATTTATTCGCTGAACAGCTTTAACCTGAACCCACATGGGTGCCTCCAAACCCCTTGCTCTTCCACTTCATTACCTTTGGTATCATCTCACGCTTGCTAATAGCGCTGCTGTGGAAAAGGCACCATGGCACAGTGGTGAGCGCAGGCTCCAACCAGTCCTCAAGTCCAAGTCCCGTCCCTCCCACTGACTGGCATGTGACTTTACCTGGGGGTCCCCTGTGCCTACGATTCGATTCCTCATCTCTGCAATAGGGAACAGTAATCCACATAGGATTGTTGAGAGGATTAAAGGAATTGGTGTTCAGAAAATACTTTGAATACTTCCCGTCACTATTTGAGTAAATAATAGATGTTGCCAGTTGTTTTTGTTGTTATTATTCACAGCTTAATTCTCAAATTTTACAAGTTTCATAGCCAAGGCTATGTCAGGAACTGCCAGGAACTGCTGGGATCAAATGTAAAACAGAGTCCCTCTCTCCTTCCTCTCCCCTGAAGCTGAAGGGGGACTAAGAGATCTTAATATGTGAAAAATCACATACTTGTCGGGTGGACTATATGATACCCTCAGTCACTGTGCGGTGAAGAGTGAGAGCATTGAGCGTTCAACTAGAAAATAGAAAATATCCAAGTGGCTTGTGCTCCGAGGCTCAGAATTGTTACGGATCACGATTCAGACACAGGAGTGAGTTTTGCTGGGTCAAATGCTTTCTTGCTGACTCATGACTGTGGATACAGCTGAGCGAGACAAGGGGATGCTTACTGAGAGCTACAGCTCTTCTCTAGCGACTCACTGGCTTTTACATTGATTGATCTAATAGCTTTGATCTATAATCTCGAAAATAACTCAGTTTTTTTTTTTTTTCCCATACCAGTGGAAATGCTATTAATACTTTCCTGATGAGGTAGACTGAGCAATTTATATGGGTTAAAAACAAAGGAAAATACATGTGAACTATTTTTCCAATATTTCTCCCTTTGTGTTGTCCTTCATCATAAAGGTTGATTACATTTAGAATTAAAACTTAACATTGGCAGTGCATTTAATACATTAATATATTTTGATGACACTTTACTGCAGCAGAGAGATGAATGTCATATTCTATTCGGGTCAGCTATGTAAATCAGCCACATTAATGAGCTTTATTAAATCATCTTAGTAAAAGCTCCACTGTCTTAACTGTTTACCTAAATCCACATCCAACAAAAAACAGCTGTCACCTTCTGGCAAATCTTATTCTGAGTGAGAGTTTTCTTCTTACAAGAGGGAAATTGATATAAGTTGTAATCCAGCCTAAATGTCAGATGTAGAGTCTTTTAAGAGGATACTCTGTTATCAAAGGCAAGACTCATAGATGCCAACTCATTGTTACAGAAGAACATTGACAAAGGGGAGAGTTCAAGGGGAACGCTGTGCTTCTGTCATTTACTTTATATGCAGAACATTACGGAAACCACTGAATTGCTGTACAGGCAACTGCGTGGACTTGGGGTGTCGATATGTAGTACATGTGTGAGCAGGCTGACGTTGGTTGAGCTGCAATCCCCTTCCTCCTCCTTCAGAAGAAGAGATTTCCTAAATAAGTTGATATATCATTCAACTGCTACATAATTTTAAAAGTTTTTTCAACATTCTTAAGAAAGTATAGTTTTTTTCTTCCTTAAACAGTATATTTAAACAGTTTATGCAAATAAATGCTTCCATAATAAATGTACTTCACGTGTTCAAAGAAACAAAGCTAGGAGCGCTTCATGTTGGTAATACTTTGTTAACAGTTTGAGTTGCTTCTATGTACTTAGGATAACAAACTTGTATTCTTTTGATTTTTTTTTTGGCTGCGTTGCATGACTTGTGGGATCTTAGTCCCCCGACCATGGATTGAACCCATGCCTTTGGCAGTGAAAGCGAGGAGTTCTAACCACTGGACAACCAGGGAATTCCCAAAATTGCCTTCTTTTGAATGTATTTTGAAAAATATTTTAAATGGATGTTTTTTTATTTCAGATAAGCCTTTTCCTAAGATATTTAATAACTGCTCAAGGCATTAAATCCAAGCATAGATCTTAAAACTCTCTCTGCTTAAGCTCTGCGACCCTGTAACTCACTGCAGCCTCTACTGCACATGTGGAAAAGTAGGGCTTACTGAAGTGAGATGATTTCATGTTGTGGGCTGTAGGAGGTGGTGACATGGCACTTCTCTTAGAAAGGGGACATCCGTCACTGCTGCGACTGTCTGGGGTAAATGAGATCCTCAGGCAGGTAGCTGAGACTCAGAAGACAGACCTAGGTCGGCAGAAGAGGGAACTGGTCTTTGCCAGTTAAAAATGAATGAGCAACACGTTGTAATGACAAGTTTTACAGTTTTTTCAGCATTTCTTTCCCTTATTTGTTCATTCAATTAAACAATGACTATGTGCCAGGCAGTGTTCTAGGCACTGGCAATCCATAAAAGAAGAAAGCAGACACAAATAAATACACGCCTTCATAGGGTAGGGGGAGATCCATCATTTTCTAAATAAGTAAATAAATTACATAATGTGTTAAAAGATGATAAATGCTACGTGGAACAGTAAAGCACAGAAAAGGGATAATGAATGCAGATTCAGGTGGTGGTTTACTGTATTGGGTTGTCAGGGGAGGCCACCCCAAGCAGGCTGTATTTGATTAGACACTAAGGAAGCAAGCCATAGCGACCCCTAAGAGGTCAGTTTTCAAGGTGGAGGAAAAACAAGCACAAACAGCTTGAAGTCGGGGTGTGCTTACCTGGAGCACATTGGGCTGGCAGTGGAAGCCATCGAGAAGAGATGAGGCTGGTTACAATGTGGGGCTGGGGGGTGACGGCCAGTGGCGCTCCAAACAGTGTAGAGACTCCTGTGATATTCTAAAGACTTTGGCTTCTGTCATAGAATTATTGACCTGTTTTGCATTTAACAATGTATATGTGAATTAACAAGGACCTCTACCCTTAACAATGAAAAAATACCAGGTTTTTGTTTCCACATCCATACACTTAGCAGTGTTTAAAATGGGCACTGGCTAAATACTGATAACCACCTCCGCAACCCCGATCCCCCGCCAAAGTCGTCTGCAAAGCAATAGGTCTTGACCTTTTTATGGAAAGTGGTCTATATTATGAATAAAGTACGGCTTCCTTGATTCTGGTTAAAGGCATCCTTTCCTAGAGCTTTCCCATCTCCAGAACAGCCCCGGCAGACAAATCCTTCTGGTCTACCCATCACTCTAAGCATATCACTTCTCCATTAAAAAAAAGACAAGAAAATCAGTGGTGGAAGAAGTGAGGAAGAAAGACAAGCACAGAAGGAGAAGAGGAGCCAAAGGGAGTCTACAGCGAGCAATTCCTTTGGCAATGAATGGAATCTGCCGGCCGCGAAAGACCACACGTCCAGCCCCAGGCCAAAGCCACCTGTGGTGCCCACTTCTCAGCTGAGTGTAAGGTATAAGATTGCTCTGATTTTGGTAAAGATTCATCTTTATAATCAAGAACATTTCTTTTCTTTTCCTTTCTGCAGTCAGCAATTGAACCTTTCGACTTCTCTGCCACTCGTCATCTAAAAACTTCAGTGAGTAACTCTTTCTATCTCAGAACCTAGGATAATAGTATTCACATCTTTTATTCATGTCACATTTCTTTTTTAACCGTTGCAGTAGGTGTGGAAGGACAGAAAGCCATGGAGATAAGGCAGCTTTTCAAATAACAACAATCACAGCAATAATATACTAGGTAAAATTTGAGGGATTACAAATGTGCTGGGGTTGTTTTAAGGGTTTTATATGTATTATCTCATTTAATTTTTATAACCCTATGAGGAAGCTACTTGACGTGCATTCTGTAAATGGAGAGGTAGTAAGTGGCAGATCTGGAATTGAAATCTCCCTCATCTGACTCCCCTCCAGAGCCTATGCTCATCACCTCAATGCTCCAGTGACAGCGCTTTTTTTTTCCCCTAAGCTTTTTGTTGTGAAAACATTCAAACATGAACAGAAGTAGAAGGGATAGTATAATGAGCTCCTAGGTATGCATCACCCAGTTTCAATAATTACCAAATAAGGCTAGTCTTGTTTCATCTATTTTTCCCCCCAACACTATTTTACTTTGAAGCAAGTCCAAGACATCCAGATCATTTCATCAATAAACATCTCATTATGTATTTCTAAAAGAGAACTTTTAAAAACTATAACCACAATACCATTATCACACCTAAAAGTATGAACAATAATTCATTAAAAACAACAAATACCCAGTCTCAAGCTGTAGTTTAACTACAAGGCCATAATCTTATAGGTGTGACAAGATTTGGTACAGATGGAGGAATAAATCTACCAAACCCCTAATGGCATCATTTGTATTCCAGCATTGACACTTAAATGTGTTTGATCAAATGAGGCTACTTTACATGCAAGTTGCTGAGGCCATGTATTTCTCCAAGTGGCATAGCAGAAAGCAACAGGATTTAGAAAATCTAGTTCTCAAGTTTTGGCTCCATGTTTAAGTTTACTACTTATACTCTTAGGGCCTCAGTTTCTTATATATGAAATGAGGAATTTGAACTATCAGTGACTTATAATTTGGAATTCTCAAATTCTAGAACTTTCTGAAGGTTATTTTACATATATATATATATTCCAAAAGGATTTTATTTCGTAAATATGATTTCCTTAGTGGACGGTCTTTCTAACCTTGAAAAGTGAAGTCACTGGTGTTAAAAAGGAATAATAGGACTTCAAATAGCCTCTTCCTCTCTGACACTCAGTATATTTATCTATCTACCCATCCATTTATGCATCCATCAATCAATGTGCCTACCTATATATCTAGCAAGACATACGTCTAAAAGTAGTCTTTTAATAATATGTAAAATGAAACTATTATTTTTCACAGAACCCAAAACATAGGCAAGCAGGTGAATTATAACATTATAAGTATGATTGCTTTGTTATGTAATATGGGAAAAAAAGAAATAATTGCAAACTCAGATGAGACTCAGACAGGAGGGCTTATGTGTTTCTCAAGATAAGATGGTCTTTGAAGTTTCACTTTTCTTCTAATGGGCAGATGACTCTGACCGCCCCCAGCCTTGCTTTACCGAGAAGAAAGTGATAGATCATTAAAAGCTCATCACTCAAGGGCTTCAAGGAAGAAGAGGCTTTCAAAGAACTTTTTTTTTTTTTCTCTTTCTAGTCGATTAGCTTAATGAGCAAGAGAGAGGAAATCATTTCAGAGAGAGAAGAGAGTCTGAGGTCAAAAGTAGGGGGAAAGGGCTAGGGTGGGTGAAGAATAATGAACTTCCATAAACAAAGGTAGAGTTTAAATGAAACAAGTAAGGGCATATAGTACTGCAGGACCTTGGGTGGAAGGCTGGGCAGCCTAGGTTCCGGAAGGAACCCACCTCCCTAACGCATCTGGAACTTGTCTCTAGGAACAGAGGGCAGAGAAAAGTGCTTCTTTAGCATACAGTGATTCAATATGCCTACTTAGTTTAAAACCCTCCACAACTGCTTCTTTCATCTTTAAGTGCTGTCTGCAGGTGCTAGAATATTAAACAAGATACTCAAATACAAGTCATGTTTAAGGGATAAGTAACTTGCAAATTTTAAGGAGATCTGGCCAAAATTTATTTAAAACTCTTTACAGTCAAAATCATAAAAAAATGCAATCCAAGAGGATTTTTTTGTTGTCGTCCAATGCCTATTAATATTTTATACAGAAAAATAACATACAAAACGCAAATGTCTTGAGTAGAAATTCTTACAACTGTGGTGGGTCAGCTTGGCACATCCGGAACTGTGTTTTCCCAGATTCCTTGGCTTGTACGGTTCTGGGTTAGCGCTGGTCACCGGACACATTTGATGTGAGAAGGGGAAGTGCAGCCGCAGCCGTATTCCCTACACTCTGAAGGTCAGGGCCAGGCTCCAGGCCCCGCGGTAGACCTTGCACATCACTGCTGACCCGCAAGCCGGAGGCGGGGCTGGTGTAGCACCGCATCCAGACTCACCGCACCTCCAGCTCCCGCGAGATCTGCTCCTTCTACTTTTCCGAGGCATGGAGCAGGTGCACGTGCACCTCTGCGCTCAGACACCCGCTTCTCCCCGCCACGGCATCGGGGTCGCAGGTGCTGAGACACAGGTGCAGGCCCCAGCTGGTCTCAAAGGTTACGGTTGACTTCATAGGGCTCCAGTTCATCAGTTCAGCTCCCTGCTCTCAACCACATCCAGCTTTCTTCCCCACTTGCCAATCTGGTTGATCCAAAGGCTCCATGTTTTTGGCTTAACATGGGGTGCAGAGCCAACAGCAGTAAGGGACTGCACCACCAGCTCCCACACTTGCAGACAGGTCTAACCCCTACAACAAATCCCTTATGTCTTACCATGCGTAGCAATTCTGCTTCTTGATCAAACCTTGACTGATGCACTAACCGTATGAGGTAGAAAAACAATTCAGAAACTAAAATTCATTCAGTGCTTGAAGGAAAAAATATCCTCCAGAATTCACGTAAAGTCCCCCAAATTGGCAAACCATATGAATATTGCATATAAAATTGTAACTCATATTTCTTCATTCACCAAGATATTTATTAATCAATATTCTGTTCATTAAAACTAAAAGATCAAAACCTAAATAATTTTAAATAATGAATAATTCTAATAATTATTATGTAATAATAATTGGTTAATTTAATAAAATAATAACAATAGTTAATTTAATAACTAAATGAATTGTAAATAATAATTCTAGATTACATTATATACTTAATTATATACTCAAACATAAATAATCCTAATAAAAAATTGAATTCAATAAAAAATTGAATTCATTAAATAATTGTTGAATAATAATTATTTGACCATTACGGAACTTACAGGAAGATAAATTTGTCATTTACTGAAATCCAACAATGTAGATTTTTGAGCTTCACTGTATATTTTCACTTTTTCAACTATAAATAAATTCTCACAATTAAAGAAACAAAATCACGGAGAAGTGTCCAGAAACCACCCATTAAGAGTTTAGCAATTTCATGAACTTGCATTGCTTTAGCAATCTCCACTTTGGGATGACATTCCCCATAATGCCATTCTGAATTCCAAATCCACATCCAATGTCTGCTAGATGTATTCCGACAAACAATCCAATGGAATCTCAACCCCAAACTCAGTTTTTCAGCATCTCCTTTCCCCGAGCAAATACACTCTTTCTCCTGACTTCCTAATTTCTGTTAACAGCAGAAATTGACATCTGTCATGATTTGTGGCCTCCAAGTATCTTTTAAAAACATTTCCTATGTCTGGGGAATTTCACACGTGGTTAGTCTCATCCTAGGAAACTCTCTTTCCCCACCTTCCTTGCAGGTCCGGTAAGGTGTCTGACATAATCTGTACCCATCAGTTGTAGCCAGGCAAGATTTCCACTTGAAGGAGACTAATGGGACAGAGTAGGTACCATTTGGAATTCGCTTTCTAGCAAGAGTGGCGGTTGGATGCTTTTGGCTTTCCAGGACAGCAAGGGTAGAGGTTCTGGTTTCTGTTGCCCAGTTCTGAGGTGGGAATTGTGGTGTCTGCTCCCCATGGCAACGGTAGGGACTTTGTGGTATGCTTTGTGCACTGTTCCTGTTAAAATAGTCTCCTAGCCTGTTTCTTTGTATATTCTGAAGATTTTACAAGCTAGGTAGGCAGGATTAAACACTTAATCCAATTAGAGGAGATTCTCTTACTTGCAATTAAGAACAACTGGCTGATGCAGACACATAAGAGCCAAACACCAGAATCCTCTTCATTTCTAAGCAGTTGCAAGTCCTTCTGCATCTATCCGCAAAATGTCTTTAGAATTTGTCCTCTTCTTTCTCTCCCAAAGTCACTACCCAGTAAGGCTCCGTAAATAGCTAGTAGGGTGGTTCCCATATATCAGAAGAGTCTAAGCTTTTTACGTGCATCAACTCATTGAAGCTTCATATCAGCTGTGCGATATATGCACCATTTACTGCCTGCATGAAGCAGGCAAAGAGACTGAGGTCTCAGATGAACTTGCTAGAATGTTGCAGAGTGAGGGCTGGGAGCCAGGTTATCTCATTCTAAATTCCGTGCTACAGAGGCAACTTGCACGCGGACATCTCAATCCTTCCTTCACACTGATTAGCATGGGTTTATTCGGATCATCTCATTCCAGCTGCGCCCCTATGCAATGTCTTCGATGATTCCTTGGTGCCTTCAGATAAAGTTCACAGGTATGGCTGCCATATAAGCTCCTCAACGGTCTGCTACAACCATCTCCTCTTCATCTTTATCTCACGTTCCCCGTGCATGGCCCTCATGTTCAGAAAGATCAGACCATCCTGCTTTTCGCCAGCCACATCCTGTGCTTCCCCGCCTCTTATGACTCCTTTCCAGGTCTCTATACCTAGAATGCTTTCTCCAGTTTTTGTTTCTCTAAGAGTGACCGCGTGTTGAGATGTGCTTTTCGTGCCTGTGAAACATGACCTATATTCACCCCTTCAAGTCTTCACGTTAACTCTAGGAAACAAGCCTTATTACTCATTTCCAGTGAAGAAAATGGAGGGTGAGAAAGGTGAAGAGATTTGCCAAAGGTCACCAAAGCTGTAAGCGGCAAGGTCGGAGTTTGAATCCAGGTATGTCTGATAGGAAGCCTGAGCTTTTAACCGAGGTGCCGTCAGCCTTCCATCCTATCCGAATGTGGATCAGCGGTTCCTCAGAAATGAGCCTTCTTTGGTCTTTCCCATCAGAAGTCATCTCTCATCTCCACATGCACAGCTCTTGTCTCGTGAGTCTCGGATAGCAGTTACACGTTCTGCATTCAGCAGTGGTCATCCATGCCCATGCTTATTTATTCAGCCAACTCCTATTTCTCAAGTGTCTGTATGGGGGCAGGCACTGATCTTCATGCTAGGATGCGGCATAATACGCAAACACCTTGCCCCCATGGAGTTTATATTCTAGTGGGGAGACATCAGATTAGAGTGTATATAATATATGTGAGGAGGCAATAGTTGCTACAGAGAAAAATAAGATAAATTAGAATTGTCAAGCAGAGAGGGTTGCTCTTTTCAGTAGGAAGGGAAGGAAAGGGTTTTCTGACAAGGTGCTACTTGAGTAGACACGTGGAAGAGGTAAGGAAGCCAGCTGTCGGAGCTCTGGAGGACAAGTATTCTAGGAAGGGAGACCAGTGCGTACAAAGGCCTGAATCAGAAGGAGGCCTGGCATGTTGTTCTGGGAATAGCAGGGAGACCAGTAGGACCAGTACGCATGAGCAAAGGGGAAAGGGGAGGTCGACAAACCCGAGAGGTAGCAGGGGCAAATCATGTTGGATCTTATGCAAGCAATCTGTAAGGTCTTTTGCTTTTACTCTGAGTCAAAAGGGAAGCCACTGGAAGGTTTTTGAGCAGAGGAGTGATGTGATCTGAGTCCTGCATTGAGGGCAGATGATGGGGCAGTGGCGGGAGCAGTGAGGTTGATTAGGAAGCTGTTGCTGATTGCAGTAGGTGAGAGACAGTGATGGCTTGGATCAGGGTGGAGGGTCTGCATATGTTTTGAAGATAAAACCAATGGGTCTTTCTGAAGGACTGTTGTGGAATGTGGTAGAAAAAGAGAAGCCTGGGATGGCTCCAGGGATTTGGGCCCGAGCACCTGGAAGGATGCAGTTGCCATTTACTGAGGAAGGGAAGACTGTGGGAGAAGCAGGTGGGCCAAGGGAAGTGAAGGGTTTGGTTAGAGACACGCTCAATGTGAGATACCCATTAGACATTCGAGAGAAGGCAGCTGAACGTGAGTCTGAAGTTCAGTGGACAGGGCTGGGCAGGAGATCCAATCTTGGGAGTCTTGTTTGTACTAAGTCTTCCTGACAGCAGGATCTGTGTTTGTTTATCATTTGTATCCAGGATGGAAGTAGAGGCTCAATACATAACCACAGTGGAAAAAAAAGAGGAAGAAGAAGAATTAAGGATAAAAAATCAGGCAAATGTTTAAGGAGTTAAAAAAAAAACTTAACTAGTTTAATTGGATCGCAATATAATCCAAAGACCCATTAATATTATTCTCTAGAGAAACATTACATTACTGAAATCAAAATTAGGGGAATTATAAATACTTCAAATAAAGTAGTAGTGCATTTGTAGATCAAAGAACGCAAACATATCGTTCATGTGATTTTTATCAAGAGAGTTGAGTATGAGAAAGCAGAGAGAATGAGCACACGGGCTGGAGAAAAAATGGCAAAACAAAGCAAAACAAAAAAAATTGCCTGAACAAATGAAAAACTATCTCTAGGGCAAATGAAAAGAAACCACTGTAGCAGCAAACTTTCAAGAGATTATCAATTCTATTTTGGGAAAATGAATAAACATAAAGCTGAGCTTGACACACTAATGGAATAAACGTAGAAACTCAAGAACTAAGAATACCAGAATTCATTGTTTTAACCAGGGAAGGGTAATGGATAATTTCACTTATTAAAAACATGAATCTATTGCAGAGGTTATGAATTCATTCTTCAGTTTGTTCTGATTTAGTAAAAGTGTAGGGTATAAGGCAGAATGATTGTGCATGCAAAGAACAGTCATTTTTTAAATAAAAGTAGAAGCATGATATCAAGACAATTTATCTACATGAGAAATAAAGTATATTTGTTACTCAAACTAGAGAAAAACCTCTCGCCAAGCTTACAGATGGGAGAGTTAATAAGGGAGGTATCTGACCTCCCCAGTCAAGTAGCAGGCTGGATAATCAATGCCTTTTGAGGTTCTGTGACTCTGCTTTTTAATTTGCAGTATCACTGAAAGCAATTTCCTGGCATTCCACAACCTAGCTCTAGGGGCAAAGTAATTGGTGACCCTTGGTCTATGTAAACAACCTGAATAACAAAGATCACAAAAGGCACACTAGAGAGACATTCAATTTAAATCGCAAGTTTCTAGGCTGCTGGTTCTCAAAGAAGGAGCTTCAGAACCATATGGTGGCAAAGAATATCTTGGAAATGGGTAAGGTTCAGAAGAAAGTATGTGGGGAGGGATCATGGTAATTAGAATTGTAGAATTTAGCTAGTTATTCTGCTTTTGTCTCCCCCCCATCCTCACCTTTCTGTGCCCTGGAATTAATCCTCTATGGACACTCAGGAGGAGGTATCTTCCTGCCTCGTTTTGAGTTGCATTTCTGGAAGTGACTGTGACCCGCCATGGCACCAGCTGCTGTCGTGGGCCCCTCCTCCATGGCCCCAGAAACACTGTCCCTCGCTTCTCCCCTTCAGACCTGAAGGTGATAATGGCTTCCCACTGTTGATAATCCCTGGGTGCCTCGACAGCTCTTATAGGTTGCTTTTACCCTGCCTTTCTTTACCATTGTGGACAGTCCCTTCTTTAATAAGTCTTCTGAACCATTTAAATTGGATTCTGCTCCCCTGAATAACACAAGAGTGCTAGGTAAAAAAAAAAAAAAAAAAAAAGAGTGCTAGGTAATTTCTAAGTGGCAACAAAAAATTGAAGGGTAGGGACTGTATAGTCTTATAATTCCCAAAACACCTTCTATGGCACTTCAAATGCAATGCAATCTTAATATTTCTGTTCAGAAGTTGTTGATGAATTATAGGCTCTGCGCAGGGCTGGTCGCCTCCTATGTCAATTGGATCCACGTCCCCCTTAAGACAGTCATTTCTCAGTCTTTGAGGTTTCCTGTCATATCCACAGAGGATACACAGAGGAGGAACAGAGTTTCAACCTTGCAAAGCACGAAAAGGTGGTTTATATTTGTTATTGTTTTATGGGACTGATACAGGACACAGCGAGGGAAAGATTAAGGTCAAAATTATTTGAAAACTAATGTTCTCTAGGCTGAAACTAATGGAGCCACTTGTACACGTTTGTCTTGCTGGGACTATGGAATTCCTTGGAGATTATCCTCCACTTACCTTTGACTGATGCTGCCCAGTGTAATGAATCTATAAAATAACATTTGCTGTACCATTAGTGAGAAAAACAACGTGCCGCAGATATGAGGCTCTCACAACTAAAATGGATCGCCACCAAGCTACATGTCAATCGGCAATATCAAAAATGTCCAGGATTGCCAAGAATCAACCATTAGTGCAAATGTACCTAAAACCTTTTAGTCACCTATCACATCTAATTATCTGATACCAGATATAATTATGCTATAACATATCATTTTAGTACCATGACCTACATCATGCTAATTCACCCTATATGCCATATGGAATTTCTAGTCTAAAATGATCAACTTCAGTAAGACTAATAAATGAGTAGTCTAATACAGTTGTTCTAAGAACCTTCCAAGAGGGATATTTATTTATTCACTCATTTATTTATTCGACAGTTTTTTTCTGAGCGCCAATTATGTGCTATGTAAGGTGCTAGATTCTGGCAATACAGTGACGAATAATATGTCCCTGAGGCACACACAGTCCAAAGGAGAGCAGGGTTGGGAAGAGACAAATAATTCCAAATAGGGAGCCATGCATAGTGGAAGGTGCGAGCTGGTATCTTTGGGGTGGGCTGGGAGGTAGCTGAGATCATAGAGGAGATAATGCCTGAGTTCTCTAGGAGGACAAGGACAAGGCAGAATCTTCCAGGTAGAAGTACCATCCTGAGATAGGATGTTCCATTTAGAGGCTGCCTAGAGATTGCTCTGGCGGTCCCTCCAGTAATAGAGAGAGATGTCAGGAGAAGGGCGTGGGTGGGCGGGCAGGGGCCTCACATGCCGAGGGCTTTGATCTGTGCTGTGTGATCTCTGGAGATCACTGAAGTTTGTAATCAGTTTAATTCATCTGGTCATTTAACAAGTATTTAAGGAACCTACCTGTATACGGGGTATGATGCTAGGCATTGACGATATAGGCACGAACTAAATGGAAAGGGTCCCTAATCCTCACGGAACTTAGATTCTAAAGGAGGTATGGTAGGGCGAACATTGAAAGGAAAACAATTTTAATGGATAAAATAGGTACAAATTGTTATTAACGCTACAGAGGAAATAAGGTGCATGTTGAGACTTGTGGGCCAGGGGAATGGACTTTGGGCGGGGCGTTCAGAGAAGACCTAAGGACTTGTTATGGAAGGAAAGGCCTGAAAGCTGAGAAAGAGGCAGTCACACACAGAGCCGGGTGAATGTTCCAGGCAGAAGGATATGCCAGGATATTCAGGTAATGTTACGCCCTGAGGTAGGCGAGGAACTGGCACTACTCCAGAAATTAAAAGACCAGGAAGGCTGGAGCATAGCGAGAGAGGGCAGTGGTCCGAGATGATGTTGGAGGGGTTACCAGGAGTCAGACCACGGAAGGCCCGAAGTCCAGGGCTAAAGGGCTGGAGGTTCATGGAAGATGCCCTAGGAAGGCATTTAAAGGCCGTGAGCAGTGAGGTGACGTGACAGAGCCCTGGCTACTAGGTAGAGAGTGGGCTGCATGCAGACAAGAAGGGAAGCAAGAAAACCAAGCATACGGCAGTTGTCCAGGAAGGAAGTCATGGTGGCTGGGACTTGGGATGGTGGCAGGGGAGACAAGAACTGGGTATACTTTGGAGGTAGCACTGCTCTGTCTTCTGACAACACTGCCGCGCAACATGGTGGCCAGCGTTTCATCACAGACGTCTCCTAGCTTTATGGCCTGGACAGCCATGTCACCGATGAAGCCATTTACTGAAACGTACATGGCTTCGGGCCTTCCGTGGTCTGACTCCTGGTAACCCCTCCCACATCATCTCGGACCACTGTCCTCTCTCGCTAGGCTCCAGCCTTCCTGGTCTTTTAATTTCTGGAGACTCTGGGTGGAGTGGGACAGGAAACATAGGACATTTACACTGCAGAAATGAAATCTTACTTGGGGTCCGGTGGTGGATGTACTAAGCTTTGCGGGGTGTGTGGGACTTGGGGGAAGGTAGGGAGACTTCTGGTCACTGGAAGATTTGACGTTCTGAGGTTAAGAAGGTTGCAATAAAACACTGGGGAAATGACCGCAATAGGGACAAAGGCTGCTGAGAAGTGAGGACAACCAGGGCAAGCTGTGGAAGTGTGGTGCAGTGGAGAGCTCCGGGACACTGAGAACGTATGACGATAGCTCATGAAATGGAGAAACGCTGGAGCCGGGGAGAATGGCCAGCAAGGAGGGAGGGAGGCCCTAGGAGGAAGGAGTGGGTGAGCGCCAGGGGTGGCCAGGAGCCCTAGACACAACCTTCTGAGAGGCACCTGCAGATTTGGCCATCATCTATCTCATCAGGGACGCTGGCAAGAGCAGCTGAAGGGGGATGGGTGGAGGCAAAAGTGAACGGTTGGTGAGGAAATGACAGAGTATAGTTGAATCCTTCAAGCAGCCTCATTTTAAAGCCAGCTTGAGCTGGAGTGTTAAAACGTGGAGCAAATTGCTGCGTTTGTATATGCTAAGAGGAATGAGCCAGTGGTCAGGGAGCACGTGAAGAGAAGGAGGGTTGATTGACAGAGAAAGGCCAAGAGGACAAAGAACTTCTTAATATAGTAACATCCCTCATGGGTAGCATCTACCCTGTAATTTCTAGTCACTTTAGCTTGTTATCACATTTAACCCTCACAAGAACCCAAGAGGTAGAAACTGTAATTATCTACATTTTACTGATAAAAGAGTTGAAATTCAAATATTTTGCCCACGGTTTCTGAAGCCAAAAATCACTAACACCAAGATGCAAACTCCATTCAGCTGCCGGAGCTGCCTCTTGAAACCCTGCACTGTGCCTCCTTCCCACTCTGTCAGCTTTAATCCCAGAAGAAACCAACAAGTCCACGTGTTCCTGCCGGCTCAATGTCCATCAAACATACCTTTCAGGGTCCTGCCTTCCCACTCTTCCACAACTTGCCCTCAACCATCCCAGGGGCCCTCAGGGTGTGAACCAAACCTGGTAGAACCAAATCCAGCTGACTGGGTAGATCTTTCTCCAGGGATAGCTTGTCTAAAGAAGACAGTACTGAGGAGAACTTGTCCATGCCCTGGACAATGGTGCTGCTGTTGCTTTTTAACCCGCTGGGTTTCCCTTCCCTTGCTACCTCTTCCTGACCATCTATGTTCTGTCCAGCCCTCCACACCAGGTGCCTCCCTGCAGCCTTCTCTCAAAGAAGGTCTTGTCCTCTATGTAACCATCCACCTGAAAACCTGTCAGGGCTCTTCAGACTTGTATGGGAAATGGGCGGTAGAGTGATCACATCCAAATATCCACCAAGTCCCTCTTGATTAAGCTGTCTTGGGACCAAAGCCCAGAATGGTTCTAGTGTTTATTCTTCATCTGCTGGCTTCATCCATGGCTTGTGTCAAGCTTCATGTGAACCTGCTGATTGATACTGGGCATCCGTACACACTTTGACTTCACCTCCTCTTTATCTTAATTTACTCACTTACCAGTGTCACAGATGACCTACTTGTTTTGGGGTGAAATCTAATAGTATTCCCTAGTACAGTGTTTTCCAAAGTGTGACCCACAGTTTCCTGGGCCTGCCATAAATCAACTGAATCAGAATCTCTGCAGGTGGAGTAATTCTAACCTCTGGGTAATTCCAACCTCTGGTGTAGAATGACTTCCTGGCCCCTTCTCAGGATCCTGGGTTTCCTGCTTGCCAAGCCATGGACAGTAAATAGGGCAGCTCAACTGCCCAGGTACCCATGAGCCTGCTCAGATTCAGCTATTCTTGGGCACCCTTGTCTATGCTGACGGGCTCAATTCCATCTGTTTTCCAACTGGCCTAACCTTGGGAGTATTAATTATTTTCTTAAGCTCTAGTACAAACCAAGCCTTCAATTCCAAGTTATTTAGTCTTACTTCTGCCTCCGATTGTTTGCACTTGACATCTGCCATGTGGGCCAGGTCTGATCTTATTTTCTCTAGCGACAGTTCAGGTCCAGCCCAGGGTCATATCCATACCAGTAGCAAAAATTATGCTGGAAAAATACGGATGGAGTCAGATCAAAGCTAAATTAAGCAGTTGGTACATTGTGAAAGCGTGAACAATGAAGATTTTTTTCCTGAATAAATATCCTTTAATATCAGGTCTGCCTCAGTTACTGAAGATGTTAATTTCTCATATTGTTTTCTTTCATTTGCGGATGTGAATGTTAAGCTTGAAAAGGCCAACCAAGCTGTCATAGTAACGAGGTTAACCACGGGCCAGGTGATTTCTGGTTTTTAGACCTTATAGTTAAGGACTGCCCGTCGTACATGTCTATAGCAGGGAACAAAACTTAGGAAATGCATCATAGCCACTCCCTGACCTATAAACACCTAAATTATGAATGTTCTATATATAGGAACATCCTGTGCTGAGTCCCAAAGCGTGGGTAGGACATTTTCTTCTTCTCCTTTGAGACGCCACGGCAGATGCATCGAGGGAGGTCCCTTCTCATCCTGTGCCAGGTGCCCAGCACAGCTGCAGAGGGAGTCCCCTTCCCCAGGGGACTCTTCTCATTGGCAGGGGGGTGTCTTTTGCAACTGTTCTGAAAATGAGAATGTGTACTCACAGCATACTGAGTTCCCATTCATGAGTAAATTTTCCCACAAGAACGGTGAATAGATTAAAACCGTGCTAGTCTACAAAATTCCTTTTAATCCAAAACATAGCAGAATTATTCCTCTTACGTTTTGCCCACACTGTGATTCAATAGGCGTTGGTGGGCTGACTGACACAGATAACATGTTTTTCTGTGGGACTTGAATTATAAATTTCAATAAGTATAAACTTACACATGAACTTCTAGAACAC
Source organism: Balaenoptera physalus (assembly GCF_965194825.1). Taxonomy (NCBI): domain Eukaryota; kingdom Metazoa; phylum Chordata; class Mammalia; order Artiodactyla; family Balaenopteridae; genus Balaenoptera; species Balaenoptera physalus. The sequence continues at coordinate 13,134,685 of NC_138899.1, forward strand.
AATCTTCATGTAAACTGAAAAATGCTCCTACAGAGGGTTCAGGTGACAACTCTTTTATCAGAGCTAGTCATTCCATTGTTCTATCTACAATAGCATGACTTGGTTTTAGGCATTTTGATTCCCAAGTAAACAAAAAAATTTTCAATTTCATTTGACTTATTTTTAATGAAAAGTACACATCTCTCATTAAAACTTTGTGTTACTATCCATAATCAAAGCAACAGAAGATAGTTTAACCAAGAGATGATAAGTTACAATAAAAGATGAAACCAGTCTGTGATTTATGAATACGTAACCTGTTTGCAAAGGGATGTTAGGAGCAGATGTATTCTAGTGATACCATAAATTCAGATTCGGGCTTCAGACTCTGTCAGATGGGCCTCTGAAGACCAACAATCAGTGCACATGAAAAGCACTCACCACATTGGTGGTCACGCCCCTATAGGAGTTACTCCTTCATAACTCATAGCATCCTTTCATGCACACCATCTCCTTGGACATGCAAAAGGCAGATGTTTCCTTTCTAGTGATGAGAATATCAGTCCCAGAGAAAGCAAATGACTCGCCCAAATCCAGTAGATGTATGTGGACAAACTCAAAGCTCTTCTACATCTAAGCCCATTGTTCTTCTACTATTTTGAATTTTTGTTTTAGGATAAATAAATATGTGATACAAAATAAACATGACTTTTCAAGGCTTATCATGAGCAATTACGGGAAATTAACTTTACTTCTCTATTTTCATTATCTTCATTTTTTAAAAAAATCACATTCTGTCTTCTTTCCTCTATTATTCTAGAGAACAAACAAAATGATAGATATGAAACAATGAACAAACTGTGAAGTGCCATCCAAAGGAAAGGGAGGATAATTATGCTGGTCTTCATAAAATGTTTTTATTTCACTGCTGGTGATTGTTTCTTTTTTTTAATTTATTTACACAGGACAAGGGAGCTGGAAAATTTATTCAGAACATTATCAGCATCAGCGAGGCCACAGGTCAGTTTCAGGAAGGGCTGAGCTTCAGCTCCTGTCACCTACTGTGGCCAGTTGGATTTGCTTTCTGTCATGCTAACAGAGCACATGGAAACCAAGCAAGGGATCTGCTGCGGCAGGTGGCCAGAGCCCCAGGCCGTCGTATATACTGCTGACATGCGTGGTTTGAACTCCTTTGCCCAAACACAGACTAAATGATAAAATACATAGCAGCCTGGGCTATCTGGTAATTTTCTCCGTCATCTTTGTAATCAAGCATGATTGAAGAAGCACGAGGTAGCAGGTGGCCCACACAGCGTCACCAGCTGCACATGCTGTGCATGTGGTTTCAAAGGTAAACATCGATAACCATTTGCTGAAAATTGGCTAAAAGTCCTTATCTGTCCCCTTAAGTTGTGATCGTCTTCATTTCATTTTGCATACTGTGGGTTGCGTAGATATGCTGCTAGCTGATCCAGGAAGACTAGACTAAGTATGTACGTGTGCTCGCGTGCCTCCATGCCTGTGTACATGCACGCATGCATGCGGACACACTTGCAGACACACAGACACACATATACACACACGTATATACATATAAATATATGTACACACGTATGTATACACATTTCTGCTGATACGTGTATACGTATATGTATGTGTCTATACACACCCATATATAGACCTGTGTCCTTCCCCACAGAAACAAAGAACTATTTTGTTTCTTCTCCTACCAAAATATTCAGTTTCATCTTAACAAAGCCAAAATGCTCTGATTCCACCTTGAACTAACTTCCTCCCTCCCTCCCTCCTTCTTTCCTTCCTTTCTCCTTTCCTTCCTTCTTTCCTTCCTTCCTTCCTTCTTTCCTTCCTTCCTTGCCTCCTTCCTTCCTTTTTCTCTGCAATAGGTATTTACTGAGTTCTATCATGTACCAAGTACCTGTAAAACAAGATAGAAAGCACAATCCCTTCCTGCCACAGTGAGGGACCCAGGCGACTAAACTGACCCCTGGAATTCAGTGGATGGGGTTTTGATGGGGTGAGTACAAGGGGCGTGGCGCACATTGCCTACTTTGGAGTGTTAAGATACGGCTTCCTAGGTCAGGGAGTGCAACAGTTGTTTAAAGGACAAGATTTATTAGCAGACGGCGATAGGAGAGTCCCAGAGGGAGAGAAGAGCCTGTGTGGGCAACGGTGTGGAGGCCTGAGACAGCACGGCTCTTTCAGCAATTTCAGGTAATGCTGGCTGAGAGTGACGAAGTCAGTGAGGCCTGGGTTGGGGGAAGTGGGATGGGGTGGGACACTGAGAGACTGACAGAGAGACTGACGGGAATCGCGCAATGGAGAACAATGGGTGTCACAATGAGGAGCTTCGAAGGCGTGCTCAAGGAAGCCCTGGTCCACGGCCCAAAGGAAATCAGGGTGGGTTTAGTGAAAAATAAGGCGTCAAAGATATGTATTATTTTTGCCTCCCTTTTCTTTTTCTTTTGGCTTAGTTTTCACATGTATTCGTGTTCTGGGGAAATTATATGTCTGTCAGCTGCATACAGATGCTTGGTTCCCTCAATCAATTGATTCAGAAAGCTATAAGAAACAGTGGATCCAGTTAAGGAGAAAACATTGTACATTTCAATGTGTGTGTAGCAGATGTGGATTCTGTGATCTAAACAGAAATACAGGAGGAGAGAAAAGTGTGTGTGTCCCCCAGTAAATTTCACCACTCGGAGTTGATGGGTATGATTATGGCCCCAGGGGTGATGATAATTCCCGATATTTGTGCATCACTCTAGTCATCTTGGAGTGCCCTTATGTCCACCGTCAGGACGTTATTTGGGGAAGCATCCTGTGAGGAGTCTTGAACATGGATTTCCAGCCCCACCAGGCAGGGAAGAGAGCCAGGATCTGGCGAGGTGATGGAATTACTCTGTCTCTTTGACGATGGCTGCAGGGGAGCCATTTGTCAGCCCAAATGCCTCCTAAGGATCCTCTCACCTTTTGTAGTTTCATTTTAAGGACAATTACTCTGTGGGTGAATTTAGGGAAAATATTCCCTCTGCAACCTAAAGCAGCCTTGCTCTAAGCATGAATCTGTCAGAGGTGGCGAAGAAAAACAAAATTGTTCCCCAGAAGATCTAGTAAATCAAGGGCTACATCAATTCTCCACGGACTAGGGACAAATATCTTCGTCCTGTGTGCATTTAAGGAAAGATATTGTGTCAGTTTCCTTTTTTTTTTTTTTTTTTTTTTTTTAGGCTGCATACTGCATGGTGTGAGGGTTCCTAAAGCCAGAAGGAAACAGATAGGTTTGGCTTTCTAATTACATTAGGGAGTCTTATGCGTGGCTCTGGGCTCTGATTCCTTATGTTTGCTGTCACAGCACAAATAAGAGATTGCTTCTCCTATTTTTGAACCTTTTAGCTTCTCTGTTTCATTTCTTCCCCTCTGGCACAGACAAAAGCCTTTGAGTTACTTGCTACTTAGACAAAATCCTGAAAGAATATGAACCAAATGTAAACAGTAACTAAATCTCAGTGATGGATTTAAGACGGCACTTATTTTATATATCTTAGTTTATACTTACCTTCACTTTTTGGCAATGAGAACGTATATTTTTATAAACAGAAAAACAATAAGGCTGGAGCCCATTTGGAAACATAACAATTACAAACCCTCTAGTCTACACTCCAAAAAGCACATGGCTTGTACATCTCCGTGTCACTTGCACTTCCTAAGCAGTCATCTGTTAGTAAATATTTGATAGGGTCTTTAAGTCTGTCATCCCCAGTAGGACAAAACGCACAGGACAGGGAATCCTTAAAGGAGATTGACTTCTTACTCTTCCAACTGAGCGTGAGAATAAGGCAGTGGAGGTCAATGGGTCCCTACAAGATGAAGTCACTGAGAGATCACTTGGGGAGCCCCTGGGATCCAATTTCAATACATCTGTATCTTAACCCAGAAGCACTTTCTGAGCACCGGCAATGACAAGTGTGGGATGCTACCCCTTCCCGCATATGATCAAAATATCAACGCCTGTATCATGATGTACAATGATCACTTTAAATGCTATTATCAGGGTAAACTGAAAACAGGAATAACCTCTTTCTATAATACAAGCCTAATTTGCTGTGACCTCCAGAAGAATTTAGAAGTACCCGTAGTTGGAGAAGAAAGAGCCTGCTGTTATACTGGTAGAGGCCCTGTGCAGTTTTCTAGTTAGTAAGGGGAACATGCATTGCATATGGGGAGATATTCACTCTGGCCTGTTTCATTAATTGACAAACCAATTTGAATACTATATTTGTTTATATATTAATATTATATGCATTTTTTATTAATGGCTAATGATAGCTAAATTATACTAAAATAATAAAGTCTACTATAATTATGGTCCTTGATGAATGGTAAGCTATAAGTATTCCAAAGTAAACAACTGACCAAGCTCTCCACATTGGAGCATAGGGTGGCCTACACTTCATAGGGAGAAGGAGGGATCCACAATAACTTTGAGGTTTGAGGATGAGATGATTGGGTGTTGCCAATAACCAGGACTAAGAATGCAAGAGAAGGGTTAGGACTTGGGGAAATTGTGAGTTCACTTTTTGACATATTAAGTATCTATGGGTACATCCTGGGAGACATGCCCAATAAGTTATTGAACATATGAGTCCGGAGCTCAGGAAAGTTCTGGGATAATGATAAATTGTCCATGTCTTATGGATCTGAAAACCCTTGTCTAATCTCCCCTTTTAGACAAGTGTTGACCTCAGAGTGCTATTCTCGGCCTAGGATTTTAGATACTGAGGCCAGACACTGAAGAGATGAAAGTTGACTTATCAAGAGAGAGCATCCAGGTAAAAAGTCAACCCAGTTCACTAATCCAAATCCAAAGGGGCAGGGTAGAGAGGAAGAACCCAAGGCCTGGGCAAAAGTAGCAAAATGAGGAGAAGCCGTGAACTTGCAGGTGGGTGATAGAGTTTAGAAGGAGACCCTGAGTCACTAGAACAAAGCCATGGTGTTTTGTATGGAGCTCCTGGAGTTCTGGCCTCGAGTAGGGAAGGGGATTGTATTAGTTTCCTATGGCTGCTGTAACAAACTACCACAAACTTAGTGGCTTAAAACAACACAAATTTATTATCTTACAATTCTGGAGGTTGGAAGTCCAAAATGGGTTTTGCACACTAAAATCAAGGTGTTGGCACATCTGCATTCCTTCTGGAGGTTCCAGGGGAAAAGTCTCTCTCCTTGCCTTTTCCAGTTTCTAAAAGCTGCCCACATTCTTGGTTCATGGCCCATTCCATCTTCAAAGTACATTACCCCAATCTCTGCTTTCATGATTAAAAGCATGAAAGATAGGCAGGAACACAGAAAATAATTGAGATAACACATATGAAATGTGAAAATAGACCAAAAGGAAATATATCAAATGGGTAATTGTTTCGTTAGAAACATGGGAATACAGATCGTACTTTTGTCCTTTACTCTAATTCTCAAGCATTCTATAATAAAAAAATAACTTAAAACTGCTTTTAAAAAGTGACATACCAAAGAATTCTTAACAGTCTGACTCAGGGAAGAGATGAAGGAATAAGTCATTAATGCCAAATACAGAAACGAGGTGAAATGCGGGCAATGGAGGAATTACAGAATCGGGGAGTCAGATGGTCACTGGTGATGGCTGGGGGAGAGCAGTTCCCAGGTGAGGTGGGAATGCAGACAAGACAGTGAGGGATTATATTGGAGGCCATCAGGACAGCAGCTGGAGATCACTGGTTAGGGAGGGAAAGATGACAGCAAAACTTCTTGGAAGCCAGGGACCAGGAAAGCGAGGTGGTTGATTTTGTTGTCATCATTTTTAAGAGAAGAGAGGAGATTCTCAATTCTGACCAAAGCACCAGGCAGAACCGTGTAACAAGAGCTAGGCTATATTGAATGTGCACTTTAAATTTTCCTAGATGACACTCTCTATGTCTTTCAGGAAAGAGAAGCAGTGCCTGGTAGTGTTATGAATATGAGAATAGTCTTTTCTCTAACTATGGGTAAGATATTTCCATTTGATGAGCCTCGGTTTCTTCATTTTTAACATGCATGGTTTGGATCAGATGGTCTCTAATGATCATTTAAGCTGTAATATTTTATATCCATCTCTGAAATCTCTAGCTCATTTAAAAAGCCTTAGTTTCACCCTCTTATGAGAATGACTAGACCAAAGCACAATAGTGAAGAAAAGAGACTGGGGGTTTGATTTCATATCAAATTGTCTGATTCCTTTACAGTCCAAACAATTAGTTCAGTCACCTAGAAGCACTTTTATGCAAGCAATTCAACAACTGAAAAAAAGGTAATGCCAGAAAGGGTAAGACAATAAATTCTCCCTCTTACCAACATCAGAAGGCAGGTAAACACAATCCACCTAGGCAAGGATCAGAAATTACCATTAAAATTTCAATATTTTTCCTTTCACATCCTTAAAAAAATACCATTAAGAGGAAAATTAAAGGGGGAAAGGAAGGCATGCACTAGAGAATGGACAGTTACCTTCCAGTCAGATCAGGCCAAGGTGCTTTCTGAGAGGTACTCAACTGCGGGTGTGAAATTGTCAAACACCAGGTGTTTGCCACTATGTATTTAGGAGAAACACAAATGGGTATCTGGGCAGAGAGGAAATCCCACTGGGTATTTGGCAGGGTATGATGGCAGATTGAGGAGGGCTCAGAAAAAGGTAGAAGGAGAGATCAGTGAGGTGAGGAGAAGACATTTGCCAAAATGCATCTCCCAAATAGAAAAATGCTAGTCTCAGGCAATAAATAAAGGGAAGGAATTTTACAGGTACACTGGAAACAGAAAGAATCTTCTTAAGTTCTGTGTAACTAAGAATAGAGGTAACTAGAGCTCGAGAACATAGTTGCTGAATTTTGAGTAATTAATCTGAGAGACAGAATTTGCTGCAATTTCTATTAAATATAATAATGGAAGGAATACTTGGGACAAAGAGAGACACACAGAGATCGCTGGTGCTGAACACTCAAAGCGGAAGAGAAAACCAAATTTGACACACATCCTGTAGCCACATCTAGGTTAAACTTTCTTCAATTCTTTGTTGAAAAGAGATTAGAGCTGATAAGAAGGCCCTACTCTGTAACATTTGATTTTGATAGATCTGCATTTATGCTTGACTCCATTGTATAGTAATTGTATAGTAAATTGCATATACTTCCATTGTACAGTGCTGAAAATTCAGACATCTTTATGGACATTATAAAAATCTTGAGTTTATTCTCCAAATATGGCAATAGACATATCTATACTTGGTGGAGCTTGCAATGGACACTTGTCCTTTTTGTTGTTTTGTTTTTGGCTGCCAGCATGCATTCCCCTTCCCAAGATCAACCAGTTTCCTTTGCCAAGATGAAATACACAATGGAGGGGAGTCATTCCCCAGAACGAATTCAACATATTCTTGGAAAGGTGATGGTGATGTGCACTTAAAAAAAAGAGCTGATATATGCCTAATATAGTCCACTCGGTTGCCTAAAATCCACCACATCTTTATTCTCATCTTGACAGTTCAAAAAATACCCCAAACTAACATAAGTTAACTCTCCTGACACATCAAAAGTGAGCGATTCTCTTCTCTCAAAGGAACGTAACCCAAAGTTCTGCCAGTTTCTCCATCCATCTCCAAGCCTAGATTATGTGAGTGATGCCCTCTCCTCCTCTTGTTCCATTGTGTTCCATCATTCTCATCAATAGTCTTCCACCTATGAGCTAAATGACATGTATGTCACTAGTAAGACCATATCAGTTAGTGGGAGCAGGGAGAGGAAAGAGAAGGAACTCAGGTAAAACACTTAATAGATGCACAGCATCACAAAGAAGGAAAACTGAGTAATGGACTTCTTTTTCTGTCCCTCTGACATACCTTGCTCCTTCCTTCCTGAGGGCTGTCATGCATACTGTTTGCCTGGACAAGCAGGAACCAGATTCTCTGGCCCAGGCAGCAGCCTTAGAAGATGGGGCTGGGCAGAATAGTAAGCAAAAGGCTCAGAGATTCAGGGCATACTTCAAGGGAACCTGGTGACCTCATATCTGATGAGAGCAGGTGAGGAAGCAAGCAAATCTGGAAGCAAGGAGGAGACATTCTGCTTAAGGGTCAGTCCAGAGAAGAACCTAGGAAATAACCTGGGAATTGAGTTACAGGGACTGAGAGAGGTTTTCTGAGCACATTTGCATGTCAAATAGAAAAAGCAGAAGCTTTGGAGGGATGAGGAGATAAGGAGTGACCAGAGGGGCACAGAGAGTAGGAGAAACTGTGGGAGGTAAGCCAAAAGAGAAGTCGATAACATGGTCAAACAAGGAAAATGAATGTATGGGGTTGAGCAAGAGATCAGTAAGGCCGGGGGATGATTAAGTGGCCAGTGAGAAATGGAGACAGTGAGAACAATCACTGCTAGAGAAGCTGGTCTGTGAAGAAAAGGAAATGGAGCAGAAAGGAAGAAGCCAAAATGTCAAGGGAGGTTTATGGTGTTCTTTGTTTTAAGATGGGAGAGACTGGTACATGCGTAAGTGTTTGTGACTCACTGATTGCTCTTCCTATTGTGTAAGTGATTAGGTCTTAAATTATACATATATATATATAATCAAAGCAATACATGTACAAAATTTTAAAAAGTCAAATGGCTCAAAGGCTAATAAAATGACTATAATTCCGCTGTCTCAACCTTCCATCTCCAGGACTTACTTCCTAGAAACATGCTTAATGTTTTTAGCTGTTCATGTTGATATTTGCCATTGTATTTCTAAGTAATGCTCGTTTTGGACATTTCTATTGACTCCCTGCTATGAAAGATGAGGTGGAAGTACTCTTAGAGAAAACCTATGTACCCACATACATATTTTTTCCCCTTATTTTCCCAAAATGGTTATATAACAATTTTTTATTTAAATAAATATTTAGTGTTTACTATATAATTATTATTCATGTTGAGCCACAAAGTACACTATTATTGCTTTTTCTTTCTTGTACAGTTTGTTTTTCATTAAATTTCTTTGTGCTGATCATTAATTCTTCCCCAACCTCTCCAAGAGAATTGTATACTCCTCTTAGTATAGTCAAACACATAAATAAATCAGGTCCATTTTCATAGTTGTTATTGTTACTGAAGCCTTTCTTACTGTCAACCTCTGTTATTCTGCTCCAATCCACCCCAGTTGCTCTCTCTTTATGCCAAAGGGCTGTCATCCTGGCATTTTCTTTGCCAGAATCCTGTGGATCAATTCCCACAGCCTCTTCCTCTGTCGGAGCCCCTTGTTTCCTAGATTCTATGTCTTTGGCTTTCTTGGTTTACTCTGTCATTTTGGTAGTGAAAATTCTCTAGTATCTTTCTAAGAACAAATGCATAGGAGGTAAATTTTTTTTTTTAAATGGCTATTCTTTTTTTTTTTTAATTTTTATTTATTTATTTATTTATTTATTTATGTATGTATGTATGTATGTATGTATGTATGTATGGCTGTGTTGGGTCTTCGTTTCCGTGCGAGGGCTTTCTCTAGTTGCGGCAAGTGGGGGCCACTCTTGCGGCGCGCGGGCCTCTCACTGTCGCGGCCTCTCTTGTTGCGGAGCACAGGCTCCAGACGCGCAGGCTCAGTAATTGTGGCTCACGGGCCTAACTGCTCCGCGGCATGTGGGATCTTCCCAGACCAGGGCTCGAACCCGTGTCCCCTGCATTGGTAGGCAGATTCTCAACCACTGCGCCACCAGGGAAGCCCCCGGAGGTAAATTTTTGAGATTTCAAATGTCTGGAAGTGGGAGTAATCTGTGCTCATACTTAGTTAATAGTTTGTCTTGGAGAATTCTAGGTGGAAAATCATTTTCCACCAGAATTTGGACCTTGTTCCATTTTCTTCTAGCTCTCACTATTGTAAATGGGAATTCTGATGCCATTCCAATTCTTGATCCTTCATATGTGACATATTTTATCTTTATGGAAGTTTTTTTTTTAATTTATTTATTTTATTTTTGGCTGCATTGGGTCTTCGTTGCTGCACGTGGGCTTTTCTCTGCTTGCAGCGAGCGGGGGCTACTCTTCGTTGCGGTGTGCAGGCTTCTCATTGTGGTGGCTTCTCTTGTTGGGAGCACGGGCTCTAGGAGCATGGGCTTCAGTAGTTATGGCTCATGGGCTCTAGAGCGCAGGCTCAGTAGCTGTGGTGCACAGGCTTAGTTGCTCCTTGGCATGTGAGATCTTCCCAGACCAGGGCTCGAACCCGTGTCTCCTGCATTGGCAGGTGGATTCTTAACCACTGCGCCACCAGAGAAGCCCCTATGGAAGTTTTTGAGATTATCTTTTTATCCTTAGTATTCTGAAGTTTAATGATAATGTGTCTTGTTTATATTTTCAGTCATTGTGTTCTTTCAGGAATTTTCTACACTTTTTTTAATTTTGGAAAAATATTTCTGTTATTTCTTTGATAATTTTTTTCTCTTCTTTCTTTGTCTCCTATTTCTGAAACATTGGACCTAATGAATTGATCTTCTATTTTCTTATTTTTCTTTTCCTTTTCTTTTTCACCTTTTTGTTCTACTTTACCTTGAACTTTATCCTCCAAATCTTCTCTGAGTTATTGATTTATATTTTAGAATATAGTATTTTAGAAATAATGATTTCTAAGTTTCAAAAGCTTCTACTTATTCTTCAGATGTTCCATTTTGATGATATCCTGTTGTTTTTTCATGGCTGCAATAGCTTCTCTTATTTCTCTGTTAAGTATACTACATATTTTTTTGCCCCCTGCTCCACATGCATCTCTCAAAGTTTGTTTTTTCTTTATTGTTTTTTTGTATCTGCCTCTCAAGTTAGTCAATTTTCTCAATTGTCTCTGGAGATCTGACTTTTGGTACATTTTCATTATTTATTGATTACTGGTTCATATTCATTATTTATGGGCTTATATTCATATTTAGGTATAAAAACCTAAATACCTAAAAAAGCTGGAGGGATGTCTACTTCTGTAGTGGCAAAGTAGTTCATTGCAGAATAATCCTCTACAAAATATAACTAAAAACATATGACAATATACGTAAAACATCTGATGACAGGTATCACAAGGCTACCAAATCATCCAGGACTTGAGGGACCAAGATCTGTGAGAGAAGAGGAACAGTTTGAGGTGGGTCTTACATTCTTTGGGACTTTTCCCTTCAAAACACTTGCAAATTCTTATGCAGCACAAGCTGAACTTCTTACTGATGCTGTTTACTCTCTTGCCAGTGCATTCCTGATGGCCTAGGTGACTGTTGCATCCTCTGAACCCTCTTGAGGAGAATCCTCAAGAGGGACTTTGGGCCTCATGTAGTATGTCTATTCCAGCAGGGCTACCTTTCTCCACCTTTTATGCCTTCCTCTGCCATCTGCCAGAGAAATCCAGGCATTTCAGTTTTCCTCAGTGTGAGGCAAGCATGTACAGGCTTGCCTAACAGTGAGTTTGCTCCAACCCCTGGGATCCTAGCCAGAGTATTTAATCCCATGTTCTAAGAAAATGCCCTCAAATCAATGTATTCTTGCTTATATGCCTTTATATTCTGGCCCCCTTGATCAATTACTCTTAAAATCTAATCCCAGGGGTACCCTGCTAGTTCCTCCTAGTACATACTAGCTAATTCTTTCAGCTTCTTAGTGAGTAATCTCTTTCCTCCTTTATCAGACACAGTACATTGCCAGCAAAGTTATGTTGGGATTTAACTCTAGTTATCCACCTGCACTTCTTTGGCTGCTACAGAGAGTCGTTTTCTCAACAGAAGAATTCTATAGTCTACTTCCTGAAGACCCACATCTGGTTACCAGTAATCTGTGAGTTGAGGGGAGAAGGGACTGAGAATATCATTATCAGTTTACGGACTTTCACTGAATTTTCTTGTTTTCAAGGTGAATGACTCACTACCTCTTTCCACTGGTTGCAGTGTTTCTGAGACTGGAGAGCCTCTGCTTCAAAAAGTGTTCCAAAAAACAAACCTTCTAATGCTGAGCTAGGGGAGGGTGATTAATTGTTTGCAAAGTGAGTGGTGAGATTTAGGAGTTTGCTTCTTCTATAACCAATCCTGTTTTCAACCATACCTTATAAACCTGCCTTCTGAGGTACCATACCTCACACCTCCTATCCCTCAGTGTGTGCTGGGGTTTACAGCACAAATCAATCTGCTTCTAGTTGGCATTTCTCTATGCAGACACACAGTTTTCAGCTATTTTTCCTTTGCTAAGTCAATGACCATTTATACATCCTCTTTCCAGCTTCAAAACTTGGTTAACATTTCTCATCCACTGTAGATTTCTGTCCTGCTTTTCTTTGTCCTATTGCGTCTACACCATTTATGTTCCTTTATTCTTATAGATTTAGGGACGAGAGTGGAGGTAAAGAATATATGAAACCTACTTTCTTTACCTAGAAGCGCTAAGACCAGCGCATGTGTAAATTCTGATGGAAGGCCTCAATCAATCGAGAATTCAAGAGTTAAAGAGGGATAATCAATGACCTGAGAGCCTTCAGGAGGAAGGAGAGGATGGGATCTAGAGATGAAGTGATAAATTTTAGTCCAGAGAAGGGCCAACTCTTCCATGTGACCAGAAGAAAATCGGAAAGAACTGGGTACAGACTGTGATAGCTCTTTGACTATAGAGTTGGGATATGAGGCTGTTTCCCACTGAATGCCCTCCTGTTTGTTTCCTCTTATAAACCTATCTTCTCTCATGCCCGCTGCCCACCCACCAGTATCGTTCCAGGAGCAATTTAGATTAATCACATTTCCACTCTATCTAAGACAAATCTCCCTTTTCTATGTGTTTTATACATAATAGAGAAAAGCAAATTTTTTAAATTTACTTTCTTAAAGGCACTGCATCTAAAGCCCCGTGTGTACAAAAACATGTAGCATTTGGCCCTTGCCTTTAAAGAATTTTAAACTAGTGAGATAGATGATATAGAAAGGCAATTTTAACATAATGTGGTAAATTTTTATGGCACAGGAATATAGAGAATGCTCTGGAAACATCCAGGAGGGCCCCTAAATCAACTTGGAAATCAGGCAAGATCCCTGGAGGAATTGAGGTCTCAGCTAAGTGTCAGATGATGTTAGACCAACCAGGCACAGATGGGAGGGGCAGAACGTTCCAGAAATAGGTGATGGAATAGCTAATGTATGGTGGTGAGGAATATCCAGCTGCATGTAGGGAAACTATAAGGCAGGGGGGCAAGTGAGAGGCTGAGGGGTGATCTGAGAGGATGCTAGAAAGTGCAAGGGCCAGATCGTGGGGTCCTTTGGTGCTGCTTCAAGGAATGAAAGAGGAGCAACATGGTCTGACTTGGATATCGACACAATCTGATTAGGCCATAAGGACTAAGGAGAGAGCAGGGCAGGCTAGCCATTGGCAGTGAGGGCCTGAACCAGGTGGGTGAGAGCAGGAATTGAGAAGAATAAAGGGCAGTAACCGCAGCCAAAAGACCAGGCTGGAATTGTTACTGTGCCGGTCATTTGTACATGGTGTCACTCAGCCACATTCCTGCGGAGCAGAACCACACTCTGCCCTGTGGTTAATTCTGAGCTCTAGAGAGGATGACCCCGTGAAGTACCTGACGTGCTGCTTGGCGCACAGAACGTGGTTTCATCCCCTTTCCTCACTCTGTGTTTTTAAGTAACCTCCGGTTTTCCCTACTGTCTTGCTTTTGGTAGCTATTTGAGGCCAATTGTCATGATAAGTAAACATGCTCCGTGGACCCTCTTGCTTTAAACTAGTATGCACCCCTGCCCATCCATCCATTGTGACATTGCTTTTATAGACAGGTGCACACACGCGTGCACACACACACACACACACACACCCTGCATCCCTCTCCTCCTTCACTTTTCTACCATAGTCACCATCTCCCATGGCTCCCATCCTCCATTTGCTGGGCCAAGAATCCCAAAGAGTTTTGAGGATATGAGGAAATTCAAGATGTATCAAAGAGTTCATGAAATGTATTTGAGCGCCTAGTCTGTGAGACCCAACAAGAAGACTCCTTGCCTCTCGGGAGTTTTGGAAGAGGTGAGAGAGTCGGAAGGCTTTTAGTCACACACTGACCTTCTCAACCATTTGGAGGCAACATGTTCCAGGGCTCTTAACTGATGGCAGTGAGGTAACTAACAGGTGTGAGAATCGTTGTTTTATTTTGCTGATGGAATAGCATGGCGATTTCATTTCTCATTCTCATGGTGCAGCCCTAGGAAAAGTTGAAAACAAATTCTCCTTTAACCATGCTGTCTTCGTGTATGTCACCTTCCCTGATGCCTCAGGAGCATGAGCTCCTAAACCACGTCTGGTGGAAAATTTGCCTTCTCTTCTAGATTAGATGCAGATCCAAGAATCCATCTTCCCGCAGTGGGACAGGTCTTGTCACAAATAGCTGGGATTTATGGGCGCTCTTCTGCAGCAGAAATCGTTTCACCTTTTGAGGTAACCTTTACAGAATCATAAAATCAATCAGTTTTATTTGACATCCAAATCAGAGCTCTGCCCTAAATAAATTGCTAACACTTTATGTAGAGAACAGAACAGAGAATAGGACTGTGTTCAGGGCTAGGCAGAAGGGCACTGAAACAACAACAGGAAGATTTTGAGTTCACAGCTGACCAAGTGTCCGGCAGTGCCCTGAGCGCCCTGCGCCTTGGGTTTCTGTCTGTGATGCTGGATGCCACCAAAATAAGCTCTCCTCCTTCATCCTGGAATGGACCAATGAAAATGAAATGCCCACAGGTTGATTCTTTCTCCTGTCCTGTTTGGCTTGGTGTCCAAGAAATCCGTGTAGATTTGTCTGGTAGGGGAAAAAGGGGACAATTCTAAATGTATTCTCTGTAGGCAGGATCTATTTGGCATGGTAAATTTTCAAATTGTAAATGATTCATATGGTGAAGAAAGGGTTTTACAAATTGTGTATGGGTGTAGTGTACAGTATGTGCACATGGATACACTTACGTAGCTTCAAAGAAAATTTTTACACTTCTAATGATTTTGCAAAAGTATCTTCAAAGGTATTTGTTAAGCTGAGAAGCTAATATAATGTAGTGGTTATCAGCAAGGCCTCTGGTACTAGGTTGTCATATTTCAAATTCTGACTCTATAAGTTGCAAGCTGTGTGCAAAGATCTTTGGGCAAGATCCTTAACCACTGTAGGCTTCAGTTTCCCCAACTATAATAATGGCACCTACCTTATTCATGAGTATTAAATGAGATAATATATAAGCAGTACTAGTGCCTGCCTCATGATGAGTGTAAGTGCTATGTATTTACTATTATTATATTTAAGTGAGCGTGGTTGAACCCTTTTAAAAATCCTAGAATTGGAGTGAAGAGGCAGTCCTATGTAATGCTTGAGATCAGACAAACCTGTTTGGGTTTCAGCATTTCCACTGTGCAACCTTGGGCAAGTTCCTTACCCCCTCCAGTGATAATTATGTCCTATAATTATTACTGGGAGTTTTAAATGAGATAGCACATGTAACGCACCTAGCATAATGACTGGTTCATGGTTGGTACTCAATAAATGGGAGTGATAATTATAATTCACGCACACACATGCTTTAAATATCATCACAAAGCCACGTGTAACTCTTAACGGTCTCCTAGTACATAGGATTTAGGCTGATCTCAGGCAAATAAGGAAATGGACATCCTAGTCACAGAAAAGTATCCCAGATGAAAGGGATCAGGATAACCCTATAATGTGCAGTGTCAGAATGACCAGAACAGCCACTGTTAAAATTACGAGAACTTGAGCCTTGGAGTTCTAATGATTTAGGTAGTTGCGGTTAGGATGTGGTTGCAGTGTAAGTAAAGAACAATCAGACGCTTCATTTTTTTTTTTTAATAAAAATTTATTTATTTAATTTATTTTTTTTTATTTTTGGCTGCGTTGGGTCTTCGTTGCTGCGTGCGGGCTTTCTCTAGTTGCGGCAAGCAGGGGCTACTCTTCGTCACAGTGCGCGGGCTTCTCATTGCGGTGGCTTCTTTTGTTGTGGAGCACGGGCTCTAGGCGCGCGGGCTTCAGTAGTTGTGGCACACGGGCTTAGTTGCTCCGCGGCATGTGGGATCCCCCCGGACCAGGGCTCGAACCTGTGTCCCCTGCATTGGCAGGCGGATTCTTAACTACTGCGCCACCAGAGAAGCCCAGACACTTCTTATATTAGCAATCGGATTTCTTTTCCAAAACGTGCTAAATTGAAATCATCTCATTGGGATTAAAGTCGTGAAACTGAATGCACCATGTGAGCCTCACGCTGAAGGGCCACATCAATGTGGCAGCATTGTAGGGAAACAACCTTCCAGAACACCGCAAAGTCAGTGCCCAGTACAATAGGAAGCATCTTTTAAGCCTCTGCTCTGGACGAGGTTTGGGAAGAGTGGCCCCAGTCGTAATTGGGAGGCAGGGCAGGCTGAAGGAGTAGTGTGAAAGGAAGACCATTAGTCCTGTTATTAGACGTTCTCACTTGACCTTTTCACATACACAACTATAAAAGCCAGGAAAGATGGAGAATTTTAAATGCAAAAGACAATTGCAGGGTCATTTTGCATTCATGATTTCATTTAGGGACACAAGCTTTCAAAATATAATAAAACGTTTGGCTTTGGCCAGGTTGAGTTTTCTCAGAAAACTATGAAAGCAGAGAAATCTTGTTTTTGCAAAATTTCCAACCTAATTTACCTCTTCTTGATGACATTTGAGGAAGCACACAAACATTGATAGGCAGACATGAAACCATCAGACTCTGTGTGTGTGTGTGTGTTTGCGTGTGTGTGTGTGTGTGTATTAAGCCTTTACTATTTTTTTTTCAGAGCAGTTTTAGTTTCACAGTAAAATTAAAGGGAAAGTACAGAGACTTCCCATATACTCCCTACCCCTAAACATGTATAACCTCCCCCATTATCAACATCCTCCAGAAAAGCGGTGCATTTGTTGTAACTGATGAACTTAACACTGACACATCTTTATCCCCCAAAGTACATAGTTTACATTAGGGTTCCCTCTTGGTGTGTATTCGACAGGTTTTGACAAATGTATAATGACTGTACCCACCATTATAGTATCATACACGGTAGTTTACTGCCCTAAAAATCCTCTGTGCTCACCTATTTATCCCTCCCCTGTCACCAACCCTTGGCAACTACTGAAATTTTTACTGTCTTCATAATTTTGCCTTTTCTAGAGTGTCATATTGTTGGAATCATACAGTATATAGCCTTTTCAGATTGACTACTTTCACTTAGTAATATGCACTTAACTTTCAAGTCTTTTAATGGCTTGATGGCTTATTTCTTTTTAGCACTGGATACTAGTCCATTGCCTGGATGTACCACAGATTATTTATCGACTCACCTATTGAAGGACATCTTGGCTGCTTGCAAGTTTTTGCAATTATGAATAAAGCTGCTATACACATTCACGTGCAGGTTTTTTTGTGGACGTAAGTTTTCAACTACTTCGGGTAAATACGGAGGAGTACAATTGTGGATTTTATGGTAAGAGTATGTTTAGTTTTGTTAAGAAACCACCAAATTGTCTGCCAAAGTGTCTGCAGCATTTTGTACTCTCCACTAGCAATGTATGAAGGTTTCTGTTGCTCTACATCCTTGCCAGCATCTGGTCATGTCAGTGTTCTGGATTTTGGTCGTTCTAATAGGAAAAAAAAAGAGTTCTTTGTATGTTTTGGATCACAGTCCTTTATCAGATGCGCTTTTGCAGATATTTTCTCCCATTCCCTGGCTTGTCTTCTCATTCTCTTGACATAGTCTTTTGCAGAACAGTAATTTTTAATTTTATTGAAGTCCAACTTACGAATTATTTCATTCATGGATTGTGCTTTTGGTGTTGTAGCTGAAAAGGCATCACCATACTCAAGGTCATCAAGGTTTTCTCCTATGCTACCTTCTGCGAGTTTTATAGGTTTTCATTTTACATTTAGGTGTGTGATACATTCTGTTAATTTTTGTAAGGGGTTTAAAGTCTGTGTCTACATTCATATTTTTGCATGTGCATGTCTAGTTGTTCCAGCATCATTTGTTGAAAAGATTATCTTTGCCCCATTTTATTGCCTTTTGGTCCTTTGTCAAATATCAGATGGCTGTATTTATGAGGGTCTATTTCTTTTTTTTCCAGAAAAACAATGTATTTTTATTAATTTACTGCTTGATAGTCATCTATAATACTTTTTTTAACATCTTTACTGTAGTATAATTGCTTTACAATCGTGTGTTTCTGCTTTATAACAAAGTGAATCAGTTATACATATACATATATCTCCATATCTCTTCCCTCTTGCATCTCCCTCCCTCCAACCCTCCCTATCCCACCCCTCTAGGTATTCACAAAGCATCGAGCTGATCTCCCTGTGCTATGCGGCTGCTTCCCACTAGCTATCTATTTTACGTTTGGTAGTGTATATATGTCCATGCCACTCTCTCACTTTGTCCCAGCTTACCCTTTCCCCTCCCCGTATCCTCAAGTCCATTCTCTAGTAGATCTGCATCTTTATTCCCGTCTTGCCCCTAGGTTCTTCATGACCATTTTTTTTGTTTGTTTTTTAGATTCCATATATATGTGTTAGCATACGGTATTTGTTTTTCTCTTTCTGACTTACTTCACTCTGTATGACAGACTCTAGGTCCATCCACCTCACTACAAATAACTCAATTTCATTTCTTTTTATGGCTGAGTAATATTCCATTGTATATATGTGCCACATTTTCTTTATCCATTCATCTGTTGATGGACACTTAGGTTGCTTCCATGTCCTGGCTATTGTAAATAGAGCTGCAATGAACATTGTGGTACATGACTCTTTTTAAATTATGGTTTTCTCAGGGTATATGCCCAGTAGTGGGATTGCTGGGTCCTATCGTAGTTCTATTTTTAGTTTTTTAAGGAACCTCCATACTGTTCTCCATAGTGGCTGTATCAGTTTACATTCCCACCAACAGTGCAAGAGGGTTCCCTTTTCTCCACACCCTCTCCAGCATTTATTGTTTGTAGATGTTTTGATGATGGCCATTCTGACCAGTGTGAGATGATATCTCATTGTAGTTTTGATTTGCATTTCTCTAATGATTAGTGATGTTGAGCATCCTTTCATGTGTTTGTTGGCAATCTGTATATCTTCTTTGAAGAAATGTCTATTTAGGTCTTCTGCCCATTTTTGGATTGGGTTGTTTGTTTTTTTTATACTGAGCTGCATGAGCTGCTTGTAAATTTTGGAGATTAATACTTTGTCAGTTGCTTCATTTGCAAATATTTTCTCCCATTCTGAGGGTTGTCTTTTAGTCTTGTTTATGGTTTCCTTTGCCGTGCAAAAGCTTTTAAGTTTCATTAGGTCCCATTTGTTTATTTTTGTTTTTATTTCCACTCCTCTAGGAGGTGGGTCAAAAAGGATCTTGCTGTGATTTATGTCATAGAATGTTCTGCCTATGTTTTCCTCTAAGAGTTTGATAGTGTCTGGCCTTACATTTAGGTCTTTTATCCATTTTGAGTTTACTTTATAATACTTTTTGATTCCAATGTTGTTGGCAGCATAGTTTTTGATCATGTCTTCATGTGACAATGATTTTGTCATACTTTCTGCGGAGAAAAGAAAGACAACCAGTCTCTTTTTTAACATAGTTGGTTGGAATTTATTTTCTATTATTTTGGTTGGGATATATAATGCATATGACTTTACAAAGATATATACTTACTATTTGTAATAATGCACAGGTTTTATCCTATACACCTTAAAATTCATAAATTTCTGTTTTGTGCAATTCCCAGGCAAAAAAAAAGATGGTATAGTGTATTTCTCATTGTCAAAAATAAATGCATTATCAAGTATATTTCTGAGAGGAGGGAATTTCTGGGTTTTGGTTTTTTTTCTGTGTTGGGTCTTTGTGTTGTGTGCGGGCTTTCTCTAGTTATGGCGAGCAGGGGCTACTCTTCGTTGTGGTGAGCGGGCTTCTCATTGTGGTGTCTTCTCTTGTTGTGCAGCACTGGCTGTAGGTGTATGGGCTTCAGTGGTTGTGGCACGTGGGCTCAGTAGTTGTGGCTCGCGGGCTCTAGAGCGCAGGCTCAGTAGTTGTGGCACACGGGCTTAGTTGCTCCGCGGCATGTGGGATCTTCCCGGACCAGGGCTCGAACCCATGTCCCCTGCATTGGCAGGTGGATTCTTAACCACTGTTACACCAGGGAAGCCCAGAATTTCTGTTTAAAGTAGGTATTAATGAGAATCTTCTACTAGAAATTGTATATATGTAATTACTGGTAGAATCGTCCTCAAACCAGCTTCCAGCTCTT
Organism: Balaenoptera physalus; assembly: GCF_965194825.1. Taxonomy (NCBI): domain Eukaryota; kingdom Metazoa; phylum Chordata; class Mammalia; order Artiodactyla; family Balaenopteridae; genus Balaenoptera; species Balaenoptera physalus. Next base: position 13,155,004 of record NC_138899.1, read on the forward strand.
CTCAAACCTTGTTTCTCCTCCATTATCCACATATTTCAAGTGCTGGATGCCGTTGGACATGCTGATATCACAATATTACCTCTAGCCTCGTGATGATAATGATAGGCTGTCACAGTGAGTGGTAAGAATATACATAGAAGCCATTTTTACACTAGAAGAGCTAGCAATAATAGCCCTACATCAACTGAGTTTAAATTGTATAAATTTTTCTCACTAAACCCAAACTAAATGTATCACCAACTCAATTTCCCCTTTGGATCACGAAATTCCCAAGGCCACTTTATATTTTTTTATTAGGAAAATATTATTTTTAAAAAAATTTTATTGGAGTATAGTTGATTTACAATGTTGTGTTAGTTTCAAGTGTACAGCAAAGTGAATCTGTTATACATACACATATATCCACTCTTATTCAGATTCCTTTCCCACATACGCCATTACAGAGTATTGAGTAGAGTTCCCTGTGCTATACAGTAGGTCCTTATTGGTTATCTATTTTATATATAATAGTGTGTATATGTCAATCCCAATCTCCCAATTTATCCCCCTCCTTCCCCCTTGGTAACTATAAGTTTGTTTTCTACATCTGTAACTCTATTTCTGTTTTGTAGGTAAGTTATGAGTGTCTATTTCTGAGCTCTCTATTCTGCTCCATTAATCTATTTGTCTACTCTTTCACCAGTACCACCCTGTCCTCATACTGTAGATTTACAGTAAGTCTTGAAGCTCAGTAGCATCAGTCTTCTGACTTTGTGCTTCTCCTTCAATATTGTTTTGGTTACTCTGAGTCTTTTGCCTTTCCATATAAACTTTAGAATCAGTTGTCAATACCCACAAAATAACTTGCTGGGATTTTGATTGGGATTGCATTGAATCTATAGACAAAATTGAGAAAAATTGACAATATTGAGTCTTCCTATCCATGATCATGGAATATCTCTCAATTTATTCAGTTCTTTGATTTTGCTCATCAGAGTTTCATACTTTTCCTCATATAGATTTTATACATATTTTGCCAGGTTTACATCTAAGTATTTCATTTGGGGGGATGCTAATGTAAATAGTATTGTGTTTTTAATTTCAAATTTCACTTGTTTTTTGCTGCTATATAGGAAAGTGATGAGCTTTAACTTTGTATCTTGCAACCCTGCTATAACTGTTTATTAGTTCCAGGAGTTTTTTATTTATGCTTTTGGATATTCCACATAGACAACCACGTCATCCATGAACAGAGCCAGTTTTATATTTTTCTACCCAATTGGCATAACTTTTATTTCCTTTTCTTCTCTTGTTGCAGTAGCTAGAACTTCTAGTATGATGTTGAAAAGGAGTGGTGAAAGGGGACATCCTTGCCTTGTACCTTCTCTAAGTGGGAAATCTTCCAGTCTTTCACCATCAAGTATGATAATAGCTGTAGGATTTTTGTAGATATTCTGTATCAAGTTGAGGAAGTTCCCCTCTGTTCTTAGTTTACTGAGAGTTTTTATCATGGAAACCATCATTTTCTGAAGCCCTTTTTGCTCACTACTGAATCTCTAGTGTCCAGCAGAGTGTCTGACACCTTACTGTATTATATCAATAGTTGACCCTTGAACAATGCAGGGGTTGGGGTGCTGACCCCCTCCCAGCATAGTTGAAAATCTGCATATAACTTTACAGTTGGCTCTCTGTACACCTGGTTCCATATCCACTGCTTCAACTAACTGTGGATGATGTAGTACTGTAGTGCTATTTATTGAAAAAAAATCTGTGTATAAGTGGACCCGCAGAGTTCAAAATCTGTGTTATTCAAGTGTCAACTGTATTTTGTTTATAATTAATTAGGGGACAGGACTGAAAGGAAATGAAACCACCTTAGATAATTACCCTCTCTGTTTCATTTGACAAAATAGTGTCTCATAATAACTACAAGAACACGGTTGTCAAGTAAGAGTTATCTGAAATTATGGAGCATTCAGCAATCTGACCTGGATACATTTATGACAAGTCATTGGTTGCTGAAATGGCCATTTACAGGGATGCTGCATGGAGGGCAGCTTGAGAAGAATCCAGAAATAAGAAGTCATGTGGCTGAAGAGAGCCTAGATAAACTTTGCCTTCTCAGGATGCAGCTTACATCTAAGCTCCAGCACTTTCTCTGTTTGGTGATTTAGGATAAATCCTTTCACCTGTCCGAGCTTCAGACCTCCTTTGTGACATGGTAAGAATGGAAAAAGCTCCCCAAGAGGCTGCTGGGAAATCAAATGAGACAGTGCAAGAGAAAGAACTTTGCAATTTGCTTAAGTGCCATAGAAATGTTATTTAGTTTATTGTTTCTGTTAAGTATGACCTGGTAGTCCTTGAGAAACACTAACTTTGTGCTTCTGTTCTAAATAAATGTTGATACCATATACTGTTCTAAATAAATGTTGATAGAAAATTGGGGCTCTGAGCTGCATGTGTTGGCATGATATTTGTAGTCCTGCATTAGGTTTATTCAATTCATAAAATACTTATGATGTACCTACTATGTGCCAGTCACTGTTTAAGCACAGGGGATGCATCAGAAAATAAAACATACAAAATTCCAGACCTCATGGAGCTTACTTTCTGCAGAGGCAGAGGAAAACAAAGTTAAAAATCATATAGAATATTAGAAAATGGCAAGTTCAATGGGGGAAAAATAAAGTAGGAAAGGGAGCTAGGGATGGGGAATGCAATATTTATATAACACTTCTAGTCTCTTTCATTTACATAATATCTGTTCTTTCTTTGTTGTTCTTCATTTGTTGACAATTCTGGAAAGCCACAGGGGAAATAAAAGTTAATTTGGGGATTTTTTGTGTTTGATGAGTTTTGAAGCTGCTCTTTTTAAACTTCTGGACCACTTTTTTTTTTTTTTTTATTTAAAGTATACACCAACAAAAAATTTGGGCCGTCTTTCTCCCCCTCCCACAATGTATGCTAATGTGGCAAGAAATTAGTCAATTTAAAATTTGACAAATATATAGGTTAAGGGACAAATAAAACATACACTTTTGGGGACATGATAGAAGGCACTCATTCCTCAGACCTCATGTTCTATTTTCAAAGTGATCTCTACACATAAGAACACACGGAACTCTAGAAGTATAGGAAAAATGTTGCTCCCAAGGTCATGTTTATGATCCATGTAGAATGAAGACCTTTAGTTGAATACCCAGCTTTATGATTAAGTATACAATTTGTCTATAACTTGTCTAAATATGTTAAATAAGCTGATTAATAAAAATATAAAATATAATAAGTGAGTCTAATTTGAAAACAGTGAAATACAGCCTCATAAATAAATAAAAAGAGTTCATTCTCTAGAGGTTTTTGTTTTGGTTTGGGTTTTTTTTCTTTTTTTTCCCCTCTTTTTGGTGTTTGTTGGTTTGTTTTCGTTTTAATGCTTTATTCCCTTTACTTTGTAGGTTTTCCTATAAGAATTTCTACTTTCTGGTTCCCATTTCTAAGATCCACCTTTAAGAAAAAACCAACTCATTAACTGGTCTTCCCACGTTTGGACAATTATGATGGCAACATTGTGGAGCGTGTAGGTGAATGCTACAATTTAGAGGCAATTCTGAGAGCAATTCAGTTGGCTTATCTCTTTAAACACGCTCCTACGCCCTTGTGTACTCCCCTACACATGTTCTGTTTGATTTGTTTTGTAATTTTGGTTATTGACCTCAATTCCTGGGATTTCAAATTGAATGATTCTTTCCTGTTTTATTCCATTAATTATTATTCTTAATACAGGGAGGTAGTCCCCGCAATATTTTAATACTCATTTATTCATTGGTTCAACAAATGTTATTGGGCATTTGCTTTGTGTTGTGTAGCATTCAAGGCATTTCTCTTATCTAAACTTTGTAATGGGAACGGAGTCCAACGGGTAGATCTGGGTAGAAGAAGACCCTTAGGTTGTTGAGGTCCCCCCACCCTTGCTGCTGCCGAGTCAGAATTACCCAGAAGAGGAAAGAATTGAGGCACATGCATGTCCTAAGCCTTATCTACCTGCATCGTTCACACCTGAAACTAAGATGGAGAGGAAAGGCATCCACTACTGTAAGAATATGAACACATTAAAAGACCCTCTGAAAGGCTTTTCTGAGTTCGTATGATTCACGTTCTGCCTGATAGCTTATTTAATTTGGGAGGAAACATCCTAAACGATACATCTCCTAAGTTAAAAAAAAAAAAAACATGCCTGCCCCTGTCTTTAACCAACATGGAGTACCATTTTCACACTCTAACGATATTCATGTCTTACACTGTGTCTTCTCCACTCCCCTTAGATCTTTAGCAAACTGTTACTTTGTGTTTACCTGGCAACTATCCACTAGGATTAGAAAGGGTTTCTAGTTACTTGTCTTAAAACATTGATAAACGGTAACCATAGAGGGGGCAAAGCACATTTTTAAGGATGGAGGAATTCTACCCCAAATAATAAGTTACAGCTCCCAGGTTTGGGAACAGACTTCAAGGCTCTTGATACCCAAAGGTAGACTCCAAATGTCACGGACAGTGTGAATTATATGAAGAGAAAATACAATATTAGACAGGGTGTTATATTTTTAAAAGCATAAATGTATTACTAGGTGTTCAAGTTCAAGATTCTGATAAGATCATCCCTCCTGGGGCAGTGTCTTGGTGCTGCTGAGTTGCTGGTACTCAGATGACTGTCTTTTATGTGTCCCTACTAGTGAGGATTTGTCACCCTTTACTTCCTATGGTTTGTATCATCAAAACATTTTTTAAATTTTTCTAGAAATAAATCTATATTACAATGTTGAATATGCTTTTCAAAACTACTCATGCCCCAAAACCTTCCAACTGAAGTTCTGATTCACTCTCCTTTCTTCTGAATAATTAATTCAGAACCAAAGGACTCACAAAAGACATTAGAAAAATGATGTCAGGAAGATTTTTTTTTTTTTTTTTGAGAAAAAGTAGCTCATCTTGGGTCAGTGCTTTAGATAATAGAGTTTAATTGTGTCACAGATAGAGAAGAAATGTAATAGCAAAGCCCCAATTAAATTAAAGTGACATTTCCCCTTTTAAGGGATTATTATAAAAACCGTTCATTTCTCCTCATTTCCCTCAGGCTATATTTTTGCATAGGCCCTTAGCGTTTGTTTTGGAAATAGAGTTTATTTTCTTTTTCTAAGTCTGGGAACATAATGAGAATGATTCTCCCCCTGGAGGCCTGCGCTAGACCTTTGTATGTGGCCCAGGAGACACAGTCATTGGTGGTATCGCATCAGGTGAAAAATCAGAACTGGGGTTGCCTGGGACTAAGAGGCATTCTTCCCCTTGGCATTATTTAGAAACAGGGAAAATTAATCACCTGCTTTCTAATTGTAAAAATTTGTCTAAATTTGGCTCTCTCTAAAGGAAGAAGACTATAAAAATTGATGCAATCCTTTCAAAGTCCCTGCCCTTCAGCCAGGGACTGCACTGTATAATTTACAAATTTAAATATCTGGTATCTGGACAGGACCTCCATTTGTCCTCTCATCCCAGCCCACAGAGGTTACAGCCTGGAGGCTAAAAGGGAGGGTGGAGCCAGCTCAGGAAAGCTGTAGGCTGGCACTTGCCCTGTTGTGCGATGGTGCTCTTTCTGCTTGGTGTCTTGTTTCTCCTCAGACCTGTAAGGACAGGGGCTTCCCTAGTGGCGCAGTGGTTAAGAATCCGCCTGCCAATGCTGGAGACACAGGTTCAAGCCCTGGTCTGGGAAGATCCCACATGCCGCGGAGCAGCTAAGCCCGTGCACCACAACTACTGAGCCTGAGCTCTAGAGCCCGCGAGCCACGAATACTGAGCCCACGTGCCACAACCACTGAAGCCCGCGCGCCTAGAGCCTGTGCTCCACAACAAGAGAAGCCACTGCAACGAGAAGCCCGCGCACCACAACCAAGAGTAGCCCCCGCTCGCCACAACTAGAGAAAGCAACAAAGACCCAACACAGCCAAAAATAAAATAAATTAAAAAACAAAACAAAACTGTAAAGACAGAGCTCGTTCTTTGCTGTGGTTCCTTGTCATTGGGTGGTCGTTCGTGGTGGTGGTCTACAAACCTAAGTATTCTGCGGCCGACAGTGGGCTCATGCTCAGGCTGGCAAAGGAAATGATCTTCTGTGTCGTCACTTCCTCTTCCCCTGAACATCTAAATCTCCCACCTAGGAAGCCCGAACTTCTCAAGACCTGTGGTCTTTGCCATCTTTCCCCAAATGCCCTGACTTTCCTATCTCCCCATCCAGACTAGAGTCTTCTCTGGTCACCCACATCTTGGCTAGGTATGGAGAATAAACCTGTTTTATGTTAGACCTTAAAAATAATAAAAATATGGGCTTCCCTGGTGGCGCAGTGGTTGAGAATCTGCCTGTTAATGCAGGGGACACGGGTTCGAGCCATGGTCTGGGAAGATCCCACATGCCGCGGAGCAACTAGGCCCGTGAGCCACAACTACTGAGCCTGCGCGTCTGGAGCCTGTGCTCCGCAACAAGAGAGGCCATGACAGTGGGAGGCCCGCGCACCGCGATGAAGAGTGGCCCCCGCTTGCCGCAACTAGAGGAAGCCCTCTCACAGAAACGAAGACCCAACACAGCCAAAATAAAATAAAATAAATAGTAATTAAAGGTGCTAATAATTTAAAAAAATAAATAAATAAAATAAAATAAATAAAAAAAATAAAAAATAATAATAAAAATATAACTTTGCACAGGTTTACACTCTTGTGAGCAATATGCAAAGATGAATAAATTCACTCCATCCAGTCTGAGCCGGTGGGGAGAGGCTGGGCTGCAGCACAATTTCCTTTTCCTTCCTTAATGACTGTCCTGACTTCCTCCTGAGGATGGTGAAAGAACAGTGAGGAGCGCCAGATACCCAGCTATGGGAGGGTTTTAGGACCTGCCCTTCACAGTTTCACAATTTCCCTAAGCCACATGCAGCAGGAACTGCGATTTTAAGACAAAGAAACCTATGCATACGAATGCACACGTATCAAAAGTAACAGGTGTTAAGTGGAAAATACACTCATCTCTCCACACAGGAGCATTCTCTATGCAAGAATTCACGTATATGAGCCACTGCTTACGTACGGAACATTTCCACTTATCCAAGGCTGGAGCCCAGTAAGCATTCTGTTTCTTGTTCTTCCACCATACTTTTCATTCTTAGAGGTGGCTTCATGTAGATCTCAACTGGATGTACTCCTCAGACCCTGTGTCCCTGTGTTAAAATACAGAGCTTTTATCTTTTAAAATATCACTCAGTGTATTTTTAAAAATGGATCCCAAACAATGCAAATATATCTACCGGTTCCAAGTAATTTTCGCAGCTTGGGGCAACTGAAGACATGGCAAGCACTTGTTGGTTAACTGCTATTAAGTTCCCAGTTCTATCAGGCATGTTAATATTCCGTCAGTGTAATGATAGAATCCACGGTCATCTCAAATATGCTATTCTGTTATAAATATGTATTTTAGATATTTCCAAGGTGATTCTTAAGCTTACTTGTTCATTCATAAAAATATCAGGGCTACAATCTTAATTATAATGAAAACTCATAGTTATTTACGCAAGTTTTGCCTGAAACTTTTAGAATCCAGGATGTTACTAGAGTAGCTGAACGTTCCAACATCCTCTGGGAATTTCTGACCTTAAGTCCAACACTGGCATGGAACCCACCCAGAGACGACCTTCACCCTCTATGGTGAGGTCCAGCTTAGCTGCAAAAGGAGTCAAGATGATGAGTATAATGAACAAGCCATGAGAACAGAGCCAAATACGAAAACGTCTCTAGACGTGGGTGGGCAAAAGAAGATGCTGGGTTCTTAAAAACCAAAGAGTATGAAGTCCAACTGGATTAATTTTCCTTTCGATGCCCAATGCCACTGGAATTAATCTGCATTAGCTTCAGTGAAAGACAACATCCTAACCAGTGCTTCTCAAACTTTACTGTGTAAATGATTCACCTGGGGATTGTGTTAAAAAGAAGATGGAGGGCTTGAGATTCCTTATGTCTAAAATCTTCCAGGTGATGTTGTCTATAGACCACAATTTGATCTCTAAGGACTAACCAGCATCTTCCCACAAACCACAGAAAATCCCACCTTCAATCTCAGACAAAACTTTGCATGGCATTCTCCAACTCCATTGAAAAATTAAGTGTGAATTGCTTCCTTTCACTTTTGCCTAAACAGTGGTGTCAGAAAAAAATAGGTTTTAAAGAAGGAAACAATTGTTGAGTGAAATGAAATAAGTCCCTCTTCAGCAAGCCGTAAGGCCCATCTCTGGCTACATCCATGCTAATAAGAGCAAGTTTGGAAAGCCGAGATTCCTGATTCTCATTCCAAAGTGTTTATCCTTGAGAATGAAAAGCCAATGCCAATAACTATGGTTAGCTCGGCTCTAATGAAGCAGAGGGTCAGCCCCCCAGGCTGCGGAGGGAGTGTGAACACTGCAGGAGTGGATGTTGGCCACACAGGGCTGCACAGCTTACCGGTACCCATCTGATGCGTGCCCTGAGAGCAAGTAGGGAAGCACTTCCCTGCTCAGAGAATAAATGGGGGCTGAGAACCGGCTTAAATGGTTTATTATTGCCTCAGAAATTACATTCCATAAATAAAATGGTCCAAACGCTGCCTTGAGTTACTCCCCTACAAAGCCAAGAGAGCTTAGTGCAGGGATCCAAAAGAGAATTGATGGAACCAATATTTTTAATTTTCAAAAGATGCCTTTATAGTTGGCCATAGACCTTTTAAGCATATTTATAGGCTCACCTGCTTAATTTAGTCTGTCTCTCTGTGTGTTTTTAGGTGCCTGACATTCAAGCAACTGAAGTTAGTGCTGCCTCATTTTCCACACGGTTTTCAAAGACCTATTAAGTGCAAACTAAATGCAGTTAGACAGAAACAAAGATATGACTGCCCTTTACTTCTAGTAAGTGGAAGTCATCCTGTTGTGGTGGACCTACACTTATTCTTACCTTGAAGCAATGATTCCTTTCAATGAAAACAATCTGAAATTTATTAGGGGGGTTCTTTTTGCCTTTGGCAGCAAGCATGGAAGCAGCTAGCTCAGCAAGGTGAGCTAAATGCAATTTGGAATTTCCTTACAACTCAGCTTAAATCACACAATCCGATTGAGAGACAACAGTTTAATTCCAGAAGGCTCTTTCACCCCAGAGTTAATGTTATAGAAATTTGTTCCCACACAGCTATACTGCCTTTTAAACATAAGAAAATAACTTCCTTTCCAGCAAATATAATGTCTTTGGATTTAGACAAGGGTGAGAATGAGAGGAACAGAACTTGATTTTAGACAGAAAAGCTATTACACTAATATGTATAAAATAGATAACTAATAACCTGCTGTATAAAAAATAAATAAAATTCAAAAATTCAAAAAAAAAGAAAAGTTATTTAAAATCTGGATCTAAAAATACATATATTAGCCATTGCTAAAGAGAACAACTTCGAATGAGAGCATGGAAAATGTGTTTCCAAGTCAAATAAAAATAGCTAAAAAATATCCCAAAGTCCATGGGTGTAATTAGTCCCATGGTTCCCTGAAATCTAAACCAAGGAAACAAGGAACTCTAAAAATGAGCCCTTTTAAAAAGTATGGCCCCTGGGAGTCTAGGCTCATCTCAAATTTGTACTTATGGAAGCTGAAAGGGCTGGAATATTCATGTCCTGACTGTAAGAGAAGCCATAGAGTCAGATCTACCCTAAGGATTTCTTTTTTGGAATCAACGCAACCTATTTACACAGTCTGCAATGTATGGTCCCTCTACTCTTAGAATCACCTTTGTAATAAGCCAAGGTGAGTTTCAGATGAATCAGCTTATTCCTTCCTTCCTTCCTTCCTTCCTTCCTTCCTTCCTTCCTTCCTTCCTTCCTTCCACCATTTATTCATTCAAGAAACAGTTATGCAGTACCAATCATGTGGCAAGTACTGTGCTAAGCATTAGGGACAAAAGCAGAATAAGACACGCTTCTATTCTGCCTCCCCTGTTACTTCCAGACAGGTTTAGTCACTCCCTCTTTTGCACTGCTGATGCTAATCCACATGCTTAAAAACTCAACTGGGTGAAAAACAGGGTTAAAATCCTCTTGTGAAAACTTACCTAGTTTTCTTATGAGACTGAGAAGGTCAGTCCATCTCCAGTTTTTTTTTTTTTTTTTTCTTTTATGACTGTGGGTCCAGGAGGAGGAAATTCTGCCTGTTTCACTAATCAAGTTTCTCCAGCTTCGAGACATATTAGGCACAAACATTGAATGAATGAAAGAAGGAAGGAATGCCTTTGATTCCTGAGCACACTGTATAGTCTGGCACAGAGTATTTGTCCTCCAGAAATATTTACTATGTGAAACTGAATTCACACACAGAGTCAACATCCAGTGAATGAAGCAGACATAGAAATTAATCATTAGAGTTTGGTTAAGTCTCTTCTACATAGAAGTATGTCAAGGGGTAGTCGTAGCGTACGGGAGAAATTCATAGGTACAGTTTACCTGAAATCTAGCATATTGGCAAGTTTTCCAGGCATTAAGAAACTTCATGGTAAGGTGGACATGGTCAAGTCATTGGCCACTTTGTTGTCAGTCCTTTGTGAAAGGACACCAGACCTCTGGGGTTGGGCGTAATACTTCACGGTTTGCTTCTGCCAGGAGTATACACTATCCTTTGTTCTGATCATTCAGAGAATATTCAGGTAGTCATAGATAGTTCTGGTTTTATTAAAGGTTTTATTTTCTCTGAATATAATCATTTTCTTTCTTGCTTTATATTTACTGTTTAATCAAAATTATCTGTGCTCATGGGATTAAAATAAAACTTTTTTCTACAAGGCTCTTTTCACCTGCCTTTTTTTCCAGCAGCCTCTTTTCACCTGCCTCCCAACTACTTTAACTTTTAACTACTTCTATTTGATTATTTCTTTTGATTATACTTATATTTATCTAAATAATGTGCTCATACTGTTTCTGTTACTTTTTTTTAGTTCTCTGAAGAAGACTAGAATTTAGGTTTTTCAGCCCCCCATCCTCAGAGTGCGCACACGCACACACACACACACACACACACTCCCCTCCCAATATTCTTCTTATACAATTAGATGGCAATGTTGATTTGGATCTGTATATTGTCTTTTTTGTTACTGTATGGCTGGAGAACACTATTCACACTATTCACATCTAAGTCGTGATAAACTATTACATTTCCTTTCTTTTATTCATTTTTATGTCTGCAGAGTTAGTAACTGTTCTGATTGATCGATTGATTGATTGGGGGAGATTGCTTAATTTTCTAGGCACCTATTACTAATTAATCCCCAAACTCTTTACCATAAATGTAAATCTCCTCTTAGCCACACACATTTGGTAAGTCATTGGTTCTTCTTTTTTGAGACATCCCTCCAGAGCCTTCTGACTTCCTGCTCCAATCCAGAGTTAATGTTCTCTTTATTTACTGTTGAGATGCCTTCCTGGGATCTCTCTTCACCATCATCTTGGCGATTTCCTTGGCTACTCTTTGTGTTTGATTATTTGTTTCCTGGATCCAATGCCTTTTTATTGACATACTCCTTTGTTTTAGAAGATTCTCTCTTCCAGTAGCTTCCTGAGAAAAGGTACAAGGGAGGAAACCTTTTGGACCTTGAATGTCTGACAGTGTCTTTATTTTATCCTCTCAATTGATGGTGGGCTGGGTATAGAATACTAGATTGGAAATCATGCCCCCCAAAATTTTGAAGGCTTGTGTTGATCGTTTATCTCTACTTTCCCGTATGGTATTGAGAAGTTCAGTGCTATTCTGAATCTTGATCATTTGTTTTTACTTTCTGAAAGCTTTATGAAAATGTTTCTTTGCATCTAACGTTCTGAAATTTAGTGATGATGTGCATGCGTTTGGGCCTTTTCTATTCATTTTGCTCACACTTGGTAATCGCTTTAATGTGGAAACTCACATACTTACATTCTGGAAATTTTATTTGTAACCTTTCTTAGATTATTTTCTCCTCTCTGTTTTCACTTTCTTTCTTTATGAAACTCTTGTCATTTGGTTTTGGGCCTTTTGGATTAATTATCTATTTTAAAATATTTTTCTCTCATTGTTCACTTATTTGTCTTTTCTCCTTTCTAGAGGGTTTCCCAAACTTTATCTTTCAACTCCTCTGTTGAGATTTTCCTGCTTTCCTATCATACTTGAAAAAAATTTTAAGATTCCTTTCTTAAATGTTCCAGAATGTTTCTTTATAAAGGCTTCCTTTTCTTGTTTCATGAATGTAATAATCCACTTCAATCTTTATGAAGTGTTCTTCTTTCTACATTGTCCTTTTTTATTCCAAATTCCTTTTTTACTTTCTTTTTTTTTTTTTCACTTCTGACTTTCAAGTTGGCATACTTCCTATTGCAACTGTTCATCTTTCACTATCTGCTCACATATGAGTGGGTCGATAAAGTGCCATTGATAGCTCTTTGCAGGGAGGGCTTGCCGTCAGTTGAAACTCATTATAGAGCAATCTTGTTGGTCATTTTATGAGGGCCCTGATGGCCATAAGAATTTCCAGGTCCCTCTTATCTCTTACCAACTAGTCAGATTCTCCAAGGGAAAAAAATTGCAATATACTATCTATAACGTATTATCCTGACTGCCTGAATATAGGCATCAAATAGTGAAGGGGATGAAGGTAGAGGTTATTTCATAACTATGTGTGTAAAATTCCACTTATTTTCTCTATTTTGAGCATTCTTAGTGGTCCTGTAGCCAGCTTGCCCCAATTCACAAAAAGCTGATTATATGCATCTCTTCCCAGTTCCACAATCAGAGACGTTATGTTGTTAGCTTGAAATTAGCTTTGGTGGGAGTATTTCTGCCTCTGAAGTTGGCAAAGACTACACATCGTCTCCGCCTCCGTGCCCCCGAACCCTGAGCGGGTTGTTAACATAACCAGTGCTCCACGGAGCACACCAGGCCTGCCCCAGCTGTGTCTGGTCTTTCCCCATGCCAGAACTCCTCCGGTTCACCCCTCTAAAAATACACTTTAAGTCTCCTGCCGGGGTTGCGGGAAGGAAACATGTTCGTGAGGTTGTGCAGAGTAGGAGAGCGGGAATCTAGTATCTAACTGCCTCTCAGATTTTCAAACCACTCTCCTGTTTTCCACCCTCTCTTCACCCGCTCTTTGAAAAGCACCCGGCACCCCCAGCCTGAGTTTCTGAAGCACAATCAGGTTACTTCCTGTCTTTACCTGCTGCTGGCTGAGGTTTCGGCTTTCTGGGATCGACCAAGTCAGTGGCCATTCATCCATCTGTTTTCCAGTGTGCAAAATTAGGTTTTTGTTGTCTCCTCTTTGTTTAGGGTTTATACCGTTTTTTTTTTGTTTTGTTTTGTTTTTTAACCTTTTATAGTCCATTTAGTGGTTTGAGGGAGGAGCAAAGTAAACGCAAACTCAATCTGCCTTTTTTAATTTCGAAGTCAAACTGAAGAGTTTATGGTGTTTTAGGGACAGGCCAAGAGTCAGAGTGGTCCTGCAACACTCCTCCTACCCTGGGCCCACCCAGAAGTACCTCTCAGGACCATGGGCAGCCCCACAGCCAAGGTGGCCTTTCTTGGCCTCCAGTGAATAATACACAGGTCAGAATTGTTTGGGGCAGAGCAGAACTACATTAAGTGAGGATGGAGTTACCATGTATTTGTTAAGTACTTGCTTGATGCTATTCAGGGCTTTGCCAACTGTTACAAACTTGGTAACTCTGACTTTCTGAAAACTCCCTCTTATTGGTCTTTGTAAAACACATACATATTTTCTTTTGGAAAAGTTTCCAAGTACCAGGGCAACCTGAAGAGATCCTGTGGATTTGAGCCATTACCTGTCGGTCTACAAATTGGTTGGGATTTATTTGGCATTTGAGAAATAACTAATCTTACTCTTGTTCCATGCAGCCTGAAGGTTCACACCATTCATCTTGTTAAATTCAGTTTTTCAGCTCCAAGAGGTAAGGAGGCATCTCAACACGAATAACTCTGGAGAACAAATGTAATTTCTGGGCAGATTACTTAACAAAAACGTGTCCTGGACAAGGATAAAGCCTTGTGACTCCTTTCATTCTGTTCCCGGTGGACCTAGCAAGTGGTGAGTGTTGGATGGCCGATTATTGTGGATTGAAAAACTTTTCCACTTTTGGTTACAAGATTGGCAACAATTTCTGAGACAAACACTCCTGTGACAACAGGCAACCACGTAGCGTCAAAGTACAATCGGAAACATGCTCTAAAGTGTTGGCCCAGACTCCTGGGAGACCTTGCGTCCGGTGACTGGTGTGCAATATGGTGGGAGCACCTCAGGCCGGTTATTTCCATGCACTTCCTGATTTCACATCTGAGAGAACAACTTCCCTGCTGAGACGAGAGGGAAAGGGATCCACCCTCTCAAGATTTATCCTTCAGGGACTTCCCTGGCGGTCCAGTGGTTAAGACTTCACACTCCCAATGCAGGGGGCCTGGGTTCGATCCCTGGTTGGGGACCTAGATCCTGCAATGCCACATCAAAAGATCCCACATGCTGCAACTAAGACCTGGTACAGCCAAATAAATAAATAAATATCTTAAAAGAAGATTTACCTTTCAAGTGTGGGAACAGAGCTGATAAATGATTTGCATACGCATGTGGAGTTAGAAATATGTGGATTTTAACTTCTGCACCACCAGTCTCTAGCCGTTTGTATTTGGGCAACTGTCGTTTTCTAAACTTCATCTTCTGGAAACTGAAGTAATAATAAGAACTACCCGGGGAAGTTACTGGGAGGAGTAGGTGAAAAGCAGTAGCCTGCAGGCTGGCTCATAAGCTCCCTAAGCGTTTGCTGCTGTGGGTTGTTCCTGTGGGTAGCATGTCTGCCCCCAGCAGCTCAGAGTGCTTCGAGGTGGCTGCTTTCGAAGGTATGGATCAAGGGGCAGGTTCTGGTCTCTGGGGAAGAGCCAGGCCGCTCCCGGAGAAAGCAGAGAATGACTGAGTTGAAACTGAGGAAGACACAGAGTTGACATGAAATATTTACTGAGCATCCAGAGCGTACCCCAAAGCAGACAGATTTATCTCCAGGAACGTTTCACTTAAGACAAGGCATTAAACATCCATCTGAAGCCTGAACATGTCCTCATTTAATCGCTAATGAGAAGGTACCATAGGAAGCAGAATATTACACCCTCTCCTGCCTGCCAGGGCTGCATCTTGCCCCATTACTTTCTCTCCCCTCTGTTTTACACCCACACAATTCAAAGGCCAGGCCCTGCATCTCCAAGATAAACCACCTCAGCAACAGTGTGTCTTGGCTTGAGCACAGACAGGTTTCGTCAACTCCATACACACAGCAAACGCATTTTGTGGAAAGTTCCCAAGTCTGAAGCTGGGTTTGAGTCTTTGCTCCTCTCTAGGCATTTTTCATTTGTTTTGAATCATGAAACTTCCTGTGTGTGTGCACAAGTGTGTGTACAAGTGTGTGTGTGCTGGTGCACACGAGTGCGTGTATATTTCTACTAAGAACGGACCTAATTAGTTCACTTTTACTTTTAATAATAGTGATTATCACTACAGGAAATCACTTTGGATTTCATCACATCCTATGGAAGACACTCACTAACTCTGAACATATCAGGTATAAGGCAGATACATTAGCATAAAAATCTGGAAATTTCCCATGGAAGACAGTAGGTAATAAAGTAATATTGATCTATATCTTATACGATGCTGTCTCTTTGTAGGATCATAGATTTTTCTTTTTCTTTTGAAAATAGACTTTATTTTACAGCTGTTTTACGTTCACAGCAATACTGAACCAAAGACGCAGAGATTTTCCGTAGACGCCCTGCCCCACACGTGTACAGCCTCCCGCATTATCAACATCCCCACCAGAGCGGACATTTGTTACAACTGACAAACCTACCCCGACACATCGTCGTCACCCAAAGTCCATAGCTCATCTTAGGGTTCACTCTTGCTGTCTGTTGTACAGTCTATACGTTTTGACAGATGTTTAATGACTTGTGTCCAGGGTTTATTTTAATAGTCCTTTGGGCTTTACCAGATTGAAAGAATAGGACAGGAATACAGAGATTTTCCTTCCCAGGTTCCACGGACGGAATTGTCTCAGCTAAGAACGTTTTCTAATGATATAGCAAGGCTCCAACTTAAAAAATGTGTTGTGTTCTTCACAGAATTCTCAAATGAACATTGTCAATAAATGAATATGTTTTCAGGGACAGAGCCCGCACGGTTATTCTTTTCCCTGTAACTAAGGTGGTTCAGCATCTCTGCTTCTCAATCATTTATCCTCAGCCACGCCGACTCCTATTCTGTCCAAGGTCAAGCTCACACAGCGGCAGTTTAGGCTGACTGGAGCCTTGACCCACGCCTGACTTGAAGTCATTTCTTTCCCTTTTCTAGTTCCCTCCTGTAGCTGCCCAGAGCCAGGGTGTCTCCAGCGTTCCCTTCCCCCCTCCCCCTCCTGCTCCCCGCTCGGTGCATCTTTGTGTCACTGCCTCTGAATTCTGCAGTCGGCTCAGTCACCTCCTCACTCACTCTCATGAGTCTACAAAGATGTCTTCAAACTATGATTTCTTCTTGTTTCTCATCAAAACCATGCCCTGGACATCAGATGAAACAATCTCTGCCATCCTTCCTTGGGTACCCAAATGGATGCTGATTTTAATGCTGTTTCTCATCTCTCTAGATCTTGAGGGCAGACAAAGCTCTAGTTTTCATTGGCTCCGTTATATTTTTACAGTACCAAGCAGCTCCTGAACTATAGCCAACGTGAGAAATGGCCTATTTCATTTGCCAGCTAAAAAATCAGGTACCTATGAGCCTTTCTTTATTTAGTTAGTGGGGGAAAAAAATCATTCTAGATTGTCCATGTGGGACCATTCCTAGCTGCTGGTGGGCTATTGCTTTATACTCAGCCAAAGTTTCAGAACTGGGCAGAGAGGCATGGTTATGGAAAGAGAGCTGGGGACAACTGCCAACGTGAACATGTATTATATAAACAGAGCTCAAATTACTTTCATACAGTCTGAATTTAGAAATCTCACCAATCCACAGGTGAAGAATATTCCTGCAAGGATCGAAGTCTGGAATAATAAAAAGCGAATGGACAGTGCCATCAGCACTAGGAGTGCCATTAGGCATTTCTCATGCTTCATGCAACTTGCCTACTTCGCAAGCAACCAAAGAAGCAGGAGAGCCAACCATAGTAGTTCATGTAACTTTTCAAATTTCCAGATGTTGTTCTTGTCTCTGCTCCTGTTTGGACAACTGCCATTATGTTCCGTTTCCAATCGAATCTAGTGTCCAACACTCTCCTCCAGATGCTGCTGCTTTCTACCTCCTTTTTACCAAATTATCCAAAACATGTAGGGGTCTGCTGTGGCGCACAGAACAGCAGGAATCCCCCTCAGTCCTGCTGCAGACCCAGGAGTGACCTTTCCACTGAGAGCTGGTCAGTGTGGCCTTCCTATCCAAACCAGAAGTGGCCTCGAAGGCTTCATTTTGGTCTCATGCACTTCATCCCCAGAAGTCAATGACCCCTCTGATTGTTGGGGAACCGGCCAAGGTGCCCTGGGAACAAAATATATCCTAGGCATCCCTGGCAACTCTTCCTGGCTTTGGGTAGGAGGGGAGATTAGCCATGCATGCTAATGAAAATGCTGGAATATGGCTTGGGATTCTGAACAAGGAAAAGGCTTTCCGTACAGTCAGAGTTTCGGGCAATTTCCTGCTCCAGTCACTCCCTAAACATACAGGGTACTCCCTCTACAGGACCCTCCCTGTAGGTCGTTCATTACCCACTGGCCATTCTTAAGTCCCCCCCCCCCCGCCCCGATTAAGTGAGATCTCTAGCCAACAGCACTCTTCCATTAAGAAGTCATATTTTTAAACTGCAAACCTCATTTCATTCTGAATGAAGTGTTAATTTTATACAGGATGTTGGGTGGAATATGAGAAGTGTGTGATATTTTGTCCATGATAGACTGGATCTGTTGTTAGAAAACTTTTTTTCTTTTGAAATGAGAACACCTTCTTCGAATAAAATCTTAGGTAGAAGCCAGCTATACACACCAGATAAAAGTGCACCTACTCTCGTCAATTGCTTGATCCGCTGTGCCTTGCTTCCGGGAGCAGCCCCTGAGATAGACATGCGGAGGCCTTAGAGCACCTCAGGGTGTGGCCTCAAGAGCTCAGAAGTAGATGATCTGGCAGGCTCTTTTTTGCAACAAACTATTATTTCATGATAAGGCTGGACTGTCCAGTTTCAAACACCATCCAATGTCCATATGTTTTAGTTTGCTTCCACGTAAAAATAACGCTGGCCTCAAATATACAGGTTGAAGGATAACCGAGAGGGTATTAGCTAACAATAATTTATGAAATGAAGCAAAATACATAGTTAATATCAAGGTACATACACTTACTTCATATGGCAAGTATCACTCCAGGTATACTGGGTAACCACACCCTCAGTTACCCTGGTTCTTTTTCCTTTATCACTTTTCTCCTTTTCTTTAGTCTCAAAATCCTTAGCTCTTTCTTTTCTCTTTTATACTCCCTTTTGCTCCCTTCTTTTCTCCATATCTTCCTTGATCTCTCTTTTTTTCCCTCTTTTTTGTTCATCTTTAAGGTTTTCACTTTTTTTTTCTTATTATGTTTGTGTTTGGCATTTTCTCAGCTGCTATCTGCTCCTTCAGCATCAGTCAGGCTAGACTAAGTCACAATGCAGTAACAAACATCCCCCAAGCCTCAGATACTTAAAACAACAGAGTTCATTTCTCACCATTCCACATGTCCATCACAGTCTGGCAGGGCGCTCTGCTCATTGTAGTCACCCAGGGATTCAGGCTGATGGAGCAGCGGTTTTCTCAAATTTTGCTGGAGCAAAGAAAGAATGTGGGGAAACACACACTGTCTCCAGAAGCTTCTACATGAACATGGAATACGTATCACCTCCCTCATATTTCATTGTCAAAGTAAGTTACATGGACATACTACTTCAAGTTGATGGGAAAAGTGGACTTGGGTCATGTGCCTGTAAGATTAAGTCCAAACATAAAGAAATGCCCCTAACGAGTACCACAGTCATTACGTCAATTCTGCAGTTCTGTATCAGAATCCTCCCTATCCTCTGCTTCCAATTTCCCTTCCTTCCAGGCTTGTCCTTTGCCCTCCTCATTTGTCCCCCTTTGAGATCCTTCTCAATGTCCTCCTTATCCTCAGCCCATCAAGTGGTGGCAGCACCAAGGATTGTCATAGAAAATGTCCCTTAGAGGCAAAGAGAGGAGTGTCGTGGTTTTAAATGCATAATCTCTGGTGTAACACAATGGTAGTCCTGTAAGCAGAAGAGAAGGCTGTGTCAGGACCCTACAGCTGTGGGGCCCTAGTTCAGGTTCCTCCGTCACTAAAAGATGCAGTCCTAGGGGACACTGGTCTTTCCCAGCGGTTGGTGCTAAAGTCATGCTGCTTAGACCTCACTTGGAGCACACTCTCCCTTTCCCCATTCTGCATGACTCCATAATAATATCACTTAAACTCTCTTCCTCCATAGCCATCATTTAGCAGCTCCCCAAATAAGTCAGAGTAAAACCACTATACTTTACAAATATATAGTAAAGAATCAAAGCAAAAATACAGGGGGGAGGGTTTACTTAGTATCAATTGTAGTAAGCATGAATCCTAGGAAACAGCTACATTGTAAAATTACAAGGAAATCGCTAGGGTAAAGCCAAATCTTAGTTATCCATAAAACATTACCTGGGAGTTGAAGAAAGGCAAGTACACTTTATTTGGGTATAAATGTTATGCATTTATACTGCTTAGTCAGACAGCTCTGGGGACCAGAAAACCAGAAGCCAATATGCCTACTATCCCCAACCTGCTGAAGAGTCATGTGTAGTTTTGCATCTTAGACTTCCTTCCTGGGTAGAATAGGGTCATTGAGGAATTTGTGAGGTGGAAGGAAGGTCCTTCAACAAATTCTATTGTGTTACCTTCAGGCTGTGACTCAAATCAGCTAAAGGCTGTGTGGTATGATGAGACACAAATTGGTCTAACACTGGGAGTGTTTACATGTAAATGGATGCTTCTATGAGGTGATAAAGGACACACATTAGGAAAGCCTCTCAAGTGTCTCCCTCAATGTTTACTATGTTGACACAATTTTACAACTGGAGGATTATTCCTTTGAGAACAAAGGTTTTTTTGGTTTTTTTAGTTTTCAGAAGAACCAATAAAAAAACAACATACCTGGGAGGAAAAACACTAATTTTTAAGCCATTGTTGGCTAACACTATATTGCAAAGCTAATTGGCAGCATGAATCTGGACCAGGTAGCTACCTGGGAATTGGGACATGAAGAGTCCTTGGTCCTGAGCGGAGGTGGTTGGTGCTTCTTGGGAAACCAGAAGGACCAAAGACAAGATTGACCACCTTCTCATTTTTCCTGAGGAACACCTCTGATTTTTCTCAAGGCAAACTAGAAAATTCTCTATGATACAGAAACAAAGCTAAGTTTTCCAAAGCTGTGTGTTAGTCCTATTCCTTGGGCCACTAGATATATCCCAGATTTCCCTTTAGGGTAAGTCAGTTCTCCAGGGGGTGTGCCTTCAAGTTGTTGGTTTTAAGATGGAGGACGGGAAGCTGATGTGGGGTTAGGCTGGGAGGAGAAGCTCCGAGGGAAGCTACGGGCGGGCACGACCCACGCTGAGCCAGCCATTGACTATTTCAAGTCCACGGGGTGCGTAGGGAGGTGTGTCTGGCTTGCTCATCTCTAGGTCCTGAGGAACTGAGACCTGAGAACAGTTGAGTTTTCATAGCAGTTCCAAACACTTTCAAAGACGAAACCGCGGTGGGAATTGTTTTTAAGGGGCTAGAGACAAAGCCCTTGCATTCAGCATTTGATGATTCTGTATACAGTTAAAAATCAGAGGTGAATATATTATTTCAATAAGACAAGCCAAGTTCCATTCTTGGTAGGAAATCAAGGACTACTAATTAATGAATGAAAAAATGCACGATTATTAATACCTTACCTTTACTAAACCTTTCTATCAAATCAACCACTTTCTACTGTTTTGTTTACAATTAATAATAAATAGTAAGGTAATAATATGCATTAGTTCTCATTCAATGAGAAAGATAACATCCCTTGGGCTTTTACGTCTCTTGTTCTGCTTCCTCTTTTCCCCTTGGTCAATGTTCCATCTAGAACTGTTACTTCATTTTTTCTTTGTTTTGTAAATTAACTTCTCTGGCTCAGTTCCTTAGGTGAAAAACATTGGCAGCGCCTTATTTTAGGGAACCGGATATTCTGAGATATAAAAGCCCCGCGAAAAGGTGACCAAGCGCTGGCTGCCTCCGTTGGAGCGGAGGCCCCGTGGTTCCTCAGTCAGAGCTCCTCGGCCTCTGCACAAGGCTGCTTTCCATCTGCCTCCAGAACAGACAAACAGCCCCAGCTGAGGTAGTAGCTAAGGACTCCAGTTCTGCACCGGAGTGCCTCATGTCACGGGGAACCCGAGTCATTCTGTACGTAGCCTAATCATCGCTTTCCCTGTGCTCTATCCCCACCCCCATCAAAGCTCTGAGGACTTTGAAGTACATTAAATGATCTATAGAATGTAAGGGAGGAGTGACACCGTGTGTGTCAGTTGCAGTGGGCACAGAAGCTTCAAACGAATTGTAAGCATAATATATTTACATTTTAAGACAGGAGAAAAAAATACAAGAATACGTGTGTTACTTTTAAATGAAGGATATCAGCGTAGAAGGTAATTGAAAGAATTCTAATACGTATGATTGCCTCTAAATAAACACTATTTCCTCAAAGGAACGGACACAGTTGGGTTTGAGGGCATTTTCCTACTCATAGGAAGATGGTTTTGCATTTCAGATCTTTTAAAATCACTGAACATACATCATGTCATCAGACCCATTCTATTAAATGTCATCTTAGGCACAAGCTCATGCGAGTATGCAGCCATGAGACTGCAGCTGGAAATTGAATCTAAATGTCAGATGTAGGACAGGTATAAAGGACAATTTTGATCATGACTTGGGGTCAAAATGATTACCTTTGGGTTCTTTTCCTATAATAGTCCTTTTTCAGAGAGCTTATGGTTCATCTGTTCGCTCTAAATAAAGCATATGATTTTTCGTAAGAGAAAAAAACTGAGTTTTTATGATCTAAAGATGGTAAAGCATAGCCAGTATATCAGAAGTAAACATATTCTCTTTATAAGAGACAAGGCAAAAGCCTTTCCAGACATTATTTTTATAAGAATCCGCCAAAGAGAAAAAGAATGAGGTGGACACAGGGAGTGTTTCTCAGAAGCCAAACCAAAAAGAAAAATCTTAAGAGAGATAAACATTATGTCATGTTTCTGAAACTTCCTGATCGTCCTTAAAGTAGACCATCTGTCCTTGATGACAGAACTCACTGGATGAGACCTTGAGGAATGTAACTCATTATAAAATTTCTGAAACAATGAATTTGTTCCCCTGTATTCCAACTTTGTAGCAAATCTGTTACCCAGATGTAAATTTAGAAGCATCAGAGCTCTTGGCTCCCTGAAGGAAGAATTTCAATTGAGGAAAGGCATTATAGACTCTAACAAGAGAAGAATCCTCAAAACCTAAATTACCCCAAACAAACCAGGGCTGGACATAAATGAAGTGGATGAAGAATTCGGCAATAGGGAAAGTGAGCTGCTCTTACCACTGGGAGGAAAACACTGTGACAGCAAACAGAAATGAAACTCACCAATTGACCCAAATGCTAGGCAGATGGTGTGGCTTTGACAAGCGATTCACCTTTTGCAAGCATCTTCCTAAGTGTCACTTAGTACATGAACAATTGCAAATTTGACATTCACCAAAGGTGTACGTGTATGCGTTTGTGTGTGAATCTGTAGGTTTATCACCAACTCTCTACAAAGAGGCAGATGGTACCAGTAAAAAAAAAAAAAAAAAAAGTTGTCAAACAGAGACCCGCAGTATAAATCATGATAAAATCCTTAAGCAGGGCAAAAACAGGATGAGTTGTAAAAATTCAACAAGAAAAGCTTCAGAAAGGACAGGTGAAATTGTGGAAGGCATCAGGAAGTGGCACCAACTTGGAAAAATTAAGCAGGAAAAGTGCTAAACAACAGATTTCTCTTCTACCACAAGAAGAGCAAGAGAATGGGTCCAGTCTCTCTGTAAGAAAATTGATGAATGTAACACCTCTTGTGAAGACAGGAGAGGGAAGAGGGGAAGAGGAGGAGATGACAGAGGGCAGAACGGGAAAGAGCATCTCCCTCTGAGCCGTAGAGGCTGCTACTCCTTGCTCTGAAGGGGCTGACCGTTGGCATTGTCCCATATCTGCCCAGGGGAGGGCCATGCAGCCCCCTGGCTGTGGGTGTCCTCAGGGACTCAGACAAGGTTCCCTCTATGCGCTTTGTAAGCTGGACCACAGCACACAAGAAGGCTCTTCCCACTCCAATAGCCGTCTGAGGGCACTTGAGCACAGTGGTTAGGGACTCAAAAAGACTCACCAAAATGAATCTGACATATTCACAATATGCCTGCCTAATAGCCATTGTACATGTGGCAATTATCCCATAAATAGGTCTTATAAATCACTACGTTGCTTTTACACTGCCAAACCAAGGTGGTAATTTTCCATTTCATTAGATTTGTCATAGTCACGATAGTATAGTGAAGCCATACACCCATCACCAAGACTGAACAGTTATTAACATTCTGCCACATGTACTTTATTATTTTTTGATGTCCTATTTAAAGTAAATTTCAGACATGGTAACAACATTTTACTCCTGAAGACGTCCGCAGCATCTCTAAAAACTAAAGATGTTTTCCTATATAATCACCATCCCTTTGCTACACCTACCAAAATTAACAATAATACCTGCATGTTATGCAGTCCTTGTTCCTTATTCAAATTTCCCTCATTGTCTCCCAAATGTGTTTTATGACTCATTTATTCAAAGCAGCATCCAATCAAGGTCCACAAATTGTGTTTGGTTGTTCCATTCCTTTTTAATTTTTATTTATTTATGTATTTATTTTTGGCTGTGTTGGGTCTTCGTTTCTGTGCGAGGACTTTCTCCAGTTGTGGCGAGCGGGGGCCACGCTTCATCGCGGTGCGCGGGCCTCTCATTATCGCGGCCTCTCTTGTTGCAGAGCACAGGCTCCAGACGCGCAGGCTCAGTAGTTGTGGCTCACGGGCCTAGTTGCTCCGCGGCATGTGGGATCTTCCCAGACCAGGGCTCGAACCCGTGTCCCCGGCATTGGCAGGCGGATTCCCAACCACTGCGCCACCAGGGAAGCCCTACCCTGGTTTCTAACCCCTATGTTTTCTGTAAGCTGGAAGTTAGATACAACCCAGTTCAAACATTTGTGGCAAAAATGACTTCACTGACGATGCTGCCTGCTTCAGAGCGTATTGCAGCAGGAGCCACGTGTTGTCCCCCTTTTTGTGATGTGATGATGGCTCACTAGGTTAAGGTATGGTAAAATCTGAGCTCTGGCAAAAGCCCACTCTTTAACAGCCAAACCTGCTGGGTGAATCGCCCCCAGCAGGCTTTTCTGTGCTTGCACCACACCTAAGCCTATGCTGAAGTCTCCCTCAGCAAGTCCTTTCCAAGCCTCACTGCCCTTCCCTTTCTTGGACCTGACCCACTGGACTAGACCCTGAGACTTACTGTCTGTTTCCTGTGCTTGCCGTGTGATCGTCAGGAATAAGTGATAGATACAAGCATTCATAGATTTAAAGCACTTCATCTGCCAAGACAGTTAAATTTAAGAATAAACTAATATCAGCTAATCTTTGGCTGGATGGGAGGAGGGAGGACGGGAAGCAGGAAAAGAGAACACAAAGGAGTGGAAATTTTATGGGAAGTGAAGAGATGAAGAGACAAAATAAAAATAGGAATTCGGGGGCAACTTCTTCTGTAAACTCATAGAGTGATATAGCCTGGTACCTGAGCATTTAGACCTAAATCAGGAGACTGGCATTCACACTCCAGCTCTCCTACTGTCTGGCTCTGTGCTCTTGGGTACCTAATTAAACATCACTGGGCCCTGTTTCCTCATCAATAACTACCGGTAATAAGGGCACTTCCCTGGTAGGGTTTCTGGGCAAATCAATGTGTACCAGGCACACAGTACCAGGCGCACAGTAAGCGGAGATCAATGTGTAGAGGTAGCTACTATTACTAAATCCTGTAATGAGTTTAGGAACCATTTGCTTGTCCTTTATTTTTCCATTAAACTCTCACAGCAGAAGGGTGAGGGAAAGCCATCAGAAGCTGTAGTTGTATGAGAGTCAGGAACATGCGTTGAAAATTCCTCAAGCCCAACCTGACCCAAGGACGGGTTAGGGGTGGGGGTAGAGAGCAGCTAACATGGAAACTGTCTTTCCCCTCAGTGCTACAGGGCTGGGGTCTCCTCAGATGCAGAAGGTCCTCCTACTCTTCTCCACCACCCGGCCACAGAGTTGAAGAGATTTAAGGGGCCAGAAGCTCATTCTGCACCTCCAAGTTCCTTAGGGGACATGATCTGAATTCAGCAGGTGTAAGGGCGATATGGGTTAATGGGTAGTTTATGGTGCAAACTGACATCAACCGACCTAGGAATCAGCCAAGATAGGGGCAGGAAGACAGAACATCGCCAGATGCCAGGGGGACGCATCAGTGCATCCAGCGTGGTATGCTCGGCGGACCAGGCACAAGGCAGGAGCCTCTCCCATCCTCTGGAGCGAGCGCTTCCTCATCTGCAGCCACTGGCTCCGTGGGCGCCTCGCAGAGAACAAATCCCGTGCTCCTTTGGGACTTTCATAACGTGGGGTTTCATTACAGTAATCAAGGCACTCTGCATTCCGTAAAAGGGAAAAGCGATGAATTCTTCCACTTGCAGATTTACCCTGACAGGAATTAATGTGGAAGTTTCCCATTTTATTGAGCCACCCACAAAAGGGAGCGGAGAAAGCCTGAATTCCTCTAAAAGCTCATGTGCAAGCAAAACAACCCAGATAAACACACCTCGGCTTGAAGATCATTTCCCCCAAGTTCCATTTTTAACTGTTAGTGCAGGTACATCTTGTCAGGACCCTGATCCCCTTCAGTTGGGGCAGGTTCTATAGGGTTTAGGCGTCAGCTCCCAGAGGAAGGAGTCGCTCACTCAGCCCACACTTACTGGGCGCTGACTCCACCGCAGCCTTTGTGCCCATCCTACACAAGGGACTCCAGGAGCTCTGCAAGGCAGCGGCATCCTGAGATATTGCCCCAGGCTCCCCAACAAGCGGGGAGAAGGACGAGCTCAGAGGAGAGACAGGAGGATGCCGCAAGCCATGAACTCGTCCCCGCCTTCCCCTCCGCACCTACAGCAGAAGGGGAACAACCCACCTGTCACCTCACTGACAGCTCACCACACCAGTGCCACCAGGGGTCGCGTGGAGCAATGGACAGCATCCCACAGCTGGGAGCCCTGTGCTGCTCTCCTCGTGAATGCGAGTAAGTGGGTGTGCGCTGTGCACTGAAAAGGCTGTTCCCACTGAAATCATTGTCAGGGAATGCTTGTCAATTTTTAAAAACAATTACTATCTATTCTTGTCTCTTTTAGGGTTTGGGTCATGTTCTAGAGCCTCCTGGAAGCCTTAAGAGGTCCTACAGGGCATAAGAGTATGCTCATTTGGCTTTCTGTCATCTCTCCATCACCTAAGCATAGTACTGGGCTCACGGAAGGGGCTCAAATATTTCTTACTGGATTGAACAGAAATAGTCATTAATAAGCAGTTAAAGGTTCTATAATACCTTTTGTTCATTGACTACTTATCATGTGCCAGCACGTATATGTACATTAATTTCTTCAGACGTTATGTCACTGACTTCTCTCAATAACCAAGAGGTAGTTACCATCCTCATTTAAACATGAGAAGAAATGAGTATCGCAGAGGTTTCATACAGGTAGAAAGTGGTGGAGCTGAGATTTAAATACAGGTCCATCTAGCCCCAAAGCTCAAATTTTAAACACGATGAAAAGAAAAGGAAAGGAGGAGGGAGAAAGAAAGAAAGAAAGATTAGGAAAATGTCACTCTTGCCTTCAAGAGATTTATAATCTCACTAGAGGGACGAGATACATCCCCATGGAATAATTAAATAATAATGCAACACAGAACACAATAAATTGCCTAAAATAGGCCCTTAGGTTCAGTTAGCAAATGCCAGGAGGGGTCAGAGTTGGTGCAGATTGACGCTTGTGGGATGGCTGTTGCGGCAGTGGGATTTGAGGTGGGATTTGGAAGAAGGCGAGGCTCTCAACAGTTGGTGGGATAAGGAGGGGACTTTGGTGGGATGAGAAAGAGGCAGTAGAACCACACTAGCAGATAGATGGCAGCTGGCCTCGCTCAGGTGTGATGTGCCCTGGGTGCGGAGTAGCAGTAGGATATTACAGTAGGCAAGGGAAAAGGTGGTGAGTGGAGGGGCTGCAAAGCTTGGTAGATCTTAAAGTGTAAGATGAGGCATTTCTTAGGCAGCCAAAGCAAGCAAGTAGCATGGTGAGACCAGTGCTTCAAGAAGGCTTGTCCAGAGGTACTGGGCAGACTTCACTCCAGACGGGGGTGTGGAGATGAAGAAAGCACCTTCCAGCGTTTCAGTCCCCAGAAGGACTGAGGGAAAATACAATGTCCTCCTTCTTTTAGCCATTCCCAGTGGTTGTGGCCAGCTCTATGGAGAGGGCACAGGCATTTGCCGGGGCTGGGACCAGAGTTAGAGATGGGTAAATATTTGCTTTGTCTCAGCTAGAGAAGATGGGTTTTTAATAAAGAGGCCGCATGACTCATGTCACAGAGTGTACCGACAATTCAGGAAAAAGCCACTTCAGACAATGCCAAATGGCAGGCAGTGTCTCTGGATGTGCTCTCAGGAAGGACCCCCTCTGTCTCACACACATACACACAGAGATACACATACTTACCTGTGCACACGCACATATTTTCTCCTCCCAACTGCACCACCCTTGTCCTTTGGTGCCACTAGGGGCCTGATAGAGTGTCTCGAGGACACCTGGGGTCTGGTTCCCGCAGTCACCCCAGAGCCCTTGCAGGTCCATCAGTGCCGTGTGTTGAACTGTGATTAGAGGAGGCTGACGGCCAACCAGACGGTGCCCTACGACGCTCTCACCACGAACCCCGCCACGGTTTCCACAGAGAGCAGAATTCTGAGATGGCCCCATGATCTCCGAGCCCTGGTATCACACCCTATGTAATCCCCTCCCCTCAGGTGTGAGCGAGACCTGGACGTGCTTGTAATCAATGGAATACGGCAAAGTCATGGGACATCGCTCCTGTAATTATGTCCCATAACTGTATATAGACGACTTGCTCGCAGACAGGCAGAGACTGTCTCTGGCTGGCTTTGCAGAGTGAGATGCTGTGCTGTGAAGGACCCGTGGGGGGGCCAGATGGTGTCAACCTTCACGGCCCCCAGCTGACAGCCAGTGAGAAAATGGGCACTTCAGTCCTCTAACAGTGAGGAGATAAATTCTGCCAGCAACTTGAGTGAGCCTGCAAGCAAATTCTGCCCTCTTTGAGCCTCCATATGAGAACACAGCCTGGCTGACACCTTAACTGTAGCCTTCTGAGACCCTGAGCAGAGGATTCAGCCACGCTGTGCCAGGACCTCCGACTCACAGAATTTGTGAGCTGATAGATATGCATTGTTTTAGGCCATTAAGTTTGTGGTAATTCGTTATGCGGCGAAGGATAGCTAATCCAGCCTTCGTTTTCCTATCTCCTGAGAGAGCCATGGTGATACACGGGGAGGCAGAGACTCTTCTAAAACAAGCTGGAAGGAAGGAGCGTGGTACAGAGTTAAACAGGAGGAGGTGGCGTTAACTGGCTGTGTGATCTTGTCAAGTCATTTTCATTCTCTGGGGCCCAGTTCTCTCCTCTTTCATTTGATAGGATCAGCTGAGAGAGTCTTGATGTTTTCTCCCAACTTTAATAGATTCTGATTTACAGGATTGATGAATGAACGCGTTTCATGTTTGTTGAGCATCTGTTGGTGTGGTGTGCTAAATACTGTTACGATTCATCTCATTTAAATTTCACAAAAGAATCACGCTCGGGTTATTATTACAATTGCTTGCAAAGGTAAGTAAACTGAGGCTCAGAGAACTTTAATAATTTGCACAAGACCACATGGCTTGAATGTGGTAGAGCAGGGAATCAGACTTATGATCTTTTCACTGCATTATGCTGGACCAGAGCCCAAGAGAAAGTCTATTCAACTATTTAACTGGAAGCAGTCAGGGAAACAGAAGAACAGAGAAGCCTTAGGAAGGGACTTGGAGTTGTAATAATCAAGTAGGGGGCCATGTAAGTGGTAATTCAGTCTGACAGCTAAGACTGAATAGATTCCAAGTGATGGCCTTGAAAAAGTTAAATCATCAGGAAAGTTCATCAGAGGTCATTTTAGAGTGGAGAGAAGGGAGAAATTAGGAATTTAGGGAGATATCTTCCAACACACACTAAACACGGATGGCCCTAAATTGCTTTCTGTGGCCCCGACATCTCTCTTTGACTCCAGACTTATCTCTGCAACCTTCCTGGTTGTCTCAATTTCCAACTCAACATGCCTCAAAATCGCAGTCATCCTTGTGCCCAGTGTCACCTTCATTCTGGGTCCACAACTGTGGTTCAATGATTTACAATTTACCCATATGGCTTTCTTCCCCAGCAGCTCCCTTTGTCTATTCCTTCCTTCTGGGTGGTCACCTAGACCTATGGATTTTACCTCCTAAGAGTCTTGAATCATTGTTCCCCTCATCGCCCTAACTCAAATTTCCATCACTTCTCTGCTGGGCTATTTCAGTAGCCTCCTAACTTAGCTCCCCGTTCTCCTGGCCACCCCTCTACCCTTTCCCTACATAAGTCCATCTTCCGCATTACTTTCAAGGTGAACTTTCAAAAATGCAAGTCACTGCCATATCTAAAGTCTTATAAAGTCTCTCCAGCACTAATTGGATGCATTTCGACTCCTTGCTGTGGCGCCCAAGACACTTATTTCTGGCTCTGCCTCCGTCTTCCACCTCATCTCCTACCATTCCTCCTCTGTGCACTGAACTCTAGTCTTACCATATCTGTAGTTTACCCCCTGTCTGGGTCAATCCCTGCAATGTCCTTGTATGTTTTGTCTACCTACTCATCATTTCAAGGCTCAACTCAAGTGTCTCAGCCTCTATGCAGCCTTTTTGTGGCTTCTCCCAGAGCAGCCATGCGGCACAACTCCAGGTATTAGCTACAGGGTCCCCAAGGGCTGCCATTCACAGAGAAAATCACGTACGTGATCCTCCTGGAAATGCGCCGTAGAGCAGCCACATGCTGCCCTAAGGGAGCTCGATCACCCTCCCAGTAGGAATAGGTCTGATACCATATTTGTCCCCTCCTCCAGACATTAAGGTAAGCTCTTAAAATGTAAGCGCCATGTCTTACTCATCTTTGAATTCCTAATGCCGAATACAATGTCCCACACATTGCAAGCTTTCAATACATCTTAGCTGGATGACTGGACAGTTGGATAAAGTCTTTCAATGTCAGCATGTAAAAGGACAAGAACTTAAACTAGACATTCAAATTCAGAATTCAAAAGAAGGGACAGGTTTCTTGGGCCAGCTTAAGTTGAGCCCTTCTGGCTATACCCACCCAAAAGAACAATGCCAGCCAATTGACTAGAATGCCATCAGTCTGACTCTATTGCTGCAGAAAAATATAGCCAGTTCTTTCCAACTGTTTTTGATATGCACACAAGCTAATTTTGCTCTTGATGAAAAGTTTCAGTGGGCCTGATTCCAGCCACATGGAATGGATTTTTTTTTTTTTTTTTGTCAACTTAGAAAATTGGCCATTTTGGCACAATTTAAAATGTGTCTGTGGAAGGTAAATTGGTGTCTTAGTAGCTTTCTGGGGAAACGTAGGTAAATATTTAGTAGTAGCTAAAATATCCAAATCTAGGACTGTAGGAAAACTTCATTTTATTTACACATTAAGAAATGAGGGTTCCCATCCCACTCTGTTTCTTCTAGCTGAACAGCCGGGTGCATGGTTTTAGACTGCAGTGGAGTCTGAGACTCTCCAGGGATTGTAACTCAGCCACGTAACCAGCAGCACAGACAGCAACATATTGGGAAACTGATGATAGTGTTCTAGCCTTTCCCAGTTATTTATGGGCCACTTTGGGGGGTGCGTGTGTGTGTATGTTCATTCCAACACCCCAGACCTGTTCTGGTCTAGAAATTCTGCTACCATGTGCTCTGGTTCAAAGTAGACCTACTGTCCGGGTAGAACTTCATAACTCAACAGGATACACAGCTTCTCCTTCATTTCAGAACCCAAGACAAAGCTTCTCCAATGTCTCAGTGGTCAGACTCAGGAAAAAGAAACAGAATTCACAGTATAGCTCCAGTCTGGATCATTAGGAATTAAAAGACAATTAAGACATGGCCTTTATTCTCAAGGAGCTTACCATAAATATTGGCAAACTGGTTTCCCCACTTTATTCTGACATATTCTGACAAATGTCCAGGATGGGGATTTGGAATCTTCAAGGATAGCCTGGCTTCCAGCCTCACAGGTCAGTGTGTATCTGAGAAGCATACACTAGGCTGAGAATTTCTGGAGTTGAGGGTTTTCGGGTCAGGAGCATCTCCATTAAAGGAAATCTCTTTTAAGGAAAATATTACATTACACACTGGGTATGCCCCTTGCCCAGGGACTCACAGGTCAGGATTAACTCTTGGAAATCCCCAAGCCCCTTTATATCTCTGTGTAAAAGCTGACAGTGCCAATACAGCCACAGCTGACAGATCACACTGACGTGGCCATTTAAGCTAAAGTAGCTGGGTCTTTGGGGGAGAGGTCAAAATAATTATGCCATTAAATACAAGCTAAAGTAATTGACAGATATGGTCAGTGATTTTGGGTACATGGTAGAGAATACTGTGTGCTGAAATAAAACATTGTGCGAACTTCTGACTGCATCAAGCATCAGACTGCTGGTTGGACAAATTAAACCTGGTTGATGTTATTACCTGAGATAAAGTTGACAGGTTTGGAGCCTGGGAGCTGTGGTGTTATTGAACGCAGGGAGAACCCAGGTGGATGTAAAGATAATCCTCCAAAGAGACACCGTAATCTCCCAATGAAGCACGGATGCCTGTATGTTCTACAGGTATAGGGGCAAACACTGGGCCATCTGCAGACAGCACCACATTGGGAGATTCTACTAACCATTGGCCCCAGCTACCTAAACACATATTTAAAAAGGGCTGAGCTCACAAACTACTGTATGTTGCAGAGTCATCAGAAAGATCCTGATATATTGGAAAGTATTTAGGACTGGAAGGTGGAAAGAGTAGGATTTTAACTTGGTTCTGGCGTTAATTTCCTAGGAGAATTTGGGGTGAGTTATTTCAGTTCTCCGGGTCTCATGTTTTCTCATCCCAGGGCAGAAGTCTTGTACAATGACTTCCTCTCAGCAAGATGCCGCTCAGCTTTCTTTACCCCTGCATTCTGTATTCATTATCCCTTCTGTCAATACAGACAAGCCAAAAGGCTGAATCTTACTGCTCCAGGCCAGCAAAAAGCAGTCTAGGAAGGATAAGAGGTTACCGATATATAAGGTAAGACCTTGAGGGTGAAGACCGTGTCTTAATCATCTTTTTGCTGAATGCCCAGCACAGTGTCCCATACGTTCTAGAAGTCTGCAGAAGTTAGCATGCGGAAGGACGATTCCTAGTTGGACCTGTGGCTGGGAATCGGTTGCATAGGCCAGGATGACATTTCCCAGCCTCTCTCGAATTTAAGTGGAGTCATATGACTAGTTTTCCCCAACTGAATATGAACTCTGGTGATAAGTGTCCCTCCCAAGACAAGTGGCTGCACCTTTTCCACTCTCTTTAAGAAACTTCCGTGCTGACGATGACAGAGTTCCTGGGTTCCCGAATGTCCCCCTCCTCCACCAAACTGTTCTGAAAGGGAGAAACACACTTCTATGACATTAAGCCATTGAAGTTTAGGGGTTGATTTGCTATGACAGTTGTTTTTACTTTAATGAGTACACAGAGAGTAACAATTGCTTGAATGCCAAAGCACATTAGACTTGCAAGAGATAAGCTGAGGGAGGGAGGAAGAGAGAGAGAAAGAGAGGGGCATGGGAAGGAGAGGGAAAGGAAAAAGGAAGAGTTGGTTTTGTGTTGAAGAGAGTTTTGTTTGGAAGATTGAAAGGTCAAGCTTGTAGGACTCAGACCATAGAGTTTTTACAATAAGTCTAGAACAGGGAAGTACCGAGAACGTTCTATAAACACGATATAAGCAGTTCCTTCTGCATAGAAAGGGCTGGGGTTTGAACCAAGAGGAGAGTTGCATGGAAGAGCATTGGAATTGGATCAATGTCCCTGAGTAGCTTCAGTCCAGCCCCATTAGTCAAAACCGTGTTCGGGGGAAGGGGCAGATGAGAGGTTAGAAATACCCAATAGGTTAAGAGGGACTCCATAACCCTCAGGGCCTATGCCCACCATCTATTGGAACCCTGGAAGATTTGGAACACTTTGCATTATGCTCTGAGCAAACATGGCGTCCTTGCACGCTTAGGTAAAGAGGGCCTGGAATATTCTCACTGATTCGTCTCCATTAAGTGTAGAGAAAGGCAGCCAAGATGCCAAGAGGGTCAGTGGTCCACAGAGGTCTGGGGTCAGGCTAAGAAGGGATACATGGGCCCCATGATTGGGGTTGCAGCAGAACTATGGACTCAGCAGCAGATACAAGTGCAGGGCACCAGGGACCAACCACGCCAGTAGGTGCAGTGGCCTTCACACAAAGCCCCGGCTGTACAGGACACCCCAGGATGAGCTAGAGCAGAGGACTCCTGCCGGACCTCCCTTCCCGAGGCTGGTGGCACACATCCACCCTGATCTCCCAGAGGAGAAGAAAGCACGGAGGACTTCAACAGACTGAATGTAAACTAAGGCTTTCATCTGGAAACGTCTAGTCTTAAGCTGAACTGTCCTCAAGAGGCAAGAGTTTCCCCTCCAGCAGTGGAAATGAAGGCTCATGAGGAAATTTAGTTCAGTTATAGAAAAATAAATTTACACTTCTCCACATCCTAATTACACTGCATACATTTTATACCCATTAAATGTACCCAATATCCTTCTAGAGATAACACAAACCTGGTTAAAAAGCCAAGGTTACTGCCTTATTCTGAAGCCTAGGAGAAGTTATTTGGAATTTGATGGCCTTTTCATAGGGAAAATACCAACCAGAGGTTTGAGGGTTAAGAGTCAGGATCTCTATTTTAATGACAAGGAGACTGAGGCTGAGAGAGGCTAGATAACTTGCCCCAAAACAGAATGAGTAAGTGGCATGACTACTATTTGAACCCAGCTGGGCTCCAGAGCCACCTCCCCCACCCCCCCAAGCCCCGCACCCCTCCCTCTACACACAGTGGTTCCTGGCTTCAGTCTCATGGCAATGTACTAGAGTTAGAAGTCTTTCACCTGCGGGGCCATCACCTCCCTGGCTGGGCACAGGGGACTCCTTCACACCTGTCCACGGCTCCACGGGGAGGGCGCCAGCTGTCCTTCTCTCCATGACCAGAGCAGACCTGGTTGTGCCCCCAAACCTGTCTCCTGACTCCTGATTGCAGGGCATGGAATTTTCTTGCTTTCCTGCTGGAACAGGAAAGGTTGGGTAGAACACACAGCCATCGGGACCCAGTGCTAATGTCCACACACTCATCACCTGAGGCCAGAAACGGGCAAAGAGCCAGACCTGGTGGGGTGACAGTCTGTCCCAGTTTGCCTGGGACTAAGGGGGCCTGGGGAGTTCCTGGAACACAGGACTCTGGGTTAAAACCAGGAAGCTCCCAGGCAAACCTGGATGAGTTGGTTACTCTACTCTCGGCAGAGAGGCCAGGCCAGGTGGATGCAAGAGCAGAGACCCTTCTGCCGGCTGGAGCAGAGATGGCGGGTCTTGGAGGCCTTCTGCAAGCGCCGAGTGACGTAATACAATGAAGATGGATACGATTCATCACCGCCTCAAGTGGAGAGCATACACACCCCTAAATATACTTCACAAGTGGCTCCTCTTGAGGGCATTGCACAACCAAATTAGCTCCTTTAAAAAAAAAACACCCACTTTAAAGCACAACAGATGATTTGTACTTATGCTCCAAAACAGAAAAATTTGCTCTGGTGGCAGAAACGGCGGAGACAAACAGGATGGGATTTGGTTTCAGTTCTAAGAGAATCGTGCTTGTTATTGTACGTCACCCCATGTTCCCGGGCAACACCTGAGATGCGAGTCCTGACCCAGCTTCCCATGTCAAATGCTGGCCCTTCACGCGTGCAGGGGATTCGCAAGCAAGCTGAGTGCACCTTAAGCCCTGCACCGCCAGGAAAAGGTCGATAATGACTAAGGGAGGGAGAGGGGGAGGAGGCAGGGTTCCTGAAAGCTTGCATCTGGAATGGCAGAAAACTTGACTGTGTTTAGGAATAACTGATTCCTCCCAGGAGAAGCAGCTCATAGAGGAGGGTTGTAACAGCCAACGAGACTGAGGTTTCAAACCTCTAGAACTGGGAACGGGGCCTGGCTCGGGGAGTCCCGGAGTGCGGCCCTGCTGAGTTTATTTTGGAAGTCTGTTTTGAATTTACAGCACTGCCTCTTTAGGAGGGTATTTTAAGATGCTCTGCCAATCCACGAGGCCTCCAAGTAGCTTTTGTTTCTGTGCTCACACAGATGAGGAGCTAAGCTAATTGAGAGAGTGACCCAAATTTGTGAGTATCACAGATCTCACACTTGGCCTGAATTCTGCACTCTGCTTGGATCTACAGTCATGTCCGTTTGGAAGTCGCTCCTGGAGCTGTTGCAAGCAACCCGTCACCCCCATATAAATTGTCAGTAAATAAATTGTTAGTTCCCGCTCCTAAGTGGTGATGTCGCAAGGTCCCAAGAAGAATTTCAAGGGCTCAACTTGGCCAGGGGCTTTTGTTAATATAAACACGGCGTAGCAAAACAATTACTGTTTTCCTTCTTTGTTCAGTCACGGCACAGTGCAGCCTGTGCTCAGATATGTTCCTTCAACGGAAATAATTTGGACGTCCTAGCGTTGATCTACCCAAGGTTGTAAGGGTAGGAGATTTGCCTTATAATCTTGGAATGTTTTCATTTTTATTCCTCCAAGTCTAGTTTTCGAGCCAAGAGCACTTCAAGTTGTCATCAGAATTTACTGAAGAAAATAAAAGGGAAAAAGTCCCCCTGCCCCTCGGTCTCCCCGCCACTCCTTCTCCCATCCTCCGGACACACAAAGAAAGGGGAGGAGCTATTTAAGGTAATGGACAGAAGTGCAGGTGCTGCCCGGGGGGCCTGTCAGAGAAGCTTCATTTCAAATGGGCATTTTCCATTTAGTTTATACATTTCTTTCTCTCGTTCCTTATTCCCAGCTTTCAATCTCCTTCATGATTAATAGATATGCCAGAAAGCTTCTTATTCTCTCTTAGGGAATTATGCTTATAACAAAGGCTAATTTGTGCAAAAAAAGCAAGTTGCTGAGGGAGGCTTAGCAGGGAAGGAGGAGCTGAGAGGTGGCATGGCACAGGCAGGTGGCATGGCACAGGCCGGTGTCCGGCCAAGCCTGGCAGCTGGTGGGAACAGAAGGTTTCAGATGGACACGTCCAGGTCCGGGCTGCAGACACGCACTTACCTGCACCGTGTCAGGCTTCGTGCTGCCAAGCAGGAGTTTGCCTGGAGTCCAATCTCCAGGTCGACTCAGCTGCTTTCCAAACCCAAACCCAAAGTTCTTCACCCTGGCCCGCTATGGTTTTTTTCTCAGGCACAATTCATATAGGGGTTTGGGAATGGTATGTTATTAAGTTGCACTGGGGGTAGGAAAAGAGAGAGTGAATCAACCACTGAATGGAAGTGAAAAGGAAAAAGAAAGGCAGAAAGAATGAATATTGAATATTTCTAGAGCCTTACTATTCAAAGCGTGGTCCATTGGCCAGCGGCATGAACACCTGCCAGGAGCTTATTAGAAACGCATAATCTCAAGTTTCAACCCTGATCTAGTACAAAGGAATCTGCACCTGAACATTCCTGCTGATTCACATGACAAGAGAATGTGAGAAGTGCTGACCTGAGATATCACTTGAGCTTTAAAAAATCTCCAACAGCAATTCGGCATCCCCGAGATCCTGGGTCAGCTCGTCTGCGGTAGGGCACAGGCCTCAGTAGCTTTTAAAAGCTCCTCAGATGATTTGAATGGGCATCAGAGTTGAGAACCCACAGTTCCACAGTAGAACAAAGGTTCTCAAAGTGAGGTCTCCAGACCAGCGGAATCAGCATCACCTGGAAACCTGTTAGAAATGCAGATTCTTGGGCCCCACCCAGACCTACTGAATCAGAAACTTTGGGGGCGGGAGCCAACAATCAGTGTTTTACCAAACTCTCCAAATATTTATCCAGAACCACTGCCATAGAAGGATCCAAAACGGGAATAAGAGCTGCAAATATATTCAACTCTACTACTCAAAACCCCCCAGAAATATCCATTATCTGTGGTAGGAAGTACAGACTTTTCAAATGATACGCCAAATTCTCCATGAATTAATCCAACATGACTTTCTAAACGTCTCTCCCATAATTCCCTTTAACACCTGCTGCTAAAATGAATGCTTTGGATTCTAGAGTCCCTTCCAGCTATAAAACTTCGTGGTTCTATGCTTCCAAAGCTATAACTTTAGCCAAGTTCATTGTCTCCCTGAATATGGCACCCTAGATGCTCAACCTTCTTTGCCTACATAAGTCTCTCTTTCTTCCCATCTTCCCAGGTCAGATGCTGCTTACTCTTCAAGGCCATGTACAAATGCTACCTCATCCACGAATTGGTCCCCCAGCCAGAAGGAACCTCTCTCCCCACATTTCTTATATCATGGCTCATTGCATTCACTTCATTGTTTTCTATTAGTCATTTGCCCGATGCTTTGGCTCTCAGCCATATTTACTGTTCCTTGAAACAGAACAGTGGTTTATTCTTCCTTAACTACTCCCAGATTCTAGCACTGCCCTCTGCACACAGGAAGTAGCACATAAATACTGATTGCATTGAAATGAATGGGGTTGAGGGCTCTCAGGAGAATTTGGACATAAGATGAATCATGACGGGTTTTCAAATATAGTAAACAAGCATAGAATTCCAAACCAGAAAAAGCAACAAGAGCACAGATATCATGAGTCTAACAAAGGTGACACTGTTCCAGAGATTTGGCTTCAAAATAAGTCTAAGTAACATCCTCAACTACAATCCGTAAAAAGAAATTATATCGAATATTACACTGGCTGGCATGGATTAGTCATTCAAATATTATTTTGTTGGATAAATTTTTGGATGAATATTGATAGAAAATTTTCTAGCAAAAAGCCCTAGAAAACTAAAAATGCTTTCATTTTGAAGATATATATATATATATATATATAACATGTATATATACATATATATATGATACCCTTTATTGAAATTTAATTTGGCTTAACCTTCTGCTAGACACACTACAAATTTTATCTCATAATCTTCATAATCCTAAGAGGGAGATATTTTTATTCACCCTTCCCTGGGTAAACTCAGGCTCCGAGAGGTTAAATAACTTCCTCAAGGGCATCTGGTTAGAAAAGAGACAGGAAAGGACCCACACTCAGACTTCGTAAGTCCAGAACCTTTACTCTCTCCAGTATAGAAAGATGCTTGGTATTTCAAAGATACCCGAAGAATTATTCATCCTATTGTGACTATGTAGACTGTGTGTCTATGCCTCCTTTTATATCCATCATTGACTATACACATTTGGATGGGAAGGCAACCAACATAACTTCATGGAAGCGATTCCTAACGAGCTGCCCTTTTTAAAGCAGAGATTAAAGTAGAGGGGAATAAGGGAGGATGAGGATGAGGACGAGGAAGGAGCAGAGCCCATGTTCTAAGTAGAGTGCGATGCATCTGCATTTGTGTGTCTGCTATTCCTCTAAGAACACTACAGAAAGAGGATGTGAATTGCACCTGGTGAAATAACACACACACAGGCATCAGTAACCCATAGCCACACGCCAAGGGCAAAGAGTAGAGGCTTCACAGTGGTCTGTTGCAGGTGCTGCCGCTGATGCGCTGAGGAAATCTGCAAAATACGTGATGATTTTGTCCCCCTAACCTCCCTTCATAAACAGAGCCACCAGCTCATACAAAGTGCCGTCTCATTTGCTCAGGCCCTGGGACCCATCTCCCTACAGAATCATCTTCCTTCTTGCCTCTCGGTATTCCACATTTAAAAATGACCCCGCTTCTCCTCAATCTCCCACCTTTATCCAGGACTGCCAATTTGTCATTGAGTGATAAAGTCACTTTATACTATGGAGTGGATGACTGATAGACATTCCGTACTGGGGAATGCGTCTGAAAAAAAAACCCCAAAAATGACACGTGATCGTAAATGAGTTTTCAATTGGTTCAACATGTGGAATTATTTTGAAAGGTAACCTTGAAAACATATATCTTTTGTGGGCGCTGTTCCCTGGATTCTTTCTTATCTAATCCTTGTTTTCCAGGGCAGAAAATTAATGGCCTTCTACAAGGCAGGAGACTCTTGATCTCACTCAGTCCTCTGTGATGGGAGTTTTGTTCTTAGATAAACCGAATCAAACTCATCAATACGTAAACTGAGCTCAGAGAGGCTAGGGTCAAAGTCAAGCGCAATGTAAGAACAGAGAGGAACCAGGGATGTTTAGGAAAGAAGAGCTCAGTGCCACAAAGGAGAGATGAAACGGAGCACTGGAGTCAACGCCACCACAAACAGAAGTTGTCATGGAAACCCCGTTGGAAAGCAGGCAGTTGGATTTTGGAAACTGGATAAAGCAAGACTTGATGGCAAGAGAGAGGGGGAAAGTCGGAAGCCCCAGAATGAAGTCAGACACTGAAGAGGAATGGGGTCCTCATGCTGCCAGCGTGCCCGTGAAAGCACACATCCCTGTTACGAGACTGGAGCATGGCGGACCTGAAAGGCCAATCTGCCCAGCCAGGAGGTCTATGAGTAAACGTGTTAGAATCTTCCGTTTGTGGCGTTACAGTGCTCATGACTCATCCTGCAGAACAATGTGATAGGTGGGTGGAATCTCTTTTACATGATTTCCAAGAAGAATAGGTGGTGTGTCCATATCTAATGTTTAGCAAAAACTATTTCTCCACTCAGATATTGAGTAGAGGCAGGTAAAACAATTGCTGCTATGGTTTCCTGGACTAAGTATTCTCTTTTGAATACGGACATGAGGGTTGTACAGGCATACCAAAGATTGATTTCTCTGTTTTCTGGCTGAAACGAAATCTGAAATTATATGATTACATGGACTTATAACATTGGCACTCGTAATGCACATGGATTGGTTTTCCATAAATTACCTCTTAAAGAAGAGTCTGTAGTACTAAATGCACACATGTGGTTACAAAAATTTTCCAGAGAGGAAAAGCAGAGAGGGTGCCAGAGAAAAGAAAGAACTCTTTCAGCAACACACAGCAACTACAGAAGGCTGATTCAAAAGCAGGGTATATGTGTATGTTTTCGTACCTAAAAATGGAATAAGAGATTATTCAGGACAGCAAATTGGATGTATGAAGAAAAAGTAAAACAAGTAGTCATAATGTCATATTTAGGAAAAAAAGGGCAGGCAACTTCAGTATAATGAAGATCTGTCATGAGTAGTTCTGACCAGGCTAACTGGTCTATGCTTCTATGTTAAATAATACCACGCCCTTTCATTTTGACCTTAGTGACTTCCTTTTGCATTTGTGAGTTATATCCTAACTTGAAGTTGGGTAAAACAAGGACTTGAAAT
The DNA here is from genome assembly GCF_965194825.1 of Balaenoptera physalus. Lineage (NCBI taxonomy): Eukaryota > Metazoa > Chordata > Mammalia > Artiodactyla > Balaenopteridae > Balaenoptera > Balaenoptera physalus. The sequence continues at coordinate 13,195,979 of NC_138899.1, forward strand.
GCAACTATAGGGGTAGAAAAATGCTATACTTTTAAGCAACTGATACGTTATTATAATACTATACCCATGACAGGCTTGATTGAAGGACATGCTGGGACTTCAAGAATAGACTAGCAGTAGAAAGAAAGAAACTAGGACAAAACAGGGATAATGTAGGACCCAGGCCATGCAAGCAAACTTGACTGCATGATTTGTCACCTGGAGAGATGGGGCAAACATTCAACCATTCACCAACATTGACTGGAGCCAAAAAGTGAGTAAAGAATGAGAGCAGACGTTTCCAGGCAGTAATGAATATCAAAGTCAGGTGATGTCAGTCCTTTAGTTCCAGATGGGTTGTCTAATTTGGAGCACAAGTTCAAGAGGTAGAGTAGATAAGGGCCTAGAGTTAAGTTCCCTGATACGAACTTAATTTATTTCCAGCAGCATTTAGAAAATACAGGCCAAGTGGGCTTAATTCTTTTTTTATATTAATTAACTAATTTATTATTATTATTTTTTTGGCTGAGTTGGGTCTTCGTTGCTGCACGCGGGCCTTCTCTAGTTGCGGCGAGCGAGGGCTACTCTTTGTTGCAGTGCGCAGGCTTCTCACTGCAGTGGCTTCTCTTGTTGCGGATCACGGGTTCTAGGCGTGCAGGCTTCAGTAGTTGTGGCACTCAGGCTCAGTAGTTGTGGCGCATGGGCTTAGTTGTTCCACGGCATGTGGGATCTTCCCGGACCAGGGCTCGAACCCGTGTCTCCTGCATTGGCAGGCGGATTCTTAACCACAGCACCACCACGGAAACCCAAGTGGGCTTAATTCTTGCAGAGGATTCAGAATAAAACTCAGGAACTGCAGCAGAAGTGGCATCTATAGATTTATGCAACCACAGGTGGGACAGAAGCTTGTATCTCAGTGAGCTCGAAGCTGAGGCTTGGCTTAAACTCATTTCCAAATCATTGGCCACCTGACTTGTGTTCGTCAAGGTTTGATCAGGAAAATAGAACCTACTCCAGATATTTCCAGAAGAAAAGATTAAATGCAGGGTGTTAAGGGCTTGCAAAACTTTTGGGAGGCTAATGGAACAAAAGATAATGAAAACTGCTTTTAGAATTTAGGGAATGAGGAAGTGCAGGAATTTCAGTAAACGTTGATTAATGATCTCAGGTGCCTGCACCCAGGTGCTCAGCACTGCAGGTGACCTGCAGAAGCAGTCCTGGAAGCCTCACCTAGCTCTTCTGGGGAAGCCTCTAAACCTGCCTGTAGCTGCTCCAGGAACTGTTGAGGTCAAATTCTCTCCTATCTTTGAATCTTGCTTGAGATTTTCTTTTTGGAACAATCTATGTGGGAAACCTCTGGAAAGGCTTCTGGGAAATATAGTTTCCAGATGTTATGGCCCATGCTATTTGGGAGAACAGAGAAGGGGGAAAGAGATGATCTGGCACAAGGCCTAAGTGAGGGCACTAACAACATCCCGCTTGCTAATGGGGGTGTGATCCTGAAAGGAGTCCCTGAAACGGGGTCAGAATGACCAATGAACTTGGTAGGGCTGAGTCTGGGTGGAATTGATGCTGGGCAGCAAGGTCCAGCAGATTCTGTAGAGGTAGCCGAGCGTTGCGGAAGAGCTTGGAAGGATGGCCTGAAGAGGGTGTGGAACCATAAGGGGAACACGGCAGGTCGGGGGAACATGGCAGGTCCAATGTCAGGACTTCCAGGAGCGGCGCCATCCACATTCCGCTTGAGAACTTTCACTGGAGGATGGAGCGTAAATGGGAACCAGACAGCACAACTGACTGGGAGCAGCCAAGTTAGGAGGAAGATTCTAGAGTAACCCAGCCGTTCAAGTGATAGTTAACTGAAAATGTTTTATGAATAAAACATGATTCCAAATGAAGCAAAAGTTGCAATGGCCCAAATTAGGGCAATGGTGTTGCAGCTGGAAAGAAAAAGGCAGAAATGTGAGACTTTGAAAAGGAAGTTGATAAGACCTGACAACTCAGTGGAGAGCAGGGAGAGGAAAGAGGCCAAAGAAGACTGCCTGGTTTGTGGTCTGGGTAACCTGTGAATGGCGCTACTAACTGAGGTACAGAGCACAGACTAAAAACTGGATTTGAGTAGTTTTGTTTTGGGTCTGCTTAGTGTGAAGCATGTTAGAATGTCAATGGAGAGGTCCAGTAATTGACTGAAGATGGGAATGTGGTCCTAGTGGACCAACAAGATAGGTCTTATGTGCAGATGCGAGTAGCAATAACCTACATGTGTAATTTTGGAAATTCACTTGTCCTATTCCCTAACCCAGTTTGATGTCTGAAGTCCGACTATTAGCACTTCACACCATTAGCTTAAAGTTAAAACCCTTTAAACTTCTGCGCTTGTGTGCCCCATGCAGCATGGGAGACTGGGATTGCCACCTTCATCACCACTTAGCCTGAAGATGGTCCTGAGCATTTATATGTCCCAGTTACTACTGTTTTCAGATCTAAGAGTGTGGCCAGAAAGAACTAGAAATAGGGAGACTTTCCAATCCTACACAATGCAGTGATAGTCAGAGAGACATGGAGTTTTCGTAGACAGAACATCCCTGCAATTTCTCTTCTGTCTTCACAGGCTCCTTTCCTGCTTTAGAATTTTTATTCCTTTATTAATAACTTGAATGCTGAAATCTCAGGAAATTCCATGCCTATTTCTCCCATCAAAACGAGAGGAACTCATCAGATAGGATCATGAGTCCATAAAGATTGAATGGTGCATCTCCATTAAACCATGATTTACATTGTAAAACAGATGAATAAAAATGGAAGCACTCTGTTGGAAGGAAAATATATAAAAGAACCTTTCAGGGCTATCGAAATTACATGAAATAATATCGTGAGAAAACCCAGAGAGAAAGAAAATAAGAGACAGAGAAAGGTATTGACTGAGAAAAGCAGAATTGAAAACCCGCAAGCCTGTTAAGTGGTGTGACTCATAGCTCCCAGTTTTCGGTAGACAGCTGAAGCCAGAGAACATTCGGAGCTGCAGGCAAACACTTAAATTAGGTGTCCTGGTAGAGCAAGGGCTCCCACTGCAAAGGCCTGTCCTGCAGCTCATATGAGGTCATTATTCATATGTTAATTGTTAGAGCTCCCAAGAGCTCCTCCCAGCCAAAAGCCACAGGTTTTACAAATGGTTTCAGGTAGACCCAAAATGTTGTTCATTTCAATTTATTCCAAAGAGTTCAAGAAAACAATCACATGTCAAGAACTATGTCATATGTTCTATAGGATTCTGATTGTTTCAAATCATTAAAAGGTGGGAAGAAACGGAAAGTAGTGATTCTTAGTGCTTTCCATAGCTATAGGATGGTAGGGGGCCTAGAACTTTCCCCAGTCCCTCAATCAGGCTGGCATTGCTTTTACAGGAAAATCTTTGGCCAAAAAACAGTTTGGAAACCACTGGCTTAAAGGATTGGTATGTCTGACAGAATTAGATGTTAGATGGAAACAAGATACAGAAAGGCGTGTGAGAAAAGATCAGCGGTCATATTCCCCTGAAGAGGGCTTACGCGTCAAGGATGTGCTGGAGCCAGCTAGTGTGTACCAGCTCACGAGAAACAATCATGCCCGTATATGTCTTCCCAACTCTGCATTCAGTGACTTCACCTTAGCAGCTTGAAATTGGCCACGGGGGAAGTATTTACACCATTGAAATTGGCAAATGGCACAAATCAGTCTTTTTCTCCCCAGAGAGCCAGCTAGAAAATACTTATCAGCAGACCACTGGAACTTAATCCAAAGGTAATTTGCCTAGCAAAACAGCCACAACCCTGTGAACCTCTGACCAATGGCCTTCTGTGTACGGTCAAGTTAGGGGCTATGTGGAAGTCTGTAGAATCTGGGAAGAGGGAAGGAGTTCTTCTGGGAAAATACACCTTTGTCATGCAATCATAGACATGGCCGTAGACCAGGGATCTGACAGTCAATATGCAAAAGGCCGTGTGGAAGGCACTGCTCGGGAGTGGAGTGAGGAACCTTTCTCACTTGACCAAGGACTCCAGAGAGAGAAACCGGTTGGGAAGGCCCAGGAAGCTGGGGCTCAGGAGAACTAGCGGACATGGCATTCTGACAGCTAACGTCTGCTTCCACTGGAGTCCAAACGGAAGAAAAATGGGCTCCGACAACACAAGGCTCAGACACCACAGAGAATGTTCCTAGAGAAGGGTCAGCAAGCCGTTGGCTGAGTTCTGAGTGACGTGGCAGAAGCTCTCTCTGAGAGGTGCTGGGTGGGTCGCACCTGTCTGTGAGTCTGCCGTTCCCACTGGCTGAAACAAAGGTAGGGAAATCTCTTCTGCTCTCCTCGTGGGCCCTAAGACTCACCTGGCAGGATGTGTTATTAGCCCTGAAGTGGCTTCTGACAGGCTGGAGGAAGAGGAGACGCTGTCTAAGGCAGAAGAAGAAAGGCCCTGGAAGACCAGGGCAGGGAAGCTTCCTTCCACTTTGAGGGAGAAGTCGATTTGCTTGAACGAGTCTGGGACAAGCTGGCCTTTGCCTGAAAAGCCAGCCCTCTGTTGAGTCCTTCTGAGCCGTAGGTGTCGAAGATGCAGGGATCAGCTCAGGCCATCAACACATGCAGCACCGTAGGCCCGCGGAGTAAGCTTCCTATTCGAACCAGCTGCCTGGCAGTGGTGTGTCATTGTCACTGGGCAGCCTGAGAATGCAGGCAACAGTGGTTGTTCATCTCAATCCTGTGACCCAAGTTCAAAGGCAATGTCTCCCCAAGAAGGCTGAGCGCAGGCACGTTTTTCTCAGAGGGTGCCACACTTCCCTGATGGCTTAATCTGGAAGAGTAAACTTTGATTCCTCAAGAAAACACTGACTTGGGGCTTCCCTGGTGGCGCAATGGTTAAGCATCCGCCTGCCAGTGCAGGGGACACGGGTTCAAGCCCTGGTCCAGAAAGATCCCACGTCCCGCAGAGCAACTAAGCCCGTGCACCACAACTACTGAGCCTGAGCTCTAGAGCCCGCGAGCCACAACTACTGAACCCGTGTGCCACAACTAGTGAAGCCTGTGTGCCTAGAGCCTCTGCTCTGCAACAAGAGAAGCCACCGCAATGAGAAGCCCGCTCACCGCAACGAAGAGTAGCCCCCACTCGCCGCAACTAGAGAAAGCCCGCGCACAGCAACAAAGACCCAACGCAGCCAAAAATAAATTAAAAATAAAAATACATAAGTGTATTAAATAAAAAAGAAAACACTGACTTAATTATAAAAAGGATCAGAGTACATGAGGACAGCTTTAAGAGGCGATATTCAAAAGAGTTAACAAGTATGATATGGACGTGGACCAATCAGCACAGGTGTTAACCTCAGTGCCGGGCTCCTGGAGACCTGCGGGCCAGCCTTAACCCCTTAGGTGCTGGAATGTGAGGAGGTCTGGAGGGTCCTGGAGCTGGGCAGCAGGAGGACACCCTGGGAGGAAGGGGAAACACCAAGCACTAGAGAAATACTGCAATGTCTTAACAACCTGTCAAGCTGCTCCTGTATATCTGGCCATGAAAAATCTGACCATTGGGCTTCCCTGGTGGCACAGTGGTTGAGAATCTGCCTACCAATGCAGGGGACATGGGTTCGAGCCCTGGTCTGGGAAGATCCCACATGCCGCGGAGCAACTGGGCCCGTGAGCCACAATTACTGAGCCTGCGCGTCTGGAGCCTGGGCTCTGCAACAGGAGAGGCCGCGACAGTGAGAGGCCCGCGCACGGCGATGAAGAGTGGCCCCCACTTGCCACAACTAGAGAAAGCCCTCGCACAGAAATGAAGACCCAACACAGCCATAAATAAATAAATAAATAAACCCAAAGTTTAAAAAAAAAAAAAATCATAATTAAAAAAAAAAAAAAAATCTGACCATCCAGGGTCAAAGGGGAAAAGTCGCTTCCGGTTGTGTTTCAGTTTATATCATTGGTAAGCAAGTGCCTGACCTTGTGAGCTTTGAGTTGGAAAGCAGGAGTCCGGGATTTATATTTCTCACATACATGTTAAATTTCAAGTAGGTTCTTAATTTTCATCTCTCTCTTAAACTTTTCTATTTTTTAAGAGCACGCTTTGAATGTCACTTGGATGACATTTATTTATTGTCTTCTCCAAACCTGCTACGACACTGGTACCTTTAGTCACAATACGGATCCATGCTTAACGTTCTATATTTAGCAACTCTCTCAGAAGAGCTAAGTCTGCATTTAGCCCTAAATAGCTACAAATAAGGGAGTAGCAGCCCTTCAAAAACCTTTGTAGGAAGTGTCATGCCAGGGGTGGTATGACACCCAGGGAGCTACAGGTGTGCAGAACAGCTATAGGGAAATCCAGGCAGGAACGGATTACAGGAACCGAGCTGTGTACTGTGAAGCAAATTCCCCCCTTTCTTTGAGACGGGTTGTAAGGAAACATTGCAGCGTGTTTGTCTGTCTGCCCAACCCCATTTAGTGGAAAATGATTGCTCTTTACTTCTTGTTACCATGCTCAGATGATACTATGGCAACCAGGCTGCATAAAAGGGAGGGGGGAGGTAGGTGCTGCTTAGCAACTTGAAGATTTTTAAAAGGCAAGTACTCATTTTAACAGCAACAGTTTTTAAAATGCCAGTTTCGAGGCGAGAACAGAGAAGAACATTAGAGAAAGCAAATGGTAATGAAACAGGACAGGAGTTAAACAAAAAAAAAAAGAGAGAGAGAGAGAGACATCTGCACGACACCTTCTCAGAGCTCTTTCACGTGCATCCTCACAGAAATCCTGGCAGCCTGGCAGGGCCTCTGCCCACTGATAGGGAAACTGAGGCTCACAGGGGTGAGCGGCGTCCTAGGGGGTCAGCTAGTTAGTTAGGGGCAAGGCTGGTACTAATGTGCAGACAGGCCTGATTCTCCAAACTGCACACTCTTTATCACACCAGGTTTTTAAAAAAAAAGATTCAGATGCTCTGAGAAGAGGAAAAAATAAATAAATAAAACCCCATGAAACTGTCAACAATGTGAAAAGAGACAGGCAACTGTTTTTGAGGTAGAAGCTCAACAAAAAGGACAAAAATACATTTAAATATGTTCAGAGAATTCAGTTCAAACTAAGAGGTGCCATTTATTTATTTACTTGCTTATTTGGGGCACAAAGTGATGACCAGCAGACAGTGTTGAATTGCGGCATCCCTTGAATGAACTGGAGTTTGCTTGCTTCTGGAAACTAGAGCATCTGGAGGGATTCCTGGACATTGCAAGGATTCAAGGCAGAGAAGGTGGAGAGGAAGGGAGGGGATAGGGAGGAGAGGGGGGGAAGACTTGCTCTGACTTAGGAAGAGACTGTCCAAGTGGCAAAACAGGCCTGAAAATAGATGATCACGTTGTTTCGACCAGGACCATGTAACCAGAGAGGGTTCAAGCACCTACCCCGTCCTCACTGACCAACACTACAGCTCACAGCTCCTCTGTCACGCCAGCCCTCCACTCTGGGAAACAAAATACTAGATGGTTTAAAAACCAAACAGGCCTCCAACGTGGAGTGATTGTGGTGTTGAGCTTGATCTCAGTGTCCAGTGACAAGGACAGCAATGAGAAAACAATCGGTCGGCCTCATGAGCGTTCTCTGAGGCAGAACCTGGCAGAACGAGTTTCTGTATATTACGCCCTTTCCTTAATATCCCAGGGGTTAGAGATGCCCCCTCAAGACTGAAGGGCTGAATCAGGACCTCGCTGGCGGAAGGTTTGCCCTCGTTCGGGGCGCTCTGTGGGCCGTGTAGATGGGGGGGTGAGGGGAGGAACCAGCTGCTGGCTGAGTTTCCTGCTTGCCACTGGTTCCTCCACGAGCATTTCTGGAGGCCTGCCGTGTGCTGGGCCCCAGCGCGGCCCCCCGCCTGTTCCCCTCACTCTCGTGACCTCGGCTGCCCTGGGAGGGGAGGACCCACAGCTCCGAGGGCCTCAGGCCTCCCAGAAGAGGCCACCGTTTCCTTCCTGCTTAATAACACCGTGCTGACAAGACAAGTGCTGTTTTGGGTTCCAGCGGTCACAACCAAGCTACGTGCTGGCTCTTCTAGGCATTGTTTCCACTTGCTCTTAATTGGATGGATGCAGAGGCAGCAAGAAATAGTAAACGGACGGCTTTCTCCCGTCCTCGTGGTAACCCAAAGGGTCTAGGTGATTCGTAAGCCTCCTAACCAACCATATGCCACCAAGGATCAGTTCTAAAGGGCCAGGTGTTTGAAGGGTGTGGGATTAGAGGGGCGGGACTGGCCTTCCTCATGACACAAGAAATATGGAATGAGTCAACTCCTGGGTTCTAGTCTAATTTTGCCATTGGCTTCCCCATCCAGCTTTTCATCAACCCCGTCCCCCTACTGAGTTTCTTAACAGCCCCGAACATACTTCCCTGAATCCATTCATACTGTCCATCAATCCATGCTAAGCCCTCCCACACAGGGCGCCACACTTTCCATCTTGGACACTGCAGATGGTGACAAGTTACAACTGACATTTGTATGGTATTTTCAAATATACAATTCATTTTCAAATTCATTGCCTCATTTATAGAAAAACAGCTTTAGTTGTTTAGATAGCAACATCCCCATTGTATAGATAATAAGAATCAGAGAGAAGCGGTTTAGCTGTACCCCTCCAGTGTCAACTCAGCTGGGTGACTAGTAGAAAGCTAGTAAGGTTTGGGATAAGGTCCAACTCCAAATCCTCTGCTCCTTAAGGATTTGGAAAACTCCTTCTCTTGTGGCTTATGTTAATTAAACCTAAACCTGCTTTTCAGAGCAAAGCAAAACAAATACGTTCTCTTTTTCAAATACTGGCCCTCCAAATATTTGAAGTCAGTGCTGGCTGCCCTCCAGGGCCTTGCTTCTCACGTTTGAAAGTGCACAGAATTCACCTCGGGAGCTTGTGAAGCATCAGGTTCTGATGCAGCAGATCTAGATTGGGGTCTGAGATCCCCATTCCTAACAGGTTCCACTGCCTCCCAAATCAGTTGCTCAAAGCAGAAAAACATCTTTTAAAATTAAGAAAAAGGCTTTCCATATTCTTGTTTCCTGTTCCCCTGCATTTATAAAAGCTCCTAACTTACATCGAGCACTTAATAAATGTCCAATATGTTTGGACAGAAGGGAGGCAGACACCGTAAAATCAAATACCTCCCCCTTCGTCATCCCAGCCCCATCCTTGGTTTAGAAAGAGCCTTTGCCTCTTCCGCGTTACTAAACTCCTCCGAATGACACAGTCACCGTCTCTAAATCGGGAATAACTGTGATAATGGCTATCAGGTGCCTTGCACGGTGCCTGGTGCACGGGGGCGGGAAGATGCCTAATAAATGCAGTGCTTACCCCTCAAACAAAACCGAACCAAAGGAAGCAGAAACTTTAAAAAAAAAAAATTGCCAAAACATCGTGTCCTCACTGAAATGAGACAGGAAAAATGCTCCACTGAAAAGAACACGCTGCAAGGATTGATAGCTCGTTAGGCCTCTCCCGAAGGGAAACAGCACGGCTGGCAGAGCGCAAACAAGGCTGCGAGGAGCCCGGGCCATGCTCTGCTGCCCTCTGCTGGGCGGAACGCCCGCCCGCGCCGGCGTGTCTGGTCGCATCACCACGGCTCCCAGGGGACCTGTATCCTCAGCCAGCAGGTTATGCAACACCAGACTGCAACCAGAGCACGACTGACAAAAGGAAATCACTGACCTCTCTTGGCGCTTCGATTAAATCGAAATGATAAGAGGAGAGGGCAAGAAAATAGCAAGTGCCTTCCCAGCACCACCAAGCAACGTACTTGAATGTAGTCTGTTCAGGAACCCTTAGAAGCAGGGGGACCACTCCTGTTTTGTAGATGAGGAACCTGAGGCTCAGGGGAGACTGGGGACATTACTGAAGGCAGCATAGCTAGGAGAGCCCCAGCCAGGTTTGCAATGAGGGCCTGTCTGACTTCAGGATACACCTGTCTCTTTCATTCCTTAGCTGTGGGGTTGGACCACATACTCAGTCATGTTGGGTCTTGGTGTTCTTCATTTTCCAAATGAGGGGTGACTGAGGTGAACTTTGAGTTCCCTCTCAGCTCTCACATTCTGAGTACAAGCCTTTGTTACTATTTGCTCTTGTTAAGTAGGAGTAGACTATGGGACCATCTCCCCCCGACCCAGGGCACCATGCATTTCTCATCAAGCAAAGCTACTAGAGACTAGCTCCCAACTCCTACCCTGTAGCCCTCAGCATGCCAGGTCCCTGGACATATTCTCCAGAAGCTACCTGGCTTCTATCCTCCTCCAAATTATGTCAAAGGCTTAGAGCTGTGTTCTCAAAACAGGCCTTCAAGTTTTAAAAATCTGACCATTGGTGAAATTTACCAAAGAGTCAGCCTTGCCCTCCCAAGACGCACGGTTTATGTTGCTGAGAAAAGAACACTACAAACTGAGCTGGTTCATCCCATGCCTGTCAGGGTCCAGGAGACGTGAACATTTTTATATTCTCTGGTTTGAGTTCCTGAGGTTCCACTTAATGAGCTGGTGGTACCTTTAAAATTCTTTTTATCTGCTTTATTGCAGTAAGATCGACATCCAAAAAGCTGTAGATATTTAATGTATACAACTTGGTGTATCTGGAGGTAAGTATATGCAAAAGAATCATTATAATCAATGTCATAAACTTATCCATCACCTCCAAAAATTTCCCCCCCCTCTGTTTTTGTATTTTGTTTCGTTTTGTTTTTTTATCATTCGCCATTTTCTTCAGGCATACTTGCTTTCCGTCTGAATCAGTCCTCAAGGAGTTTTAGTTTGGTTCTTTACTGGGATGAAGTGGGTGGACATTTCAGTCCTGACTAGTTTGGATATTGACTTATGACATTTTTCTAGTTCACTGTGATCTTCAGCTCATAAAATATTTTAAGGATCGCTGTATCGACATGGGGCTGTGAAGCATCTCTGCCTCTCAGACAATTTAATGGAAAATTTCAAAATTCCAAAACAAACAAACTGGAAGACACCTTAGAGATTATATGATCCCATTCTCTTATTTTATGGATGACAGTCTGAGCTATTTGTCCAAATAGGATAGTTCTCTAGAAACAATAAAAGGAGATGGACCAAGCATCTTTTCCAGGATTTCGGATGGCACCTTGTATATAGTGGGAGGCAGAAACCAGGAAAGCTGAGTCAATACAGAATCAGGGCAGCCATCAGAAAGTTAGGATTCAGCCTGACTATTATATTCACCAGCTAAGAAAGTCAGATCTAGTGCCAAAAATAAATTAGCATCTTTCCCAGAGCTCTCCCTCTGAACATGGCACCTGGAGGACTACTCTAGTTTCATGAAAACACTGTACCTCACATTATCTGAGAAGGCCCAAATGATGTCCACTCTTGAACTGATGATAAAATACCAATCAAACACTAATCAAACCCACTTAGTCAGAGGCGGTCAAGTTGCAGTCAGAGATGGTATCTGGCAGAGTTTCCACACTGAGAGCACATGCCAAGCGTAATTGAACGTGAGTATGATAAACAATGATGGGCCTCTGACAGACTGCTATGCTGTTGGGACAATGTTTCCAGCCGTTCTGGAGTTACGGTGAGATGCTGGGAGGTCCAGCTGCATGCCCCGAATGCTGTCATCCCAGCTTAGAGAAAACTCCTCCTCCTATTCCCTTAAAAATAAATAAATAAATAACCACTCCATTCTGGTTTTCTGTTTGTTTATTGCGTGTTTTTTTTGTCCCATGCACTATTTTCCTTATTAACACTGAATTTCTGTGGCTTGTCTTTTATTTCATACCAGGTGGAGAAATAAAACTATACAGGAATGCACAGCCCTGCAGGGTGCTTGGAAGTGAGGGGGCGGGGCAGGGGTGTTCTTGAAGCCCCAGGATGAACTTGGCCCACGTTCCAGGAACATATTTACAACTCACAGCTTTTATTTTTTGTGGGGGAAGGAGAAAGATGACACTGATGAATTACGGAGTAGCAAGTACATTTTACATGGGTTTTTAAGACAAAGCCCAAGATTTTAAGGAAATTCCTTGTTTGTAGCTGATGGCTTCTAGCTCTTGACCCCTGAGCTCTTGGGGGTCCGCGTATGAAAAATATAAGATTAGACATTTCATTCCATCTACAGTTTTTGCCTTGGAAATATGCTTATTACTACTGCTACCAGGACTACTTCTACTACTTACTAGTCTTACTGTTAGTACAACTACTACTTCTACTATTACTATTGCTCATAATAACATGCACGCCCATTTTCTTCTTTTTTAAAATTTGGAGAAATCCCAGGTCTCCAAGAGGATAGGACTGCTGCTAAGTTCTGTAGAGCCTGAAAATATGATGCTTCCTTAGACTTCCCTCCTAAAGACACGTCTACATAAGAACTAATAATGGCTAAAAATAATAATTAGTAATACAGGCCAATCTGCCAACATAGTGGCCATGAGTGCTTGCAAGCTTGTTCAAACCCACCATAGACGTCCCATGCTAATGTTTGCGTGACACACTGGGGTAAGCAGATGAGGCTGTGCATGGCCAGCAGCCTTGGGCAGGGGTCCAGCTGCCCCAGGGTTTCTCACGCTGGACTGAAGGGGCCGACGTCACACCTGTAACCCATCTGTGGCACACCAGAGCATGATCTAATTTAGCCTCCTCGTGGCAGCAAACAATTTTAACAGTTTTTCAGTTAAGAAAACAGAAGACTTCTCTTTGGACTGATTAATCACAGATGTGAAGGAGCTTTCATTGGGAGAAGTCTGCATGTGACAGCGATCACACAGAAGTCTATTGTTTTCTCTTCTGGGTTCTGAGATGCCACTTGCTGGTGTTTCCCAAAGGGCTGAGGCTGGGTCTGCTCTTAACTGGAAAAGAACGTCATCTGTTCATTCATTCAACAAACACTTATTGAATTCGCCCCACGTGAGTGAACAACCAGGACATGTTTCCTCCCTCCGTGGAGCTTTTCACTTAGAGAAGGACACGGATACACAAGCAATTTGAAGTAGAAGAAATAAAGAGTGATACGTGGCACATGAAAACAGAGTGGAGGCCTGACTTTGGGAATCAGGAAAGACTTCTGGAAGGAAGTGCCGTGCCCAAGCTAAGAGCTGGCGGAATCAGGCAAGTTAGATGAGCTTGGTGGTGAGAAGGCTGCAGGCAAAGATGGCAGGGGCTGGAAAGCACTGGGGGTGCTAAGGGTGGCAGATCAGGACGACAGCGGAAGGAGGTAAGGACCGGGGTCCTGGCAAGGGTGGGAACCGGAGTCTGCATCATCAGCGCCATCCCAGCCCAGAGCAGCAGGGTCCATCCTCACTGTTCTTGGCTGGATAGGTCAGGCCCACCTCGCCGCCGTCACTTAGTTTAACTGGGGGCTGTTCTACAGATACACTCCCAGTTGTTGGGAGTAGGAGGCTTCATGTGATTAAATACGTCTACCGGTAGCTGGATTAACGTTGGCCACTTTCCCCCCAAGCCAGCCATCCAGGTGAGGCCCAGGCCTCCGGGGTGTCACCCAGGCTAGACCAAGGGGAGGGGAGGGTGTGTTATCCAAGCAGAAACACGCCTCCAGAGAAGCAATGCACGTGGATAGGGCTATGGTGCTCCCGTTTTTGCTTTCTGAAATGTATTTCTAGATTTTCATGATCTCAAAAACTTTATCACAAAGTGGATATATGCGTGTGTGTGTGCGTGCGTGTGTGTGTGTGTGTGTGTACATTTATGTGACGTGGCCTTCCAGTGTAGGGAAGTACTGGGACCAGAGTCTCAAGAAGTCTGAACATCCCTGCTCCTGTATATTCAGATTTGACTCCATGAAACCAAAACAGAAGCCTGAAGGCTAAGTAGAGAAAATCCAGCTTGAACTGGAGAGGCTGCATGCACAAAGCCAGCCAGACATCGGTAGACTCTGGGTGCCGTAGCCTGGCCCCTGCCTGATGCTGGGGGAGCCACAGTCACACTCTTCTCTAAATTCAACTTTTCCACAGCCAACAGGAACTTATTTATGAATGCCCGTTTCCCTTTTCTTCTGGTCTTCCATAAATATTTTTTGAGAACATCCTATGCACCAGATACTATGTTGGCAGCTGGAGACCACCTCATACGTTGCTGGTGGGGATGTTCAATGGTGCAGCTGCTGCGGAAGGGATCTGGCAGGCGTAAGTTTGACTACATTAGAATGAAGAACTATTGTTCACCAAAAAACTCTACAGAGACCAAGACAAATCACTAGCTGGCACACATACACACACACTCACACACAAACCTACCTATAACTGGAGAAAGACTTGGTATCCAGAATATACAAAAAACACACATGAATCAATACGAAAACGACAAATAATGAAGCAAAATGGACACAAAGTTTTGACCCAAGGGGAAACATAAATATCCAATTAAAATCTGAAAAAAATTACAAGCTTTTTAGTAATAATGGAAATGTAAATTAAAACCACAATGAACTACATTTTCCTGCTATCAGATTGGTAAACATTCAAATGCCTGATCAATTCCAAGTGTTGGTGAGGATGGTGAGCTGGCAAGAGTTCATGGTACAAACGATCTGGGAAACAATTTGACATTATCTAGGCATTTGGAGACATATATCCCCTAAAATCCAGCCTTTTCACCCTTATATGTGAGAGGTAAGAAAAATTCTTGAATACTTGCATCAAGGACACATAAAAATAGTCATAGAAGCCTTTTCTGTAATAGGTAACACTAGAAACACCAAAACCAATGGTTGAATGAGTAAAGAAGTGTGATGTATTCTTACAGTAGAATATTAGACAGCAGTGAAAAATCATAGCTATATGCATCAACATAAATGAATCTTAAAACTTAATGTTGATTTCCAACACCAAATAATAAAGAAATATATGTAGTTGATTCAATTTATATAAAGGTCAAAAATAGGCAAACCTAAAGAATTTATGCAACATAGATGGTGATACAGAAAAACAGGATAATTGGATCCTCTTTTTACTCTTTTCCCCCCTTGGAGGTCCTAAAATGGGCATTCATTACCTGTACAATAAGAAAAAAAATGTTTGATGAATATTCCTCCGGAGGTGTCACTAGTAGGAGGACTTGGTCCTTCTGCAGTTCCATTTCTCAGGGCCCCTCTTCTGCCCCTGACCCTGGACGCCATACTAAGACCTCTTACCCTCCGTGAACTTTCTTTCTTTTGGCCTCTACGCGAGGCTTTAGGATCTTGGAAAAATCTCAGTTTACACAGGACTTAACTGAGAGGCAGTGAGAAAAGACGTGTGAAGTCACTCGTTCCTCTGACTTGGGGAATGTTGTAGGAATGAACAAGGAGATCATTTCCTGGCACAGAAACATGGATACACTCAGAGGTTAAGTTCAAGAAGACCCCAGTGGTTTCTGAAACTCATGCATCTGAATCACAAGAGAACACTTTGAAAATGGGGACACTGCTTGTTGTTCCAACTACACTTTCCATTTTTTTCTGGTTCTATCAGCGTCTGTTTTGCGTATCAAAAGCTTGTCCTGTTGCTTCAGAGGCAGGAACTCTAGGAAGCTTAAACTAATCTTGCCTTGAAATTTAACAGTTTGATTCTTTACTTAGCACTGATACAAATCCACATCAGCTCATAATGAAAGTTGTTTCATTATGTAAGAAATGGGAACGCTTCACCCTTCTGTATCTTTGATCTTGATATAGTTTTGGAGTGTTTTTCAGATATTTAAATACATTTATTTTTAGTTAGTTTAAGCACATCTTAAGGAATGCCTTTAATTTAAAAAAAAACATTTTTTATTATTGCAGAAGTTAAAGTATTAAGGAAATGTGTGTGTGTAGATTAGGGGTTCGCAATTGGGAGTGAACATGCTCCCCAGGGACCATTGGTAATGTCTGGAGACAATTTTGGTGGTCCCCACTGGGGAAGGAGTGCTACTGGCATCTAGTGGGTAAAAGCCAGAGATGCTGCTAAACATCCAACAATGCACATAACGGGTCCTTGCAACAAAGAATATTCCAGCCGCAAATATCAGTAGGCCAGACGTTGAGAATCGCTGGTCTTTTTTGTTTTTTGGCTGCACCGCACAACTTGCAAGATCTTTAGTTCCCTGACCAGGGATTGCACCTGAGCCCTCGACAGTGAAAGCGTGGAGCCCTAACCACTGAAAAACCAGGGAATTCCCTGAGAATCTCTGGTCTTCATAGAGCTGATTGGTGTGCATGAATTTTGGGGTTTTTTTTTTTTTTTATCTTCTGGTTTTTATTGTTTGTAAGAGACCCATTTTTTTTTAACACCTTTATTGGAGTATAATTGCTTTACAATGTTGTGTTAGTTTCTGATGTATAACATAGTGAATCAGCTATACGTATACATATATCCCCATATCTCCTCCCTCTAGCGTCTCCCTCCCACGCTCCCTATCCTACCCCTTTAGGTGGTCACAAAGCACCGAGCTGATCTTCCTGTGCTATGCGACTGCTTCCCACTAGCTATCTGTTTTACATTTGGTGGTATATATATGTCCCTGCCACTCTCTCACTTTGTCCCAGCTTACCCTTCCCCCTCCCCGTATCCTCAAGTCCATTCTCTAGTAGGTCTGCATCTTTATTCCCGTCTTGCCCCTAGGTTCTTCATGACCAATTTTTTTTTTTTTAGATTCCATATTTATGTGTTAGCATACAGCATTTGTTTTTCTCTTTCTGACTTACTTCACTCTGTATGACAGTCTCTAGGTCCATCCACGTCATTACAAATAACTCAGTTTCGTTCCGTTTTATGGCTGAGTAATATTCCATTGTATATATGTGCCACATCTTCTTTATCCATTCATCTGTTGATGGACACTTAGGTTGCTTCCATGTCCTGGCGATTGTAAATAGAGCTGCAATGAACATTGTGGTACCTGACCCTTTTTGAATTATGGTTTTCTCAGGGTATATGCCTAATAGTGGGATTGCTGGGTCCTATGGTAGTTCTATTTTTAGTTTATTAAGGAACCTCCATACTATTCTCCATAGTGGCTGTATCAGCTTACATTCCCACCAACGGGGCAAGAGGGTTCCCTTTTCTCCACACCCTCTCCAGCATTTATTGTTTGTAGATTTTTTGATGATGGCCATTCTGACTGACGTGAGGCGATACCTCACTGTAGTTTTGATTTGCATTTCTCTAATGATTAGTGATGTTGAGCATCCTTTCATGTGTTTGTTGGCAATGTGTATATCTTCTTTGGAGAAATGTCGATTTAAGTCTCCTGCCCATTTTTGGATTGGGTTGTTTGTTTTTTTGATATTGAGCTGCATGAGCTGCTTGTAAATTTTGGAGATTAATCCTTTGTCAGTTGCTTCATTTGCAAATATTTTCTCCCATTCTGATGGTTGTCTTTTGGTCTTGTTCATGGTTTCCTTTGCTGTGCAAAAGCTTTTACGTTTCATTAGGCCCCATTTGTTTATGTTTGCTTTTATTTCCATTTCTCTAGGAGGTGGGTCAAAAAGAATCTTGCTGTGATTTATGTCATAGAGTGTTCTGCCTATGTTTTCCTCTAAGAGATTTATAGTGTCTGGCCTTACATTTAGGTCTTTAATCTATTTTGAGTTTATTTTTGTGTATGGTGTTACAGAGTGTTCTAATTTCATTCTTTTACATGAAGCTGTCCAGTTTTCCTAGCACCATTTATTGAAGAGGCTGTCTTTTCTCCATTGTGAATTTTTGCCTCCTTTATCAAAGATAAGGTGACCATATGTGCGTGGGTTTACCTCTGTGCTTTCTATCCTGTTCCATTGATCTATATTTCTGTTTTTGTTCCAGTATCATACTGTCTTGATTACTGTAGCTTTGTATTATAGTCTGAAGTCAGGGAGCCAGATTCCTCCAGCTACGTTTTTCTTTCTCAACGTTGCTTTGGCTATGCGGGGTCTTTTGTGTTTCCATACAAATTGTGAAATTTTTTGTTCTAGTTCTGTGAAAAATGCCAGTGGTAGCTTGATAGGGATTGCATTGAATCTGTAGATTGCTTTGGGTAGTATAGTCATTTTCACAATGTTGATTCTTCCAGTCCAAGAAAATGGTATATCTCTCCATCTATTCGTACCATCTTTAATTTCTTTCATCAGTGTCTTATAATTTTCTGCATACAAGTCTTTTGTCTCCTTAGGTAGGTTTATTCTTAGATATTTTATTCTTTTGTTGCCATGGTAAATGGGAGTGTTTTCTTAATTTCACTTTCAGATTTTTCATCATTAGTGTATAGGAATGCAAGAGATTTCTGTGCATTAATTTTGTATCCTGCTACTTTACCAAATTCATGGATTAGTTCTAGTAGTTTTCTGGTAGCATCTTTAGGTTTCTCTATGTATAGTATCATGTCATCTGCTAACAGTGACAGTTTTACTTCTTTTCCATTTTGGATTCCTTTTATTTCTTTTTCTTCTCTGATTGCTGTGGCTAACACTTCCAAAACTATGTTGAAAAATAGTGGTGAGAGTGGGCAACCTTGTCTTGTTCCTGATCTTAGTGGAAATGGTTTCATGTTTTCACCACTGAGAATTATGTTTGCTGTGGGTTTGTCATATATGGCCTTTATTATATTGAGGTAAGTTCCCTCTATGCCTATGTTCTGGAGAGTTTTTATCATAAATGGGTGTTGAATTTTGTTAAAAGCGTTTTCTGTATCTATTGAGATGATCATCTGGTCTTTATCCTTCAGTTTGTTAATATGGTGTATCACATTGATTGATTTGCATATAATGAGGAATCCTTGCATTCCTCGGATAAACTCCACTTGATCATGGTGTATGATCCTTTTAACGTGCTGTTGGATTCTGTTTGCTAGTATTTTATTGAGGGTTTTTGCATCTATGTTGATCAGTGATATTGGCCTGTAGTTTCCTTTTTTTGTGATATCTTTGTCTGCTTTTGGTATCAGGGTGATGGTGGCCTCATTTAATGAGTTTGGGAGTGTTCCTCCCTCTGCTATATTTTGGAAGAGTTTGCAAAGGATAGGTGTTAGCTCTTCTCTAAATGTGTGATAGAATTTGCCTGTGAAGCCATCTGGTCCTGGGTTTTTGTTTCTTGGAAGATTTTTAATCACAGTTTCAATTTCAGTGCTTGTCATTGGTCTGTTTATATTTTCTATTTCTTCCTGGTTCAGTCTCAGAAGGTTGTGCATTTCTAAGAACTTGTCTGTTTCTTCCAGGTTGTCCATTTTATTGGCATATAGTTGCTTGTAGTAATCTCTCATGATCCTTTGTATTTCTGCAGTGTCTGTTGTTACTTCTCCTTTTTCATTTCTAATTCTGTTGATTTGAGTCTTTTCCCCTTTTTTCGTGATGAGTCTTGTTAATGATTTATCAATTTTGTTTATCTTCTCAAAGAACCAGCTTCTAGTTTTATTGATTTTTGTCATTGCATCCTTCATTTCTTTTTCATTTATTTCTGATCTGATTTTTATGATTTCTTTCTTTCTACTAACTTTGGGTTATTTTGTTCTTCTTTCTCTAATTGCTTTAGGTATAAGGTTAGGTTTTTTATTTGAGATTTTTCTTGTTTCTTGAGGTAGGATTGTATTGCTAATAACTTCCCTCTTAGAACTGCTTTTGCTGCATCCCATAGGTTTTGGGTCATCATGCTTTCATTGTCATTTGTTTCTAGGTATTTTTTTATTTCCTCCTTGGTTTCTTCAGTGATCTCTTGGTTATTTAGTAGTGTATTGTTTAGCCTCCATGTGTTTGTATTTTTTACAGTTTTTTTCCTTTAATTGATATCTAGTCTCACAGTGTTGTGGTCGGAAAAGATACTTGATACGATTTCAATTTTCTTAAATTTACCAAGGCTTGATTTGTGACCTAAGATATGATCTATCCTGGAGAATGTTCCATAAGCACTTGAGAAGAAAGTGTATTCTGTTGTTTTTGGATGGAATGTTCTATAAATATCAATTAAGTCCATCTTGTTTAATGTGTCATTTAAAGCTTGTTTTTCCTTATTTATTTTCATTGTGGATGATCTGTCCATTGTTGAAAGTGGGGTTTTAAAGTCCCCTACTATTATTGTGTTACTGTTGATTTCCCCTTTTATGGCTGTTAACATTTGGCTTATGTATTGAGGTGCTCCTATGTTGGGTGCATAAATATTTACAACTGTTATATCTTCTTCTTGGATTGATCCCTTGATCATTATGTAGTGTCCTTCTTTGTCTTGTAATAGTCTTTATTTTAAAGTCTATTTTGCCTTTTACCTTATATGAGAATTGCCACTCCAGCTTTCATTTGATTTCCGTTTGCATGGAATATCTTTTTCCATTCCCTCACTTTCAGTCTGTATGTGTCCCTAGGTCTGAAGTGGGTTTCTTAGAGACAGCATATATATGGCTTTTGTTTTTCTATCCATTCAGCCAGTCTATGTTTTTTAGTTGGAGCATTTAATCCTTTTACATTTAAGGTAATTATCAATATGTATGTTCCTGTTACCATTTTCTTAATTGTTTTGGGTTTGTTATTGTAGGTCTTTTCCTTCTCTTGTGTTTCCTGCCTAGAGAAGTTTCTTTAGCATTTGTTGTAAAGCTGGTTTGGTGGTGCTGAATTCTCTTAGCTTTTGTTTGTCTGTAAAGTTTTTAATTTCTCTGTGGAATCTACCCTTGTTGGGTAGAGTAATCTTAGTTGTAGGTTTTCCCCTTTTATCACTTTAAATATGTCCTGCCACTCCCCTCTGGCTTGAAGAGTTTCTGCTGAAAGATCAGCTGTTAACCTTATAGGGATTCCCTTGTATGTTATTTGTTGCTTTTCCCTTGCTGCTTTTAATTTTTTTCTTTGTATTTAATTTTTGATAGTTTGATTAATATGTGTCTTAGCATGTTTCTCCTTGGATTTATCCTGTATGGGACTCTCTGCATTTCCTGGACTTGGTTGACTATTTCCTTTTCCATGTTAAGGAAGTTTTCAACTATAATCTCTTCAAATATTTTCTCAGTCCCTTTCTTTTTCTCTTCTTCTTCTGGGACCCCTATAATTCGAATGTTGGTGCATTTCATGTTGTCCCAGAGGTCTCTGAGACTGTCCTCAATTCTTTTCATTCTTTTTTCTTTATTCTGCTCTGCAATAATTATTTCCACTCTTTTATCTTCCAGGTCACTTATCCGTTCTTCTGCCTCAGTTATTCTGCTATTGATTCCTTCTAGAGAATTTTTAATTTCACTTATTATGTTGTTCATCATTGTTTGTTTGGTCTTCAGTTCTTCTAGGTCCTTGTTAAACGTTTCTTGTATTTTCTCCATTCTATTTCCAAGATTTCAGATCATCTTTACTATCACTATTCTGAATTCTTTTTCAGGTAGACTGCTTATTTCCTGTTCATTGTTTGGTCTGGTGGGTTTTTACCTTGCTCCTTCATCTACTGCATATTTCTGTGTCTTCTCATTTTGCTTAACTTACTGTGTTTGGGGTCTCCTTTTCACAGGCTGCAGGTTTGTAGTTCCTTTTGTTTTTGGTGTTGCCCCAGTGGCTAAGCCTTGTTCCAGTGGGTTGTGTAGGCTTTCTGGTGGAGGGGACTGGTGCTTGTGTTCTGGTGGATGAGGCTGGATCTTGTCTTTCTGGTGGGCAGGACCACATTCTGTGGTGTGTTTTGGGGTGTCTGTGAACTTATTATGATTTTAGGCAGCATCTCTGCTAATGGGTGGGGTTGTGTTCCTGTCTTGCTAGTTGTTTGGCATGGGGTGTCCAGCACTGGAGCTTACTGGTTGTTGAGTGGAGCTGGGTCTTAGCATTGAGATGGAGATCTCTGGGAGAGCTCTCAGTTATTGATATTACATGGGGCTGGGAGGTCTCTGGTGGTCCAATGTCCTGAACTCGGCTCTCCCACCTCAGAGGCTCAGGCCTGACACCCGGCCAGAGCACCAAGACCCTGTCAGCCGCATGGCTGCTAGTATTGGAGGGTCTCCTGCAGAGGCGGAGGTGGCTGTGGCTCACCGTGGTGACAAGGACACTGGCAGCAGAATTTCTGGGAATTACTCCTTGGCGTGAGCCCTTCCAGAGTCCCTTTTGGTTTGTTTTACAGTTCCCTCCTAGATAACAGACATTTTGTTGTGGTTGTGGTTAGACAAGTGGGTCAAGACTATGTTTCTCAACAATCAAAATATCTCTTTACCTAGTAGAACACCCTATTTGAGAACTTTTCCTTTTGTCCTACACTACTTCACCTGTTGTCTTAGCTGGGTAACCAAATTTAGCTGCATTAACTCTCTAGGAGTCATAGAGCTAAATGTGTTTCATTTTATATCACTGATGAAATTTAATTCAAAGACCTAGTGTGTATCAATGTCCCAGTGATTAAGGATTTCTCCTTTTTCCTTCAGAATCTAAACATTTCCATTTCCCAAAGCAATCTAGTTGTGTTAATTTTGGATAATGCATGGAAAATATTCTAATTAAAATAACCCAAAATCCATGTGAGTGTTAGTTCTCAGGCTATAAGTAAAGTAATCAGAGACCTCAGCAGCTTCAGAAAGACAGTTATACTCTATGTAGCCTAAAATCAATTCTTTTATTTTAATTAACTCTTTTAGGGGGTCTGGTAGAATAGTCACCTGGGTCTCAGTGAGTTGAATACTGCAGATCATGGAAAATAGCACCAGAAAGACTTTAAGACATTGTTTCGTACTGCAGCCTCCATGTTAATCCTAATAAAAATAGTATATGAAAGATTCACAGGACAGCTTTTTAAAACAATGCAGATTTCCAGGCTTCACCTTGAGAGCCTCAGATTAGTAGGTCTGGGATGGGAGCCCAGAATACATAACAAGCCCCCCAAGGTGCTCCAAAGCAGGGTGAGAAGCCATGGTTTAGAACAGCATGCTTAGGCTTCCTTGCTTGCCTGTCAGTAAGTTATTAAAGCCATTTCTCTTTCATGTCTGTCCTTTACTGCAGGGATAAGTAATAATGATTTAAAAGAAGTAACCTTGATTAACCACTACTGTGGAAATGTTTGGTCTCAGCACCATCTTTTTTGCCAAGGTAAAATAAAATTAGATGCTGCATGTGAAAATGCTTTATAAATTGTAAACGGGAAAATTAGCCTATTTTCATGCACTCAGCAAATGGCTTATATGTTGCCTCTCACAAGACAAGGTGTTTAGAGGCATGACTAAGCAGAGCAAGCTACAGAATATCAGGATGTGACTCTGCATTGTTCTCTCTCATTTAAACCTCCGAAAACAAGGAAGGGTCACAAAAGACTGACTGCTGATATTCAACAGCATGAAAGGAGCCCCCAATTGAATGAAGTTTTGAATCCTTGCCGTCTGTCAAAGTGGAAGGTCATCATTCTGCAGAAGACTCAGTGGAAATATGTAAACTTGCTAAGAGTACCACAGCAGATTTTTCCAGGAAGACTCACATATTTGGATTTAGAATCTTCTAGAAGGCTTGGGGGCCTGGCCTGGCCACTTACTATCTTCAGTTCCACTCAGAAAATTACTACATGTCTGACCTTGACAAGATCCTTAAATTCTCTAATATTACTTCCCACTTTTGTGGCAATGAGGACAATTGTTTTTACCTGAGACAGTTGCTATGAGGATTAAAAGAAATAATGTGTGATAAGAAACATCTACACAATACAGCACCTGTTTCCCTCTGCTTGAGACTATGTACCAGAGCATAGAATTGGGCAAGGCTCAAAAAGGACTGGGAAGCCATGTAGTACCTCAAATCCAATTTATTATTAAACATCATAGCCAACTGTCACGTGAGCTTGACAGAGGGGTACTGAATATATGTAGTGCTAAAGGTCTAAATGTTGGTACTTGAAGTCATATTCAATCTATCTGGTCCATCTCGGTGAGTCCTCCTGCTCTACCTTTCGACACCCACAGACACACACACGCACACACACACACACACAAACACGCGAGGGGAGAAAGGAGAGGGAGGGAGAAGGCTTTGGTCTCATTCTCCCCAGCAAAGTCGTTCCACTTTTGCAGTAGTGTTCATTCTACCTCTGAAGTCTTGATTACCATCTTTTATCATCTTTTAGCTTCACCAAGAGGTCACAGCATCCTAAAACTTGTCAATAAAAACCTGAACAGGGCTATACCAGTGGTCAACTTCACTCATTCGGTCAATTATCATAGCTGCCCTGGAATTAGCAAGGCTTCATGGGTGTTG
The DNA here is from genome assembly GCF_965194825.1 of Balaenoptera physalus. NCBI lineage: Eukaryota > Metazoa > Chordata > Mammalia > Artiodactyla > Balaenopteridae > Balaenoptera > Balaenoptera physalus. Next base: position 13,220,085 of record NC_138899.1, read on the forward strand.
TAAATCACACATTTTTCTTGCCTGAGGGTGTGCTTTATTGGCAAAGGACAGTTGGAGTAAAGTGAAGAGTGGCACAAAGCAGCGAACGAGCTGGATGAAGATTCCCATAGAAATCTTGCGATTAATCTTGCCAATTAATATGTATCCATGAGCTCTGCCTGTGTAGGAGGGGGCTCTTCCCACCAGGAATCAGAACTGTAGCATTTATTTACAACTACCTTCAGAAATAGTTTAAAGTCAATAGGAAAACTGAGTCTCCTGATTCTACTTGCACCTCTTTTTAAAACCATTTATGAGACTACCCAGCTTCAGCCATCTTAATCCTCTCACATGGCTCCAAATGCCAGTTTAAAAAGCCATATTCACCTTCACAGAATTAAGATCTGTAAGCTTTGAATATATTAAAAGAATGTGCCATAGGCTCTCAAAGAAATTCTCAAAAAGGAGTATTAGAAAAGTTTTAAAATTAGAATATGTGTGTAATCTTCAAGTTAATTGCTTTGAAATGTAACATTTATGTGGAAGGGATATTTGATCTGCTTGCTTAAAGGTATCAGTTACATAACTTTTTTTTTTTTAATAGAAGAATCAGTTCTATCTCTCCAAAGACACAACATCAGCGATTCTTTCTTTGAGAAGCACATAGCCGTTGAGTATCTTCTAGGGACTGTTTTAGGCGAATTCAGGTATTGAAAGGCCACTTCAGCATGGCTTCTTTCTTTCCAGAGAATAAAAATGTTCAGTGTTGGATGCTGTCTGAGTGCAAAGGAATTCAAAGAAGGGAAAGAGGGGTAAGGGAAGCTTCAAGGAGATTGAGATGGACCTGGAAAGATGGCTTGAGTTGATATCAGCAAGGGGATGGAGGAGGACAGCCCCACAAAATCGTGGAGGTGGGAGGGCTTATGAATAGGCCCACCTGCTGGTGTGGCCTCTGCACACTGGGGGATAGTGAGAAATGAAGGTAGGATTGGGTCGAATTGTAAAACGCCTTTAAAGGTGGGAAGAGGAGTTGCGTATTTAATACCTTAGGGAAGAAAAAGTCATTATAGACATTGGAGCAGGAGAAATATCAAGATAAAAGAAATGTTTTCAGAAAATTAAACTAAAAATGACATCTAGAGGTTTAGAGCAAGAAGTGGAGGAATCTATTTTAGTAATACAGGTATGAGAAGTCTAGACTAGAATAAGCAAATTGCTCACAGGTTCCATATTTTTATATTTATCCTATTTTCCTCAGAATTTCTATCACATTTATTTATTTATGTGCCCCTTATGTACTACCTGTGTGATAGTCATCTCTTTTGGCATTTCAAGAGATCACATGCCTCTTCTGCTAGATTGCATATGGGGACCGTATTATATATTTATACTTTTTAATGCACTGTTATTCCCCTAAAATGGTTTACCCACAGTTGGTAAAGAAGAAAATCAAATATCATTTATGTTGACTAAATCAGAAGAATTTTAAAAAATCTTAGTAAGAGATAAGTTAGGGGAGATGGTCAAAGGTTATCTCCCAATTTTCTAACCTAGGAGATTAAAATAACAATGATATACTTAGAAAATGGTTCGTTGTAGGGAAAGTTGATGAGTTATGTTTTAGCTGTGTTGATATGTGTAGAAATATGATATGTAGAAATATCACGTCAGCTTTTGGAAACAAAGAATATAAGTGAGAAATCATCTATACTTTTACTTATCACTGTCTCTTCTTACGACATCATCCTGTTATGACATTATTGATTACCTATTCTGTTTCAAACAAATGTTTTATCTCTGTAAATATGGTGAATGCAGGATCCATATCTAGTTTACCTTTGTAAATAAAGTACTACTTTATCTTCCTCAAAATACTTAGCATAGTAAATTGTACATGATAGATTATCAATAAACATCAGTTCTATGAATGAGCAGATTGACAAATGTTTATCAGGGTTTCTCGACCTCAGCTGTACTAACATTTTGGGCTGGTTAGTTCTTTGTTGTGGTGCTGACCTGTGTATTGTTGGTCGTTTAGCACCATCTCTAGCTCCTGTCCTCTAGATGCCAATCATATCCTCACTCCCCAGGTTCTGACAATTAAAAATGTATCCAGACATTGATAAATGTTGTCCCCTGGGGGGTGACATTGGCCCTGGTTGGAGAACCACTGGTTGAGATAGATGCTGGATTACATATATCAATTTAGGAGTCATTTGATTAAAGATTATGCTTTGAGTCTTGGTTCCAATAAGAAATGGAACAATGAGAAGAAATGGCTGGTGGCTAAGAACAAAGCTTTGGAATGAGTATGAAATTAGGGTTGGGGGCTCGTAAGGGGGTTTCCAAACAAACTGCTAATTCCATGATACATCTACCTATACCTTGTACTCAGTGTCAGCCAGCACTGTCCAATAGAAATACATGAGCCACAAATGTAATTTTAAATTTCTTAGTAGTTCTATTTTAAAAAGTGAAAAATAAACCGATGAAATTAATTTTAATAATTAGTAATTTCATTTATTTATGTATGTCCAGAATATTACTACGTCAACATGTAATCAATATGTAAAAACTATTAATGAGCTACGTTGCATTTTTTTGTATGAAGTCTTCTGAGATGTGGTGTGTACTTTACACTTACAGCACACAATTTGATTGTCTATTTCAAGTGCTCTATGGCCACATGTGACTACGGGCTACCACAATGGATGGATCGGGACAATTCAGTCAATTTAAATAAATGTTTATTTGTCCCTTTAATTTACATTATTATCCTTTTCATGGAGGAAGCTACAAGGGCTAGTGATGTATCTGAAAATTTTTATAAATTTACTTTGTAAACAGCAGGTGTCACTTTTTTGGCA